>NW_026884888.1:0-574014 GCF_032173495.1 Musca vetustissima | reverse complement strand
CCTTTCTGTTCTTCTGTAAGAAGTCCTTTCTGGTCTTCTGTAAGAAGTCCTTTCTGGCCTTCTTAAAAAGTCCCTTCTGGTCTCTGTAAGAAGTCTGTCTTTCTATAAGAGGTCCCTTCTGTCCTTCTATAAGAGGTCCCTTCTGGAGGTCTGTATGAGATCCCTTCTGCCCTTCTCTATGAAGATCCTTCTGGAGGTCTATGGGAGGTTCCTTCTGGCCTTCTGTAAGAAGTCGATACTGGCCTTCCATAAGAAGTCCCTTCTGGACTTCAAAGGAAACCCCTTCTGATCTCCTATTGGAAGTCCCCCTAAAACAACACTATTCTGAGCCCATTAGCGAATTTCCTTTTCTTCAAAACACTGTGGCTTTTGATCTCTCCTTTGGTCTCACTTCTCCCCTGTGCGATCCGAGAATGAAATCGTCTCTTAAACTTGGGTCGCGTGCTGCTTTATTGTCAATGTATTAGTATCGTGGTGTATGGTCACTTAGCTTCACAGCTTCGATTTTTACACGTTTAAAAGTTTATTTGATTCTAAAAGGACACACTCACACACACACACACACTCACTCGTACAAAGACGAACAAAACTACGGTTTTGTTTTCAAAGCTCACTGATGATAATTAATACTGATAAGCGAAATATTTTTATGTATTTCAAATTCAAAAAAACATATTACCGCCGAACATGACCACACTTGGACTACATATGGCTAAGTTGTCAGGGGTTGCCAATCTGCATAGATATTTTTTCAATTATTTTAAAGGTAGAAAAGATAAGCTGCTGGTAGGGATGTAATTTCTCATGAACATAGCTAGACATTTAGAATGCAGAGGTGGCATCTATATATTCTATATCGATAAATTTACAAGCTTATGTTGGCCCTAACCCGTTGAACTATTTCAAGACAATCGATGAGACCTCCCTCGGAATTATTTTTTTCTTCTTCTATAAAAAATATACTGGTACCTAAGATAGCACCTCCTGCTTGGTAGCCATAAACAAAATAATGTAGACCTATTCCGTTTTGTTGATGGCTTAACAGTGGACTCTGTGTGTCCACTTCATCGAAGTTCGGCCATAGCTGGTAGATGTAATATATTTTTTGTTTGTTCATTAAATGACTTTTTATTTATTTATATTATTTTGTTGATGACTTTAAATATTGAATATCATTTGAATTTAATTTAATAAATTTGCAATTACCTCCAGCTGTGGTGTGCTTCGGCCAGAATTTAATATTTTTATACAAATTACAAGGGAGCGTGTTATAAAAACACGCACATACAGTCGAACGCAGATACACGCACTCAAAAATTCCACATTCTATTACAAACACACACACACTCACCATGTGAGTGTTGTTACAAATTTTTTTGTTCAAAAAATATTACATTTTTTTTATTGAATTTACGAAAATTAATTGCTTTCATACGCAAAAAACATAGATTGGCAACAAACGACAATAACAACAACACCACGTCCACCGAAATTGAACTGGATATCGTTCCCACACCATAATATGTAAATAAATATATCAGATTAATGTTTTAAATGTCCAATACAATGTTTATTTGTGGTAGTGGTAAATATTTTCGGTTTTTTGCATTTTGACAAATTTATGGGAGATTTTTTTTGTTCGCAACCGACGCTTACTGGCAGGAGAGGACAGAAAATTCTCAAAAATAAAAAACTGCATCATAGACCTTGTAATGGATAGATAATAAAGGTTCTTAAAGAGGACAGAATGAATTCCCTATAAAAAGTCAGAAGATAAGAGTTTTTAATAAAGAGACAGGAGGGAAGACCAGGAGGAATTTTTTAATATTTTTGAGAATACCATGCAAGGTGTGGATTTTTTAAAAAATATATATTTTTAAGGATCTACTCAATGCGTGGATTTAAAAAAATATTTTTTGAGAAACTAAACAAGGCGTGGATTTATTTATTTTTTTTTTTTTTTTTGATTTAAAGAAAATCACGCAACTACACAAGATATGAATCCACCCAAGGAGTGGATTTTTAAAAACTTATAGAATATGGAAATTTCTTTAGAAGGCCAGAGGAGACTATCTAGAGATTGCCAGGAGATTATATGGAGTGACATATTTTTTAAGACGAGAACTGAATTCTTATAGAGAGTCAGAAGGTCTCTTACTTAAGGCCGGAAGTGAATTATTTTAGAACTTATTAAAGAAGTAGAGACTTCTTATTGATGTCTAGAAGGACTTCTTGCTGAAAAGTCAAGAAGGTACGCTAATAAAAGGTCAGAAGGGACTTCTTAAAAATTCCAGAAGGGTCGTCATAGGCATTTCTTTTTGAAGACCAGAAGTGTGTTTATATAAAAGGCCAGCAAGAACTTCGAATAGAAAGCCATAATTAAGTCAGAGAGTGTTGACGAAGGCCACATGGGAATTCATATGGAAGGCCAAAGAAGATTATATACAGATTGCCAGACGGGACTTCTTACAGAATACCAGAAGGGACGTATTTTTAAAGAAGATAACTCAATTCTTCTTATAGACGGCCAGAAGGCCTTTTATATAAGACCAGATGACACTTCTTATAGAAGGATAAAATAAATTTTCTTACGGAAAGTGTGAAGGGTCTTTTATAGAAAGCCAGAAGAGACTTCTTATAGATGTCTTGGAGGGAATTCATATGGAAGGCCAAAGAAGATTATATACAGATTGCCAGACGGGACTTCTTACAGAATACCAGAAGGGACGTATTTTTAAAGAAGATAACTCAATTCTTCTTATAGACGGCCAGAAGGCCTTTTATATAAGACCAGATGACACTTCTTATAGAAGGATAAAATAAATTTTCTTACGGAAAGTGTGAAGGGTCTTTTATAGAAAGCCAGAAGAGACTTCTTATAGATGTCTTGGAGGGACTTCTTATAAAATATTATAAATGTCCAGAAGAAAATACTTATAGTAGGTCAGAAGGGACTTCTTAAAGTTATCCCGAAGGGAAACATATGTCTGATGGACTTATTGTGGAAGACCAGTTAATGAAGGTCAGATGGAACTTATTATAGTAGGTCAGAAGTAAGGTCGCGACTTCTTTATGATCGTCAGAAGGGACTTATTTAAGAATGTCATAAGGGACTTCTTATAGAATACCAGATGGGACTTCTTATAGAAGGGCAAAATGGGACTTCTTATAGAAGGCCAGAAGGGACTACTTATGTAAGGCCAAAAGGGACTTCTTATAGAAGACCAGAAGGGACTGCTTATAGAAGGCCATAATAGACTTATTATAAAAGGCCAGAAGAACTTCTCATAAATGACCAGAAGGGACTACTTATAGAAGGCCAGAAGGGACTTCTTATAGAGGCCAGAATGGATTTCTTATAGAAGACCAGGAGGGATTTCTTATAGAATACCAGGAGGTACTTCTTATTAAAGCCATATGGGTCTTCGTGTAGAAGATCAGAAGGGAATTCTTATAGAAGGCCGTAATGGACTTATTATAGAAGGCCATAGGGAATTTATTAAGGTCAGAATGGACATATTATAAAAGGTCAGAAGGGACATCAAGCCCGTACTTCATATGGGATTCCAAATAGACTTCTTGTGAGAAAACAGTAGAAGTTAAGACGGGACTTCTAAATGAAGGTCAGAAGGGATTTATTTAAGACGGCCAGAAGGGACTTCTTATGGAAGGCCTAAGGGATTTTTATAGAAGAGCTAAATGAACTTCTTATAGAAGAAAAGAATATATTTTTATATGAATCCAGAAGGCTTGAAGGGACTTCTTATAGAAGGCCAGAAGGAACATGAAGCCCGTATTTCATATGATATGCCAAATAGACTTCTTGTGGGAGACCAGTAGAAGTTAAAAAGGGACTCCTATATGTAGGTTAGAAGGGACTTATTTAAAAAGTCCACAAGGGATTTCTTATAGAAGATTTGAAGAGACTTCTTATAGAAGACGTGTAGGGACCTCATATAGAATGCGTGAAGAGAATACTTATAGAAGACCTGAAGGGATTTCTTTCCGAATAACTTAATAGACTTTTTATAGAAATCCAGAAGACTTGAAGGGACTTCTTCTGGAAGACCAGAATTAGCTTCTTATGGATGGCCAGTAGAAATTTCTTATAGAAGAATACTGGACTTCTTTATGTAGTTCAGAGGAGACTTATTTCGGAAGCCCAGAAGGGTCTTCTTGTAGAAGACCTAAATGGACTTCTTATAGAAGGCGTAAAGGGACTCTACATAGAATACCTGAAGGGAATACTTATAGAAGACCTGAAACGACTTCTTACCGAAGAAATTAATAGGAATCCAGAAGTTACTTCTTATAAGAGTCCAGAGGAGAATTCTTATGGAAAGCCAGTAACGATTTATCAGTAGTATCCAAATTTTTTCGTATAAAATATCAAAATCTTCTTGCATAGAAGACCAAGAGCTATTTTTAGAAGACAAATAATTTCTCCTATAATACCTCTTATATAAGATCAATAAATCTTCTTACAGAAAGTCGGGAGGTCCTCTTACAAAAGATTCTTAGAGTTCGAAATTGATTTTTTATAGGATACAGTAGGGCGTTTTTATAAATGACCAAGAAGCCGTCTTATAGAAGACCCAGATGTTATTGAAAAATGGTATTTTTATAAAAAAGTTTTCTTATTAGAATCTCTTCTAGAAAATTAGTAGAGCCTCGTATTTTGTCTATAATTTGTAAAATTGCACCATAATAATTTACAGACTCAATTACATTTCAATAGTGAATAGAATACAAGAGCAACAACAACAATTCTAAGTTGATTAAATATGTATCATTCAATACTTAAGCTTCTTCTTCTCCTTTTGTTTTCAACACGCCTCACTACTCGTAAATCCGGTTTTTGTTTTCTAAAATTATTGTTGTCTGAACCTTTGCTCCCAATACCATTTGATTGTCTTCTGCTGTTGAAAATTATCCTCGCTTTCAATGAATGAATGAATAAATGATGGATTGAATGTACCAATTTAAATGTATAAATCAAGTAATTGATTGCATTTCAGGACAATGGATGGCCTAACAACCGACGAACCATCCAAACAACCCCTCATCGGAAAGGAAAGAAAGAAAAGGATTGCACTTTGAAATACTGTTCGAAAGCAGGTTTGTTCTCGGTGGTTTTGGGTCATTTTCATGGATATATGCCAATGCAAATTTTTGTGTGCTGCCCCTGAAAATGAGCATAGCAGTTGTGTGTTGAGGTCGATGTGTGTGTATGGGTGTGTGTGAGTAAGTGTCCTCGACAATGTACTTAATAAAATTAAAAGGGGGTTATATGAGAGATTACACGTTTAAAGCGGATTAAAAAGGGTTCAGTTGTAAAGGACTTAGAGGGGATTGTGGTAGTTAAAAGCAATAAAAAACAAAAGAATTTTTTGTGGAACGATTTTGAGAAAGTGTCAAATTAATTTTATGATGCTGAGGCAATAAATTTAAAAAAAATCTGAATGATTTTAAACTTCATATTTTTTAGCCCAATTTTCAACTAAGAATATTTCTGTAAAGTTTCTCATATATAGGTTCTCCATGCATTTATTTGTGTGTGTATATAATACCAACATCGAAAATATATGTATGTATGCATGCCTTATTTTATTGCAATCAAACCACATGAAGAATGCTGCTGTTGTTCATTTACACTCGACAACAAAAAGGCAAATGAATTTGTAAACTTCTTGTTGAAGGACTTTCAAAAACAAAGGGTCGGGAGAGCGAACAAAAACGCAATATCCTTTCAAAGGAAATCGCTACATGGCATATCATCGCGAATGCTGAACTGGATGAGATGGAATATGAAATCATCCTTGATGGTTAAAAAAACAATGATTGTTGTTTTTTTTTCGTTGTGAATTCAAGGTACTTGAAAAGTCAGAAGCATGAATAGTGAATGAGTTTAACAATGTTGCAATTACACAAATGTAATTTATATAATTTATAATTATTATTTTTATTTTTTAATGAAACACTTTTTTTTTAAATTCAGATTATTATTTAAAGGTAGTGGAGTTGTTAAGAGAAGTTAACATAATTTATGATTACGCCTGAAAGTATGCTATAATCTTTAAAATAATTGTTATGTCTCTTTTTATTTTGCAGATACTATTTCTTTATAGATGGCGCCAATGGAAAAAAAATAAATGTATATCAACACATTACCGAAGGTAAGATATATGCAATGAACATTATATACATATTTCCCGTACTGAAAAACTCAATATATAATGGCAGGATTTTCAGAAATTCATAATGCATTGGCTTGTGAAGTACTATGAATAAATAGTTTATTATGAAGAACTGTCGGTTTCGTCAAAATTTATTACCTTCTACATTTTTATACCCTCAGCCTTATGGCTAATGAGGGTATTTACACTTTGATGAGGTGAAAATGTGACTTCACTCTTTCTGATACCTCCCCCACAATATGGTCAAAATTGTGCTAAAAATTAATTTTATAATAACATGTAAACGGACTGTCTGATTTTAATGAATCTTTGTACAACATATTCTCTTTACCAACCCTAGATCAAGTAGAAAGATGGGACCCATTGGTCCACTCCTTCTAGTAACTCCCCCACAAATGGCCAACATTTTCAATATTTTTAAATCCAATATCAGGCGAATGGAATGTCCGATGTGAACCAAACTTTGTACAATCCATTATATTTACGAAGTCTAGATTAAGTCCAAAGATGGGACCCATTGGTCCACTCCTTCTGGTACCTCCCCCACGAATAGTCAACATTTTCAATATTTATAAATGCAATATCAGGCGAATATAATGTCATATTTCAATCAAACCTTGCACAACCTATTATCATTACCAACCCTATATCAAGTCCGAAGATGGGACCCAGAAGTCCACTCCTTCAGGTACCACCCTCACAAATGGTCAATATTTTATAAAATTTTATCAAAATTAAGTCCGAAACCTCTTTGATAAAAATATATTTTTTACATAAAGCTAATAATAAAATCTGTGTGTAATTTAGAAGACTTAAGGGAACCCCCCCCCCCCCCCCATTCTCGATTTTAATTTGTCAAGATTTTCAATGGGCTGGTAAATACCAATACTTGTTAATGTTTGTAACTTTGCACATATATATATATATATATTTGAAGAGTTGAAAGAGAAGAAAAATAATTTACAAAAAAAAATTGTTTTTGTTTTATTGTTGTTTTTTGTAATTAAAGGAAAATCCCTTTTTTTGATGACGGGCATGATAACTCCTCACTGGAACATCGGAATCCGAAAATTCCAAAAACCAAGTTAAAAAATAAGGAAGATCTTCACCGATTGGCTTTATCCTTGTACATACGATAGCTAAACACTCACAAAGAAACGTGTAAAAATTTGGAATCGATTGGGTCATTAGTTTTTGAGTTATCGTGCCCGCCATTCACAAAAGAGAAAACCGCGTTTAAAGTTTGAGAAGCCCGTCACTTGATGCTGACACAAAAAATCGGCTATATCTTCAAGAGCTCTTGAGATTTTCTCTTGAAATTTTGTAAGGACATTCTTGAATTAGTGTAGATTCGAATTAAATCCTCCCGAGATGGGGGAGGTCCCCTTAAATGCATATTATTAGGTAGTAAATAAGCAAACACGCTAATTTTTTAATCCGGGCTATTATTGGTTTTATTATCGGTTCAAAAATTTAGAAGAACATTACGGGGAAAAAGTCTACATATTTTAATAATTGGAGTCTGGTTCAATAAATTAAGGATGAAAAGGACATACAAAGAAGAAGAGTTAGGAGGACGAAATGTTCGAATGACGGAATGGGAATGTTCCTCATTCGATTCTACTGAAGAAATGCAATCTACAAAAATACACACAAAACACTACAATATTTTCATGTATAATAGGGCTAGCAAAGTGTCCGCTTTATTCCAAATTTTAGGTTTCCAGCTCTCTCTTTCCGTTCAATAAAATCCTAATTGTACCAAATCTAGTGTCGTTTAGTACTTTTCTTACGCATAAATACGAATTTCCAAAGATGTATCTATAGTTCAATCTTCAATCTTAATTCCAAATTTCAGGTATTCATCTCTATCCTTTCAAGCTAAATCCAATAATACTAAATTTGTTACCATATGGTACTTTTCGTACCAATAAGTAC
This sequence comes from Musca vetustissima, assembly GCF_032173495.1. Taxonomy (NCBI): domain Eukaryota; kingdom Metazoa; phylum Arthropoda; class Insecta; order Diptera; family Muscidae; genus Musca; species Musca vetustissima. The sequence continues at coordinate 565,879 of NW_026884888.1, read as the reverse complement.
GAATTTCCCAAACTACCTCAATCCTACACTCCAACAGTCATTTTAATTCCCAATTTGAAGACTTCAGCTCTATCTATTCACCTAAATCCAACTTGACCAAATTTAGTACCATTTAGTACTTTTCGTACACCTAGGTACGTTTTTTAAGCTACCTCAATCGTATACTCCAATAATAGTCCTCAATCCTATACCCTAATAGTAGTTCATCTCAAAAATGCAAATAGTACCAAATTTAGTACTATTTTGTACTTTTAATACACATAAGCACGAATTTCTTAAACCATTTGGATAAATCAACACCACTTTCCAACATGTATTCCATATAAAATTTCAAGATTCTAGCTATATATGTTCAATATATATTCAAATAGAACTAAATTTAGTAATCTTTAGTACTTTTCGTACACTTATAGGTCGAATTTCCAACAACCCTTTTGTACATCTTTCTAACTTTCCATTAGTGACCCACATTCCAAATTTCAGAATTTTAGCTCTTCCTGTTCGCCTAATACAAAGGGTACCATACTTGGTACATGTTAGTACTTTTTGTACCTTTCTAGTTCGTACTTTAGTACTTTCCTACCTTTCTAGTTCGAATTTCCAAAAAGCCAGCCTTACCCTAACAACAACCCACACTCATCACACTGTTGATCAAAACTGTTCGTAAATCTTCATCGATTGACCGCCATTCATCGATATTCACTTCTTGGAGGTAAAATACAGTTTGGTATTGGTAGTTTTCTGCATAGACACGACGAGTCATTATTCCACATATGTTCTCGATCGGATTCTGGTCGGAAATTGTAATATTTTTTTGGTATTAACCATACTTGGGTATAGCGACTTTTATGAATTGGCGCGTTGGCCTGCTGAAAAACGAGTCCTTCATTGTTGCTGCTTTCCCAAAAATGACAATAATTTGTCTTCCAAGACTTGAACGTACATTAAATTCATCCGACAACTAGGAAATGGTGGCTATAAAATTCCTCAAGACCATGAAGGAACCACCACCGAAATATCGTTTTAAGAAATATCGTGGTTCCGTTCGTAGATTCAATATGTGTTTTTGATCATTTTATTGTGAACAATAACTTAATGGGTCCATTTTATTTGTCAACTAAGATACCAATTGAATTAAAGGTGTGTCTATAGTTGTGCTACGCAGTGTAGGCCACGGGATAGCCCACATAAAAGTGTACCCCCATTAGTCGGTATTTTGGGAGGTTTGGACATTATTTTTCAATTAATTTGACTATAATTGGATTTTTTTCAATTCCTCAATGCACTATCGGCTAGAGATCCCATTTTTTGGTTTTAGGATTCTACTAGAAAAACGTAAAAATTCAAATATGTCTTGTATATATATGGTTACTGATTACAATTATATTGGGGCTACCCTAAGAAGTGAACCAAAATTGATAAATTTTGGTGTGAAGATTTGCTATCCAATAATAATTGAAAATACCAAATTACAGTCATATTGGTTGAAGGTGAGACTAATAGTAAAAGTCAATTTTAACGCCGCGAAATATTGGTCCAAGAACTACCTTTAAGTATACTGATCTTCATATCTCCACTAGCTGAGTCGATCTAGACATGTGTGTTCGTCCACGATACAGGCCACAGATATGTACCAAAAAAGACCCCTATTGTTTTTGGCAATGATCCCTTAATATTTAGGGGATGAAATAGACCAAATACTTAATGTTTGTCGTTTTTTTCTGGTCGCTCCAGAGGCCGCAATTATGGTCCGATAAAGACCAGTCAATATTTAGGGGGTCAAATGGAAAATGTGTGCAAAATTACAAAATTTGTATTCTATAGCGTATATATTTACCCCTGAAGGAAAGATGCCCGAGAAGTTGATAGTATATTCAAGAGGAGTGGTTGACCTTTAAATTGATACCAATTATATTTGGGAGTTACACTTAATTATTTACAGGTGCTTACGTATTAATATATTATTTAGTAAACCATTATTATTAGAGGGCGTACATATAGCGCTGATCGCTTTGACATTTTCCATGAGGATCCAGGTATGGTCAAGGATAATAATTTTGGGATGAATTGAACCGAAAACTTAATTTTTCGGTTCAATTCATTCATATTTCGAAATGGGGTATGGTATGATCGGCGCCGTCCGACTATACTGCTCCGCTCGCTGGTAATAACTATTTTTTATATAACTTCATATTTTTCATTGCGAAAAGTTTTGGATCTAAAATTTTGAGTACCTCTGAGTTTCGGTCACTAATAGGCGTTATGGCCTACTTTTTTATAATTTTTCTAATATGAAATCGGGATGCCATATCTGATATAATTTGTCGATGTTTCTCCTGAAATATTAAAAGTTTTTATTACACTGTGTAACAATATTAGTCTCTTTGTGTGCAGCTATTTCAGGTTATATTTGAGATGGCATATCTTCCGTCAAATCAGTCGAATGAGGAATATTTTTGTAAAGCATATCGTCCTTCTATGTCGATTCATTGTGCATCTTTTTCGACCTTATTTCCTTGAGTCGTAAACTAAGTACCTCAATTTTTGACCACCAAATATTCTACAATATGGACGACATATTAAGATCCTAAAAGGCCAAAAATCAATATTCGCATGTTTCGTTTCGGACGCTGCATGCCTTCAAAAAATATATATTTTGGAGATCTTGTATAGACATTATTTAAGGAGAAATGTCATTGCCCTTGATTCTAATTACAAAATAATTGTTATATTCATCAGATTGTCTCCTCACCATTTTCGCAACTAAAATTAATCTGCAAAAGGTATCCAAAAAAATATTTGCCACTATTTAATTCCCATGAAGGTAAATTCCTGTCCAAAGACAATAACAATAATTTCTCGACATCCTTTTTTTTTTTTTTTTTTTTTTTTTGTTCTGATTTCAACAACAATGACACAAATGGTAATTGTGACCCTTGTTCTGGCAAGCAGACCTGTTGTTCTGTTAACACAATACAACATAATTAACATTAGTATAAGAAACTTTTATATGAATGTATGCGTGTGTGTGTGCCTGTCTAGGAAAAATTATTAGTTTCATTGTCTAAAAGTTTTAGTTATTGTTTTTATGTGCGCAACACACAAAAAAAAATGAAGAACTGTCATGAAAACATTATGGATTATGTGGTGGATGACGATGAGGATGATTGAGGAGCGAGGGAGATATCTGTGGGTTGCAGGACATACAAACATACATATTTTTAGTAGTAGATATTATATTTGAGCAATTGTTTACACTTTAAGATTTTCGAATTTTATAGAACTGAATTTGGTGTCGTTTTATGGGAAAGAAATATCCCAGTTAAAATAATGGAAATTAAGGCGCCCAACGTGGGGCAAGACTCATTGAAACCCAACGAGCTTCATCAGGTATAATTTTGCATATCGGCAGATATCCCAAGTTTTATTGTGGGAGGTTTCATTTTAGGAGGTCCTATTTAAGGACGTTCTATTTAAGGAGGTCCTATTTAAGGAGGTCCTATTTAATGATGTCCTATTTAATGATGTCCTATTTAATGATGTCCTATTTAATGATGTCCTATTTAATGATGTCCTATTTAAGGAGGTCCTATTCTTAGAATTATGCCGTTTTAAAGTTTTTTTCATCTCATAGGCAAAATATTTCTCCCAGAATAAAAATTAATGAATTTTTGAAAATATTAAGACTGAAGTTAACACACATTGCACGTCACACACCCACACATGCACACACAATGTTTTCACACTTAACAAGTGTTTATTCAAAAACACTTTACTACGATGTCATAATTTATGATCCATAGACTGACTTTTTGACACCGTAGTAGTTTGAAATGAACTTTACAATTTACAGAGGCCTGACTACCACCCTCTCCCTGATGCAACATTTTGTGCCAACAAACATGCCGCAGGAATTTTTCCCGTAAGGTAACACCCACAGAAATGTTGTGTTGTCGGTATCCCGCAGAGATATTATAAATGAATATTTTCTCCAAAAATTTCTGTAGATAATTAGATTCACTTTGCGAAATGTAGCAAAAACAACAACACAACAATGCAAACAAGGACAATATTGTTATTATGTTTTGTGTTGTTGTTATTGTTGCTGCTGCTGTTATTATTATGGAAAATCTAATTTGTGCCGGAAATTTAACAATCAGTTGAAATAATGAAATGTAATAAAAAATATACAAAAAATGAAAGCAGAGAATGCGTTCAAAATGTAATCATGCTCGGCAGTGTTTTTGTCACATTTCATTCATTCAATCGGGGAATAATTTGTTTGAATGAAATTTACGAAAAAAAAAATATATAACAAGACTTTCAAATATTATTATGCTGGAGATGTGCACTTTAAATATATAAGTGTTTATACGTTTACGTGGCCCCAAGAGTTTGTAGCTGGTCGTAATATTTCGATTAGCAGAATCGATATAGCTATGTTTGTCTCTTTTAACTGGAAATCAAAATATGGGCCACAGTAATGGGCAGTCGTAGGGGTGGTTATATAGGGGCGATACAAAGGTTCATTTGATAACCTATCAAAATCTTCTTATTATTTTTTTTCTAGTAACTCAAGAGTTTTAAACTATGGCCCTTGCATCAGGGTTTTATACGGACAAGGGAATCTTGCTAGCGGAAAGAGTATGTCCGTTTCGGTAATAATCGATCAACATTTAACGGGTCAAATGGACCTAGACTTATGTGAGTAAAATTACTTCCAAAGGACATAGTCCCGAGAGATTGCCAGTGAATTCTAGAGGAATCATTGAGCATTAGGGGGGAATCCCCCACACACCCTTTCTCAAAATGAGCATACATTATTTTAATATTGCTTACAAGTATTTAAAGAGTTAAAGAAAATTTTGTTTTTTTTTTGTAATTAGAGAAAACTCCTTCTTTTCCATGGTGGGCATAATTGCCGATCACTGGAAACTCCAAATTGCAACTCAATTAGAAATACGAAATATCTGGCTCCGGTATGAACTAGTATTATTGATCTCGTAGGACAATTAGCGACGTGGCGGACCCAGGAAAATATTTTTTTGGAAAATGACCTATTTTCGACCAAAAATCAAGCGGGAAAATAAGGAAGATCTTGACCGATTACTTTTATCATAGTTCATACGATATATAGGTCCAAAATAACGTGTCAAAATTTGAAATGGATTATAAGTTTTTGAGTTATCGTGTCCGTAAAAAAACAGCGAACTTTTTTTTTTGTAAATCTATATTCTTACCTGGTCGATAGTTAGCGACATTTGCAACTTCTTAATCGATTAAAGGTCAATAGCTCCTTTTTCATACCCTGTCATGTTTTACGAATCAAGTTTTTCCGCAGTAAACATTTATGCCATACGATTCGTGGGTATTTTACACACAGCAACGCCTTTATTCACTTTACCCTAAACAAATAATTGTTCAGATCCTTTCCCAGTGAAAAAAATTTTGCCGTTCGACTTACAATAGTTTTTGGTCCATTCCGTCTTCTAAATATTATCTGATTATCACCGAAATTTATAGGTGTCGTCCCTGAACATAACCGGAACCACATATATAATTTCATAGCGATTTGCACGACATTTTCGCCGTCTAGTGTGATAATGGAAATACTAATCAAATCAAAATACGTAGATATCCGTAATTATCTAAGTATCCCACATACCCCATACAACAATATAATTGGTCCATAACTATGGCCTGTATCGTGTTTACTAATTATTATGGACGGACGGACGGACGTACGGACACACATGTCTAGATCAACTCAGCTAGTCGAGATATGGCTATCGGTATACTAAAATGTCGATCCAGGACCAAAAGTTCGATCTATGACCGGCTTTACAGACTCTTGGGGACACACAACGCTATAATATCCTTACACAATAGTTGTGTAGGGTTTAAAAGCTATTTTTTTCTAAACCGAAAATGGGGGCTACCCTGGATTTGGTATAAATTTGTATGGGAATTAACTGAAAAGTATCTCTATTTCTACATCTCTACATATTCATATTATTATACTATTAACATTATCATACTAGAGAACGCAAATGTCGCGAAATATTGCCTATACTCGGGAATTATATGCCTAGTCATTATCTTACTGATCGTGATTGGTGCGACCTGACTTCTTTACTAATACACTCCACGGTAAAATGGATACGTTTTCTTAACACAGCTGCTTCTAATTTCACATTAGGAAAAAAATCTACCTTCCATATAAAGGTAACCCCGAAAAGATATTTAAGATTTTAACCACGGTTTTCAATCTATTCGGCTGTAATTTGGTATTTAGGATTCTCAGGGTGTAGAAAATCTTCTTACTAAAAATCTCATTGGGTAGTAAATCTTCTTACTATAAATTATCAACATTGGTCTACTTTTAAAGGTAGTTCCACTTAACGTATTTAAACAAAATTTAGCTGTAATTGTATATTTTGCATGACCGCTCAGTAGAAAATCCTTCAAGCCACCCACGTAATGATACCCATTATAATTTGGTATTTTGAGAAGCTTGAAAACATTTTTAAACCCAATTTGCCCTAATTTGATTTTTCAGGTTCTCATGTGGTTCCAAATCTCCCTACCAACAATTACACTGTGCGACAAAAACAAAATCATGTTCTGCGGTTGAAAGACTTTAGGGAGTATATGAAGACCCCAGAAAAAAAAAATCCCCGTAATTTACAACATTATTTATTCAGTGCATGAACAATCTACTACCGACAGATTTAATGCATTTTGAATGCACACCGTACAAAGAGTTCGGCTCGACCGAACTTAGCCATCTAGCCAAATTTTCCAATTTTAAGTTATTATGGATTCTCCGACGATAAATTACCCCCTTGTAATTTGGCATTTCTGTATGCTCTGAGGATATAATGTATCCTGCCAAAAAATTAAAGACCCACATCCTCTTCGTTAAGGCCAACATTTTGAAAAATTCATATTTTCATATTAATGTTAGGGAGCTTTCGATCTTTGCACATTGCAATATTTTCACTAAACATGAATCAAGTCCGTAGACGGTCCGATAGTCTGCATCTACTCCCACTTCTGTTAAATGTTTCAGATTTTCAGAGGATAAATTCATTCTTTTTCAAAGGTCCAAATCCTCCTAAATGGGTGTACATTTCAGATTCTTAATTCTTTGAAAAATACTGACATCAATTTTTGGATACTGAAAATTTGTGGATACATTTTACGAATCGAAGTGCTACATATAAATATATCTACCATTTTCCAGCATATGTTATTTAAAATAGCATTTCGGATTCTACAAGGATAGATTGTCCCATTCGCCTTTTTTTAAAATCCAAGCCTCATCTAAGGCTTGAAAAACGCCTTCTTTAAAAATCCACACATCATCTAAGCCTTGAAAAAATCTACCCTTTGAATAAGTCTTTGAAAAAAATCTACGTCTCTTCTAAGCCTTTAAAAAAAAAACTTCTTTAAAAATTCACGCATATTCTAGGTATTTCCTAACGTTGTAAACATCTTTTTTAAACGAAGTGCCAATAATTAGAGGATAAAATACACCGCACAGGACATTGTCAATATAGTTTCATGTTTTGTACTTTGAATGTTTTAGTGTCCAGATTTTTTTTAAGTTGAAGTCGCTGTACTTTAGCCTTTCGAATTATCGAATTAACATAATATATATCCTTGCTGGTCCATAGGCTTTCCCTAGTACTATTTTTTTCCCAACTGCTTTGTTTTTAATTATAAATTCGGATATAGTTATTAGAACATTAAATATTTTTGAGCTTTTTTTCTATTCGAATTGGGAATTTTTGGATTTTAAAGCGTTTTGTGAGCTATTCGTGATCGAATAAATAATTTTTTAATAATAATTTTTTTTATCTGATTTCCGTAAGAGCAGCAATAAATGTTTATCACATTTCCTTAAATAATTTGTCTCCCATTCATCGTTTACAATTGTTTTATAAGTCATTATATTCCAATCTTTTGTCATATCCGCCCGCCATGGGTCTCTGTTGTCCGGGGGCACCGCACAACAACAACAGCAAAGTTAACAGGAGCAGAAAAATAAATGAATAGAGGAATTGAGTTGTCAAAGGAGGCCGACGAAGCTAACTCCCCCAGATGGTGTTTTTCCATTATGGAGAGATGAAGGTGGAGATGGTGGTGGAGGAGTAGGACGTGATGGTGGTGTTGATTGTGATGATGATGACGATGTATTTAGAAAAACAAATTCAGTTTTTCCTGAACAATTTCAAAATTTCTATTTTGTTTATTAGTCGTGCTACTACCACGACGATGACGAGGACTACTGCCGAACATAAATAAATGAATGAATGGGAATTGAAATGAAATGAAACACAGCGCCGAATGAATGCTGCCATTCAAAGATGTTTGAATGTTTTGCATGTGAGGAGTAGAGCTGCGGATGGATGGGGCAGAGTTTGGCGAATGGACACAAAGGACCTTTTGTGTCTAAACATAATGCATTGTGTAAAATGACCGAACGACCCCTCTAAATGCTGAATGCGTACTTTGTTGTTGTTGTTCTACTTTGTTTTTTGTATTGGACTGCGTCAACATCAAAGGATGTCCATTTTTCAATGGAGGTAACAAGTAAAGGCGTTCCTTGGCCATAATAATTGATAGCATCATCATCATCATGCATTGATTCAAATGTTGGAGAGATCAGAAAGAAACAAACGAACGAATAACTCCATGGTAATGGAAATTGAAGATGTTTTGTTGTTGTTTTTTTAAACATCTCAAGTCGACCATAGCTGTGTACCAAAGTGACCAATAGAACAATATGTTCCGGAAATTTTTCAGGAGATGAGATTTTTTTGGCTGCTTTTGTAGAGATTTATGGATTTCAAGTTTATTTTATTTTCGTTTGTTCGCAATTCAAACAAACAAATGAACATTGAAATGCTATATTGTAATTGACTTAATGAAGAGTGGCCTCACCCCTATAGAAATTTCTTTGAGTGGGTTTGAAAGAAAAATCATGAAGGGTCATTACACGGTTCATAATTTCGCTAAGTAGGGCTGAAGTCTTTTGGCATTTTTTTAAGATAAGTCAAACAAAAAGAAACCCTTGAAAAAAGTCTTCTTTACCAATCCACGCCTTGGATAAGCCTTGAAAAAAGTCTTCTTCAAAAATACACGCCTTGGATAAGCCTTGAAAAAAGTCTTCTTTAAAAATCCACGTCTTGGATAAGCCTTGAAAAAAGTCTTGTTTAAAAATCCACGCCTTGCATAAGCCTTGAAAAAAGTCTTCTTTAAAAATCCACGCCTTGGATAAGCCTTGAAAAAAGTCTTCTTGAAAAATAATACACGCCTTGGATAAGCCTTGAAAAGTTTTCTTGAAAAATCATCCACGCATTGGATAAGCCTTGAAAAAAGTCTTCTTGAAAAATCATCCACGCCTTGGATAAGCCTTGAAAAAAGTCTTCTTTAAAAATCCACGCCTTGGATAAGCCTTGAAAAAAGTCTTATTTTAAAATCCACGCCTTGGATAAGCCTTGAAAAAAATCTTCTTCAAAAATCCACGCCTTGGATAAGCCTTGAAAAAAGTCTTCTTTAAAAATCCACGCCTTGTATAAGCCTTGAAAAAAGTCTTCTTTAAAAATCCACGCCTTGTATAAGCCTTGAAAAAGTCTTCTTTAAAAATCCACGCCTTGGATAAGCCTTGAAAAAGTCTTCTTTAAAAATCCACGCCTTGGATAAGCCTTGAAAAAAGTCTTCTTTAAAAATCCACGACTTGGATAAGCCTTGAAAAAAGTCTTCTTTAAAAATCCACGCCTTGGATAAGCCTTGAAAAAAAGTCTTCTTTAAAAATCCACGCCTTGGATAAGCCTTGAAGAAAAGTCTTCTTTAAAAATCCACGCCTTGGATAAGCCTTGAAAAAAAGTCTTCTTTAAAAATCCACGCCTCTTCTAAAGCTTGAAAAAAGTCTTCATTAAAAATCCATGCCTCTTCTAAGGCTTGAAAAAGTCTTCTTTAAAAATCCATGCCTCTTCTAAGGCTTGAAAAAAGTCTTCTTTAAAAATCCATGCCTCTTCTAAGTCTTGAAAAAAGTCTTCTTTAAAAATCCACGCCTTGGCTAAGCCTTGAAAAAAGTCTTCTTTAAAAATCCACGCCTCTGCTAAGGCTTCAAAAAAGTCTTCTTTAAAAATCCACGCCTTGGATAAGGCTTGAAAAAAGTATTCTTTAAAAATCCACGCCTTGGATAAGCCTTGAAAAAAGTATTCTTTAAAAATCCACGCCTTGGATAAGCCTTGAATAAAGTCTTCTTTAATAATCCACGCCTTGGATAAGCCTTGAATAAAGTCTTCTTTAATAATCCACGCCTTGGATAAGCTTTGAATAAAGTCTTCTTTAATAATCTACGCCTTGGATAAGCCTTGAATAAAGTCTTCTTTAAAAATCCACGCCTCTTCCAAGACTTGAAAAAAGTCTTCTTTAAAAATCCACGCCTCTTCCAAGGCTTGAAAAAAGTCTTCTTTAAAAATCCACGCCTCTTCCAAGGCTTGAAAAAAGTCTTCTTTAAAAATCCACGCCTCTTCCAAGCCTTGAAAAAAGTCTTCTTTAAAAATCCACGCCTTTGATAAGCCTTGAAAAAAGTCTTCTTTAAAAATCCACGCCTTGGATAAGCTTTGAAAAAAGTCTTCTTTAAAAATCCACGCCTTGGATAAGCCTTCAAAAAAGTCTTCTTTAAAAATCCACGCCTTGGATAAGCCTTGAAAAAAGTCTTCTTTAATAATCCACGCCTTGGATAAGCCTTGAAAAAAGTCTTCTTTAAAAATCCACGCCTTGGATAAGCTTTGAAAAAAGTCTTCTTTAAAAATCCACGCCTTGGATAAACCTTGAAAAAAGTCTTCTTTAAAAATCCACGCCTTGGATAAGCCTTGAAAAAAGTCTTCTTTAAAAATTCACGCCTTGGATAAGCCTTGAAAAAAGTCTTCTTTAAAAATCCACGCCTTGGATAAGCCTTGAAAAAAGTCTTCTTTAAAAATCCACGCCTTGGATAAGCCTTGAAAAAAGTCTTCTTTAAAAATCCACGCCTTGGATAAGGCTTCAAAAAAGTCTCTTTAAAAATCCACGACTCATCTAGCCTTGAAAAAAATCTTCTTTAAAAATCCACGCCTTGGCTAAGCCTTGAAAAAAGTCTTCTTTAAAAATCCACGCCTTGGCTAAGCCTTGAAAAAAGTCTTCTTTAAAAATCCACGCCTTGGCTAAGCCTTGAAAAAAGTCTTCTTTAAAAATCCACGCCTTGGCTAAGCCTTGAAAAAAGTCTTCTCTACAAATTCACGCCTTGGATAAGCCTTGAAAAAAGTCTTCTTTAAATATCCACGCCTTGGATAAGCCTTGAAAAAAGTCTTTAAATATCCACGCCTTGGATAAGCCTTGAAAAAAGTCTTTAAATATCCACGCCTTGGATAAGCCTTGAAAAAAAAGTCTTCTTTAAAAACCCACGCCTTGGATAAGCCTTGAAAAAAGTCTTCTTTAAAAATCCACGTCTCTTGTAGGACTGGAAAAAAGTTTTCTTTAAAAACCCACGCCTTGGATAAGGCTTGAATAAGGTCTTCTTTAAAAATCGACGCCTCTTCTAAGGCTTGAAAAAAGTCCACGTCTTTTTTGGATGATTAAAAAAATATTCTTAAAAAAAATCACTCCTCTTTTATTCCTTAACATATTTATTAGAGAATCCACAATCGATTATCAATAACCCATATAATTGATCAGAAGGAATTTAAGCAAATAAGAAGACGACGATGATGAATGTATTGTTCCAAGTTTGAATTTTAACCAAATAAATTAGTGAATTAACCCTATTGTGAAATGTCTAATATTAAATTTAATTTAAAATTAGTCATATTGTCTTAAAAACAAATAAAAATAAATAAAGAGAATTTTTTCTTTTGAAAACTAAAAACCAAATTGTTCTTATTTTGTTGGGTGGGCTTTAAAAAAGGTTAGGGAAGAATAGGGAAAAACATTGTTTTATCTCAAAAAAGTCAATTTCATAGAATGCCCCAATGACAATTCTTATTAGAAACCCTGCAGTCGAACCTCCCTGTTGTTTGTCGTAACGAACACATTTTTTCCGAAAACGAGAAAATTTCATTCTCATATACCAAATTTCCCAAAAATACCAGGCGCCCAGAACCAGTACAGTAGGTGTCTGCCCGAAAATTTTTAATTTTTTGGCGCCTGAAAGTATGCTCTGAATTTTGCTGCATGGTATTGCCATACCCAAAATTCAGAAATTTAAATTTTTTTCTGATCTGGCAATGCCGCAAAAACGAGTTGGTTAAAAATCAAAGCATACTTTCAGGCGCCAATATTTTTATTTTTCTTCACCCGAATACAGCTACTGTTCGATTCTGGGCGCCTGGTATTTTTGTGAATTTTTGAGAAAATGTGGTCGCCATGTAACTTTTTTTTATTTTTCTTGTAATTTGTTCCCAACGGCTATTACTTACTAAGTGATCGGTGTACTACCTACCTACCTACACCATCGCAAATAAAAAGACTTGGGTTTTAATTTTTTGTATTTAGTTTTTATTTATGTATTTTAAAATATTTGTATAAAAGTAAAATACAATTGGGAGCTTAATATTAAATCCATAGTATCCGCAATATGTAACATACCTCACACCAGCCATCCTTCATGTACGGATTATTGTATTTTTTGAGGGGAAATTAATTTTGAGATGATCCACAATTAATTTTGGTAAAGAAAAGAATTGTATTTGATCTGAAATTCCAGGTTTCTTTTTATCTGCAAAAAGTAGGAGTTTTTCTATAGAAAGTCCTTAGGTTAACTGCGATTTTTTTTTCTATAAAGAAAAAATTCTAAGTTCACTGAGGAATATAGGTTAAAAAATTTGAAATTTTGTAAATCATAATCCATCTTTTAAACTTAAATCCAATTCGAAAATGGCCACTTATCTAAAAGAGGCGTAGATTTTTTAAAGATCATTTTTTTATGTCTTAAAAGAAGAGTGGATTTATTACAGAATATTTTTTCAAGTCATACGCCTCCAAAAATATTCTTTAATACATCCACGCCTCTTGTAAGGCCTTGAAATATTCTTTAAAAAAATCCTTGCCTATCAAAGGCCTGAAAAATATATTCTTTAAAAAACCATTGCATATCAAAGGCCTTCTTTAATAAATCCACACCTCTTGTAAGGCCATGAAAATATATTCTTTAAAAAATCCACACCAATCAAAGGCCTGAAAAAATATTGTTAAAAAATCAACCTCTAGGAAAACCTTTGAAATAATATTATTTAAAAAATTCAAGCTTGTATTGGTCCTTCAAAAATAATCGTTATTTTTTTCTTACTTTTCTTTTCAGAGACAACCATGGGAACCAGTATTCTAACAGAATTCCATTCAGTCAAATACATCTACAGTGAGACTCTGGAAAATCCCAAGAACACATTTTATGTGAATTTAATATTATACTCATTAATTTTAATTTAAAATAAAATTAATAAAACATTTTAATAAAAAAATAAAATAGTTTTTCATTAAATATATTGGTTTTGTTACAACACTGGCTAAGCTTTGATCTATAAAAATATACTTAAAAAAATCTACGCCTCCCAAGTCTCTATAAAAATATACTTAAAAAAATCTACGCCTCCCAAGTCTCTATAAAAATATACTTAAAAAAATCTACGCCTCCCAAGTCTCTATAAAAATATACTTAAAAAAATCTACGCCTAATGCCTCCCTATTTTCTGTAAAAATATTCTTTAAAAAATCTACGCCTAATGCCTCCCTATTTTCTGTAAAAAATCTACGCCTAATGCCTCCATAGTCTCGTTAAAAATATTCTTTAAAAAATCTACGCCTAATGCCTCCATAGTCTCTGTAAAAATATTCTTTAAAAAATCTACGCCTAATGCCTCCATAGTCTCTGTAAAAATATTCTTTAAAAAATCTACGCCTAATGCCTCCCTATTTTCTGTAAAATATCTTTTAAAAAATCTAGACCTAATATCTCCCAAGTCTCTGTAAAAATTTTCTTTAAAAAATCTACGCCTAATGCCTCCATAGTCTCTGTAAAAATATTCTTTAAAAAATCTACGCCTAATGCCTCCCTATTTTCTGTAAAATATCTTTTAAAAAATCTAGACCTAATATCTCCCAAGTCTCTGTAAAAATTTTCTTTAAAAAATCTACGCCTAATGCCTCCATAGTCTCTGTAAAAATATTCTTCGAAAAATCTACGCCAACTGCCACCATAATCGCTGTAAAAATATTCTTTAAAAAATCTACGCCTAATGCCTCCATAGTCTCTGTTAAAACTTTTTTTAAAAAATCCACACCTAACGCCTCCCTATTTTCTGTAAAATATCTTTTATAAAATCTACGCCTAACGCCTCCCAAGTCTCTGTAAAAATACCCTTTAAAAATCTACGCCTAATGCCTCCCAAGGCTCTGTAAAAATATCCTTTAAAAAATCTACGCCTAATGCCTCCCCATTTTCTGTAAAAATATTCTTTAAAAAATCTACGCCTAATGTCTCCTTACCCCCTGTAAAAATGTTCTTTTAAAAATCTATGCCTTATGCCTCCCTATTTTCTGTAAAAATATCCTTTAAAAAATCTATGCCAGATGCCTCCCTATTTTCTTTAAAAATATCCTTTAAAAAATCTATGCCAGATGCCTCCCTATTTTCTTTAAAAAATCTACGCCTAATATCTCCCAAGTCTCTGTAAAAATATATTTTCAAAAATCCACGCCTAATGCCTCCATAGTCTCTGTAAAAATATTCTTTAAAAAATCCACGCCTAATGCCTCCATAGTCTCTGTAAAAATATTCTTTAAAAAATCTACGCCTAATGCCTCCATAGTCGCTGTAAAAATATTCTTTAAAAAATCTACGCCTAATGCCTCCATAGTGCCTGCAAAAATATTCTTTAAAAAATCTACGCCTAATGCCTCCATAGTCCCTGTAAAAATATTCTTTAAAAAATCTACGCCTAATGCCTCTATAGTCTCTATAAAAATATTCTTTAAAAAAGTTACGCCTAATGCCTCCTTAGCCCCTGTAAAAATATTCTTTTAAAAATCTATGCCTGATGCCTCCCTCTGAACTTCAACAGCAATCTAATTTAATTTGTTTTTCTCAAAAACACAAATTTCCCGCAATTTCAATACAGTTTTTCAAAACTAATTAATTTTGTTAATTAATAATTTTATAAATATTTTAATATTGATTTAGATAAAAACTACACATTCTTCCCTAATCAATAGTAAAAGTTTAACGTCAATCCGTGCATTCATTCCGGAGCTATAGCTATTTAAAGTTTACCTTGTGTCAAAATATAGCGGCTACACGATTCTGTTCGCCTATTACCTGAAAATGAAAAATAGAAGAAATTGCATGTTCTCAAAAACAGATAAATGCGACGATAGGTGTGGTGTGTTACCAGATTGGTTAGTACCTGCGTTGTGTGTTTTCATGTGATTTTAAAATTCTGAGCATATTTTTAGGCGCTACATGTTTAACATACCGCATACAAATTTCTAATGAATATTATTTGAATGTAGGCAGGTAAAAGTATGCTCATTATTTGTAAGCTAAAAGTGGAACTAACACAAACCAAACGATCTGGCAACAATCACTGACTGGATTCTTGTTTTTGGTTCTTGAAAACTTAAAATTTCATCATTTGAATTTTTTTGTGGTAATAGGCAAACAGAATCGTGTAGCAGCTATATTTTGACACAAGGTAAACTTTAAATAGCTATAGCTCCGGAATGAATGCACGGATTGGCATGCAACTTTCACTATATGTTAGGGGAGAATTTGTAGTTTTTTTGTGTATCGATATTAAAACATTTATATAATTATTTAATTAACAAGATTAATAAGTTTTGAAAAACTGTCTTTAAATTGCGGGACAGTTAGGTTTTTAAAAACAATTTTTTTCTTTTTCAGAATAAAATTATATGTCGTTATAGACATGTCCGCCTGTATATGCGTCCGTCCGTATTTTAATAGAAAGTTGGAAGTTATTAGGCATAGATTTTTTAAAGGATATTTTTACAGACTAGAGAGGTATTAGAGACTCGGCAGGCTTTATGCGTAGATTTTTTAAATGACATTTTTACAGAGACTCGGCAGGCTTTAGGCGTAGATTTTTTAAAGAATATTTTTACAGAGGTTAGATAGGCATTAGGCGTAGATTTTTTAAAGAATATTTTTACAGAGGATAGATAGGCATTAGGCGTAGATTTTTTAAAGAAAATTTTTACAGAGGCTAGATAGGCATTAGGCGTAGATTGTTTAAAGAATATTTTTACAGAGGGTAGAGAGACATTAGGGGTAGATTTTTAAAGAATATTTTTACAGAGGGTAGATAGGCATTAGGCGTAGATTTTTAAAGGATATTTTTTACAGAGACTAGGAAGACATAAGGCGTAGATTTTTAAAGGATATTTTTACAGAGACTTGGAAGACATAAGGCGTAGATTTTTAAAGGATATTTTTACAGAGACTTGGAAGACATAAGGCGTAGATTTTTAAAGGATCATTAAGCCAATATTTGTGGATTTTTATAGATATTTTCGGGAGAATTTTTTAGGCAATATTTTTGGATTTGGTATTATAGCTTTATGCAGCCCCAAGAGTTTGTAACGCCACGAAATATTGATCCTAGACCCACCTTTAAGTAAGCTGAGTCGATCTAGACATGTGTGTCCGTCCGTCTATTATATTTTGTTAACACGATACAGGCCACAATTATGGACCAATCTTCACGAAATTTTGCATGTACGATGGGTTCGGCCCAATGAAGACCCCTATTGTTTTTTGTCGGGTTTTCTGGTTGCTTCAGAGGCCTCAACGCCTATATTTTTCGGTAATGATCAGATAATAATTTTGGGATGAAGTGGACCGAAAACTTATTTTTTTTCGACTCGTTCTATATGACATAGTAATAAGACAAACATCACAACACAACCCACCGTGAAGGAAATTTGGACAAGTACCTAATTAGAAGGAGTGTACAAAATATTGGTAATATTTGGAAAATATGTCAATGTAAGGAAGAAGCGCTGTTGACCTCTAATCGAGCAAGAGGTTGCAAATATCACGAAATATTGCCTAGGAATAAACATCCGCAGAGAGTTAGCGTTCCGTGGTAGTTGTGTAGGGTATCATATGGTCGGCCCCGTCCGACTATACTGCTCCGCTCACTGATATATTTTCGGGGGAATTTTTAAGGCAATATTTGTGAATTTTTTTAATATGTGTTCATAGAAAAAAATAATACTTACCCTTTTTATTCCTACTTCAATAAAAAAAGTATTTTAAATTTTGAAAAAATATATATTTTTAGTTTTTTATTAAATGTTTTTATGACAGATTTCCACACCACCCAGGAGGTACTGTCATCGTGGCGCGTTAACCCAATTTATTTTAAATGGCTGGTTCCCCAAATAGGCCTATCCACCATTTAATATTTTTTGTAATGGAATTTTATTTTGTGAGGAGTTTTCGAATGTCAAAAGGATTTCGATTATCTTTTGAAGGGGGTAAAGGGAGGAAGACATTATAATCCATTCCAAAATTGTTAGGAGAGAAAATTATGAAGTAATATTTGTTTACAAAAGAAACGGACGGATAGGCTAAGAAAGAAATTCGAGGAGAATGGATATTCTATGTCTTCAAAAACAGTGGTATTGCAAATGAAGTTTTGGAAAAAATCTCTTGGAATCATATTAGAGAAATATTTTCTTTATGAATTGGGGAGAACAACAGCATTTTTAAAATATAATTTAACTTTTGACATTTTTTTTTAGATTTGAGGTCCCCACAAAATAAAACCCAGCTGAAAGAGAAAATATGACAATTATGATCAAGATATATATAGATTATTTATAAATAAAAAAATTTAAACAAAAATAAAAAACCTGTAAAGAAAGAAAACTGAAAAGAAAACTATAAAAAATAATAATTTCAAAATTTGTAATATCGAATAAATCCGAGCAGTCTGACGAGAGCCACACTTACCAAAACAATATACTTACACCCCACGATTTGTATACTTACAACTGATGAATTTGATGTCCATAGTTTGTAGACATTTCAGAATTATCTTGAAGATATAACCCCTGGAAATTTTCACCTCTAAAGCAAATTGCAAAGCTTGAATTGTAGTTTTTTGACACCTTATTTGAAATAAGTTTGATAGTTTTATATTGAAAACAAATTTTAAGATAAACGCACGAAATTTTAACGCGATTGTTTCCAATAAAAAAATTAACAAACTTGTATCTCAACAGGTTTTCAAAAAAAATAATACAATCGCCTTTTTCAATAATAGAATTGTAAGAAATTCACAAGTAATTATATTATGTAGAGTTATATATTTTATATTTATGTTGGAATATTGATACTTACAATCAGATATATTTATGTGATAATATATGTAGATATTAATAATATTGATATTTAGTAATAATATATAATTATTATTTAAAATAATTCTTAAACTAAATATAAATAATATTTAGTCGGTAAACCGACCATTGCGATGATGGAAGGAAGTGACAATGCGCCTGGGAAATGCTTCTGCTGAAATGCCCTGTGGAATGAAAAATGTCTCTGGTCGATTAAACCGACCTGGGTTAAGATTTACGTTTTTATGTTAAATGTTTTAAATAAAATGTTAATAAAAATAATAAATGAGTAAGTGTTTATTACTATTAAAGTTATATATGATAATCGACAGAGGCCGATTAATGTGTTTTCTTACCATGAAACCAATCGCCAACATATAATTTGTGGGTATTTTCAAAATAAATTTTGAATGCAATTTGAATAATTCAATTTCGGCAATATATACGAACCAAATCATGACATTCAATGGGTTACAATCTCAATAACTCCTTTTTACGTTTAAAAATATCCTATCAGATTTTTAGTGATATAATTTATATTCAAATTTAGTTTGATTTTAATTTATACTTCAAAATCCATGCGATTTCCTATTTATAAGTCTAGTGGAATTTATTTGACGTATTATCTATTTCATAAATCTAGACGCAATTCAAAGAGCTTGTATTTAACAGCTGTTTAAGTCGATTTATAGTTCCCTATTTTACTATTTGCCACACGTCAAACTGCCAGTCACTACATGACAACTTTGTCATTAGGCTCATTAAAAAGTGGGGACTTAAAAATTGACTATTAACGCCGCTTACATTAGGGTTCACTGCAGCCGATTTCAGTTTATTTACGCCTTGTTTTAATGAACTGTTTAAGTCGAAGTATTGGTCCCTATTTTGCTATTTACCACACGTCAAACTGCCAGTCACTTCAATCGTGCTTTAATTAATTCGACTGTAATGACAGCATTGCCATATGACTCATTTAAAATAGGGACTTATAAATTGACTATTAAACCGGATTTGCATATAATATTTGTCAAGCTGAATTTACCATTATCTATCATACAAATATAAATCACCTTGCGGCAGGCTTCACTTTAAATCATGATCGAAATCATGATATGAGATGCAACGCAGTTTTTTTGTACGAAAAAATGGACCTCTCTCACAATGAACCAACATTTGCAACCTTTTCCACATGTTGTTTATTATTATATTCAAGGGGTGCGAGAGCTATTTAAATCGAATTATAGGTCCCTATTTTTTTACTTGTCACACGTCAAAATACCAGTCACTTCAATCGAGCTGTAATTAATTCAATAGAAATGACAGCATTGCCATATGCCTCATAAAAAGTAGGGACCTAAAAATCGATTAATGCCCCTCGTAGGCAATGGAGTAAAAATAGAAATTGAAATAATTTTAGATTGAAAATCTAAGCCACGAACAATAACACTAAACATAAGAAGAAATATTGCAAATAAATATAAAATGGTAAAAAGACATTTGCTTTGTAATGATTAATGCAAAGGCTAACAATAATCGCCGATAAGTTATCGTTAAAGTCAATTACATTAGGGTTTACAACAGTCGATTATTCAACTCCATCAATTGCAAATATATTTGACAGTTATCAAGATACAGCTGATTATTTGGAGGATAAAATAATCAGCTGATAAGCTAACATTTTTATACGTAGTTAAGGAATAGAAGGTTAAGCAATTGATCTAAGATCTAAGAGTTTAGCCATATATATTTGAAAGGAGAGTTCAGCCAAAGGGAAAGAAGACGAATGTGAGGCCTTGAACTTTCCTTCAAATGTCACAAACAGAATCAAATATCTCAAATTTATACGAAGAAGATATTATGAACTGCAATGAGGGTAGCGACTAGAGTTGGATAGTTTCGAAACGGAAGTTCATTGAAATTATTCAGAGAAAGGAACGGTTGGAACTAGGTTCAGTTCATTGTTTCATAGAGTTCTTTTAATTTATCTAGTTCCTTTATGTCATCTCGTCCACTGGCGATTCAATATGTGAATGAAAAAAAAAAACGGTGGAAGAATGAGTATCAAAAGAAGTCTATAGGAGTCTAAACCATATTAAAGAAATATTTCTTTTCTAGAAAATAAACGAGAAAGATCAATCCGATCCGTGAACTAGATTGCCCAATTCTAGTAGCGACATCTGAATGAGAGCGGAATAGGAGTTTGCAATTTTTAGTCGAAATAAAAAAATAATAGCATATGAACGATTGGAGAAAGTCGAATGTTGCGTGGATCTTTTCTTCACGCACCAGGTGACAATATCACTGGACCATACGTAAGGGAAATAAAATCCCAGGGTGACAATATTGAAAATGTAACTCGCAATCTATGAATATTTTGTCGACAGAAGTAATTGGAAAGTGAAAAAAACTAGAGTTGGATGGCTCCGGAATGAACCATAGTTCAAAGGAACCATTCTGTAAAAGAAATGATCGGTACTACTTTTGCTCCAGCCGTTAATTTTTGTTTCTCGTTCATCTAGTTCCGAAATAACGAATGAACGAATAAATTGCAAACTTTGATTTCTTTTATCGACAGAAATAATTAGAAAGTCATTAGAAATGGAATCGAGATTTTTGTAACCAATGAGATTATTGATCAATGAAGTAGGGGAGAAAAAAAATTTCAATTATCCTGAGCTCAGAGACTATTATCGAGGGGCTTTCTATCACTCTTTCATCTCTTCTATATCACAACCAGAATTTTCATTAAATGATAGATTCAGGGGCTGAAGAAAGAGTTTGACGATATAATACCTGAAGGGGTTCGAGCTTTTTCTGTTCGCTCCGCAAAAGGGAACTAGGTCATTTATTTAGTTCAAGAATTACGCATTGTTCAATCATTCATTGACAAATGCCAGTTAATTCGGTCAATGAACTGGTAGACCTAGATGCACGATTGGATCAAAATAATAATTCTCTCTATATCAAAAACAGAATGCTCATTAAATGAAAAATTCAGGATCTGACGAAAGATTTGGACGATCTAAAAGTTGAAGCGTTTCGATCTTTTTCGGTTCGCTCCGCAAAAGGAACTAGGCACATTCATTTAGTTCCATAATTCCTTTTTGTAAAATCGTTCATTGACACATGCCTGTTTATTCGGTCAATGAACGGGTAGGTCTGGATGAAGGATTGGACCTAGGTGAGCACCTGAAGCAAAGAGGAACAAGAAGAACAAAAAAAAATTGACAGGTTTTTTTTAACTTTTCCCTCCGCAGCTACCAAACTATATCAGCCGTTTGTTAAATAACACGAGCAAACCCTCGGTTAAATGACCTGTTGGGCTTGAGTATTGTTTATATTCTAGTAGCAATTTTCAAAAACTTGGTCCATCATCAGACACACGATACTTCTCAAGTCTAACAGGGCACATGGAAAATTATTTACATTATCAAAGAGCGCAACAATATCTTGGAGTGTGGACATCCATCAAATTCCTTATTATCAGCGTGGGTTTTGTTGATTAGGATAGAAGCTGGAGTCTAACTTGAGATCCGCAGTTGGCTTTCCGAATATAATATAAGGCCAAAATATGTAAATTGTTTATCCTTCATGCAAGAACTCTCTTTCAAATAAAACGACATATCATAAATCATTATAATCCGACAATAAAATCTGTAAACCTTACATGACTATAATTACATATTTCACGACCAAAAAATCGTTGAATAATACGAAGTAAATATTATAACTCCATTCGTTGCATTTCCATTAGAAATGTTATTTTTTGAAACCAATGTTCGATAGTAGACGATTTTTTTCCACCAACAAATCGATGATAATATCAACCAAACTAAAATTCTTACTCTCAGAGACTCATGATTCGGAAGCACTTCTTCATAACCTACCATATGATTTCGAATCACTTCTTTTAAAATATCAAGTTACTTACATTTACAATTCACCACACAAAACCAACTGGAAACATCTCAAAAAATATTCGAAAAAAATACGACGATATTTGCAACAAAGTTCACATTTTGGTTTGGTTTGGTACACAAAAAATCTAGATCACGAAAATTATAGTTGTGTTTGTACTTACGTCTTCTTCATCCATTATTATGATTAAGGTTTTGGTATTATTAGGTTACGGTAAATGGCACTATGCGATTCTAATTGCGAATCGCGAATCAACTTGTAGAAATTTGGTCTTCAAAAGATTGTGAGTTGGCGATAGAGAGAGACTGAGTGGGTGAAAGATAGTGAGAGACAGTTTGACTTCTGCTGCTACTCGCTATAATGATGCTGATGATAAAATTCCATATAACTTCAGAAATATATTAGAGCGGGTTGTAAAATATCCAGTGGGTAGATGTTAACATCATCGTCGTTATAGTACTCCATGCAATACATGTTACATTTTTTGATATAAAATGGCTGCTGCTCCTGCGTAGTAGCTTCCAATGACTTTTCTTCTATTTAGCTTTGCTTAATGTTGTAAAAATATGGCAATATGTGATTTGTTTACGTTTTAATAAAACATGACTTATTCATCTTCTTCTTATTTCTCCTCGTTGACGTCGTCTTCCTCTTCTTCTTGTGCTTATGATTGACTGACTGATTGATTACAGAGATACAGTGTTGTAATAACAACTTTATTTCCGTTGTTTTATGACAAGATTAATTCGCTAAAGCGTTAACAAAACAGTGACTCCAAATATACGGCAAATTTTCTTTCGAAGAACAGTATCAGCAGGGCATGGTTAGGATATGTTCTTAATTAGCAATATTAGCCTGAAAATAGACAGAAAGGATATATATTAGTTAATGGAACTACAACTAAAAAAACTAGCACTGTCGATTTTAAAGTAAATTTTTGGAAATCTATTGATCGGAGGAGTAACGATAAATAAACTGTTTCATTTATTTAGAAACCTCGTACGAGACAAGTGGTAGGTTTCAAAATGTTTGAGATGGGAACTTTCTTATTAATATGAATTTGTTGTAGGTATATAAACATGCATGTCCCACTCCAGATGAAATGACACCGAAGCTCTTTGACATTTTAATAAGCAACTCGGCATCAAAATCAACACACGGAGATAGCACAAATAAGGCTCAATTACTGCACACAAAATTAAGGAGGCACTGTTCCTAGGCAACGTTATACATGGCATACTTAGCACTTAAGATAGACTGTATTAGACCAATCATCGTCTCAACAAAATTAACAATAACAGAATCTCATGGCAATGACCGTTGGCACACGAAATAGGACGCGCAACGGAATGTACTAACTCGACGTGAAGGATCGAGGACTGCACAGCTGGAACAGTAAATTTCATCGTATAAGATCGAAGTCATAGGTATGATATGAACTTCCCACAGAAAACCGCAAGTTTTGAATCGGAGTTGGAATCATAATGTCGAAGAACGCTAATAAGTCGTTGGAAACATGGAATCCACTATCGGACCGTGTGATAAAAACTTGATTCAAGGCAAATTTTAAATATGTATTCTTCGTACAATTAATGAAATTCGGAGACCAGATATAATTCTCAGAGGTGAATTAAACTTTAAAATAGGGAACGATAATGTCAATGCTCGTTCAACAATAGGAAAGCATAGATGTAGAGTTAACGGTAAGCGACTTATAGAACTGTGTCAAACATTCCATCTGGTCATTGGTGGTTCCATCTTCCCGCACAATTAGATTCACAAATACACGTGGACATCACCGAGCGGTAATACTCGCAAGCATATATATTTCATATGCGTTAGTAGAAGGTGTAAAAGCTTTCTGTCAGACGTCAAAGACAAAAGGGCTCATCATAGGCGAAATCAAATTGAAATGTCCAAGAAGAAACACCAGGCGAACACAACAACGTCTACGAAAGCTTCAAAACAAACAAACCAACAAGTGAAAAGGCGTTAAGTTCGGCCGGGACGGACTTTGGATACCCTCCACCATAGATATACTGACAGGTACTTGAAATAAATGTATAAGGAACATACCACATACCGACATTTCTACAAACCGATTATGTAAACCATAATATTTCAGAAATGTTTAATAGATAATTATACACTCAGCCTTATGGCTAATGAGGGTGAAAATATTGGTTCTAGACCCCATGTTTCTTTGGACGAAATCCGTTTTAGAATGTTGTGATTCCATCCAAACTTTTCCCATCTTATTATTTCTTTCAAACTTAGTTCATATTCGAAGAAGGGGAATATCGGTTCTCTCCTGCTGGAACCTTCCACACAGGGGCTAAGGCTAAGCCTAAATGCGGGCTATAGTTCATTGTCGAACCTAACGTTCTACTTTTTATATCGATATCCTCCGCATGTGAAATGAATAGAACAGAGTCTTAGAACCAAATCCAAAACGTTGAACAAATCAGATAAATATTTTGATATAAAAAAGGGGGGCGAATGTTAATAATTATTGGTGGGGAGATTTGTTACCATATATGACTACAAAATACCAAATTCGCAAGAACCTTAAAATACCAAAAATTGGGGGTACACTTATATGGGGGCTATACGAAAAATTTACCTATATTCATGATTTTTTTTGGGGAGAAATTTGGTACCTATTAAGAACTCAAAATACTAAATTACAGCCAATTCTGTGGAAAAATACGATTAAAAGCCTCCAAAATACAGAAAATTAGGAGGTTATGTTATATGGGGGTCAGCAGAAAAAGTGGACCTATATTTATAATTTTTGGAGACATTTAGTATCCAATAAGAACCCAATGTACCAAATTTCAGAGAATTCGTTTGAAAAACGCGCTCAAGAACCCCAAAATACCGAAAATTGGGGGGTACCCTAATATGGGAGCTATGCCTAAACATCCCATCTTCGAACTTGACCTGCCTGCAGACAAAAGACAACCCTATGCAGAATTTCAGCACCCTATCTCAATTCCTTCAGAAGATAGCGTGATTACAACAGACGGACATGGCTAGATCGTCTTAGAATTTTACCCTGATCAAGAATATATATACTTTATAGGAAATGAATATTTCGATGAGTTACACACGGAATGACAAAATTAATATACCCTCCATACTATGGTGGAGGGTAAATAATTGTAGAAATAAATAATAATTTGGAAGCAAAAGGCCTAACCCTGGCTAAATTCATATAATTATTCAAGGAAGCTGAGCACCTAGAGCAAATATGGAGAGATTGGAAAGATGAAATCCAGACTTCAAAATAATTGCAAAAGTCAATGATATTTCAAAAGTTTGTACTGAAAATATGACGGCAGTCGATCCAGTGTTATGTCTTTTTTTCTGGTTCGCTTCGCAAAATGAACTAGGTCATTTATTCAGTTCAATCGTTCATTGGTAATGTAGTCAATGTACGAGACGAGCTAGGAACAAGGTGAACAAGAGGAAAATTGAACGATTGGATTAAAAGGAACTAGATGAACGAAAGAACCCGAAAGAATTTGTTTTACGGAATAGCTACATTTAGTTTCTTGGTTGTTCCGGAAATATACAACTGTAATATGAATATTTAGTAAAATTTTGGATTCAATAATCGATTTCAGACTTTTTGCTATAAAATAAGAATCGAAATCTTTTTTTTCGATCTGAGAGCGATTTTGAAATGTTTCCCTTTTAATAGCTTTACTATTAAAAAAAGTACTTGAACAGACCAATAGTTATGTTGTGATTTGCTGCCATGGAGGACATAAAATTAGAACTGAATACCAATATTTTTTCTTTTGTGACGTAATTATTGGATAATAGTTGCAAGGAAAATGAAGGGCAGAGAGATCCTGCCACCACAATATAACACGTTTCGACGTAGCTTAATCAGCTCATCAGGCACTACGTTCTAACCTTGATAGAAGTACAACAGGCAAAAAAAGTAATTTAAAAAATCTGAGCGATGTACGAGTATGCAGAACTCGAAAATTTTCACAACGAAACATACGCCAATCATATCTTACTATCGCGGTTTTGAATCAAGGATATATGCCAAATCTACTGTTCACAATTAATCTGGTGGAAATAATGGAGTACTCGATAATTAGGATTAGAAATCTCTGCCAGTCAAAATTATAAGACCTTGAGAGACTTACTGGCAACGTTTTACTTAAGATTAAAATCAAGAACAAATTAGCAACACCAGCACAGAAAACAGCATACTACAAGGCCGAGAGATACGTCGATAAATTCTATTATTTAGGAAGCGCTGTATCAAGCAGTAGTGGCGAGAGTAGCATTCGGACTTGTGCAAGGTTTATGGTGTAACACAAATATATCAAGAAAAAACGAACGCTAAAACAGCTAAACAATGCATAACATCGATTCATCTATACGACAAAGAAAACAGAATTGTGTCTAACACCATCACACAAAAGTTTACGGACACTTCTTAATATAGGTCCTCTCAGAAACATATTGAAATATGCTAATGTAAGGATATTCTGGCACTACTAAATCCACTCGATCTCAAACATCAGTTCCTGTTCACAAATACATAGGAGTATACGCTATGGAGTTAACATTTCAAGTCGAGTGGATTTAGTAAATCTACACATAGTCTTATATGGGACGATGCAAAAACAAAAGCGACTATGCAGTCAATACACCCCATATTTTTACACTCTCAGCCTTATGGCTAATGAGGGTATATGTACTTTGATTCTCAAAATGTGCCTCATTGAAATATTGATTTTAGATCCAATGTTTCTTAGGACCAAATCCGTTTCAGACAACTTTCAGTCGATTTACAAATGTCCGTCTGTCCGTTTGGCCGGATAGTGCGCACATTAACTCTCGAAGGGAGTAACCGTTTTTATCCAAACTTTGTCCGTCTGTCCGTTTGACCGGCTAGTTCGCACATTAACTCTCGAAGGGAGTAACCGTTTTCATCCAAACTTTGCATATCGAAATATTTCTGCATCCGATTTGTACCAAACTTTGCACAATCTTCTTCAATTCTTCATCAATTCTAGATAATCGTCCGAAGATGGGACCCATTGGTCATATTTTAAATCCAATATCAGGCGATTAGAATTTCCGATTTGAACCAAATTTGTAAATATAATTTGAAGTGAATTGAATAACCAATTTGATTAGCATTCAATCCGAAACTTCTTTCATAAAAACACATGCATTACATATAATAGGGATAATAAAATCTGTGTGTAATTCCGAAGGCCTCCGCAAACCATAGGCTGAAGGTAAAATATATCTATCGGCAACACCGACTGACACTTTTTTACTTGTTCTATTAATGGTTTGATT
Source organism: Musca vetustissima (assembly GCF_032173495.1). Lineage (NCBI taxonomy): Eukaryota > Metazoa > Arthropoda > Insecta > Diptera > Muscidae > Musca > Musca vetustissima. The sequence goes on along the minus strand of NW_026884888.1, from coordinate 538,210 downwards.
CAAACATTGCTTTGGTATATTAAAGTTTGTTTTATACATTGTATATTAGTAGTTAAATTGATATCTTAATAAATACAGGTACCGTCGGAATTTTTATGGCGGTTCATTTTTTAACTGGTAAAAAAATTTTCGCTTATATTTTAATTGCAAAAATTAAGAATGTTATTACTAGTAATAACCATTAAATTTATTGTTGATTCTCTTTGCCATGTCCCACAGTGTGGTGTAGAGTGGAAAACCAATGGTGCCCAACGACTTACATATTATTGAAACGATCACCAATCATTTATTTAAAATCGAAAGTCCTTACTTATTTAATTATGTCATATGGCAAAAGTCCTTAACCAAAATATTAGAAAACCCCTCTCTAAATCATATGGCGCCCAACAGTTGAAAATATGTTGATAAATTTTTTGTCGAATCAATTCCCAAAGAAGACCAATTAAAATTCAACATCTCTCTTTTGAAAGTCATTAATATTCAGTCTTTATACACAAATTGTTATACAAATCGTGTTGAAATATAAAACAAATACACAGAAGTATATATTTCATGGCTACTAAATTATCAGAACGAGGAATGAACAAAAAAAACGAGTTCAATTAGGGCGACAATATGTCATTTGACCCCAACGGATGAACAGATTACAAGAATCATAACTTCAAAAGGCAATACGGCAGTGGCGGCGGTATATTGTTCTTTTGCCAGTTCCACACGCACAAACACAAACACTAATCTTCCAGTCATTTGCCCTTAAATCTCAACCACCAAAAAAATATCTGAGTGGTGTCTAAGTATGTGTATTTATGTATGAACGAAGTGTGGATTTGTTGTTGAAAGCATGCAACATATCTAATTGCCTGTCGTTTGTATTTCAATGCGAAAGGGGATGCAAAAACGAGGCACCACGGTAGTCAAGCGTCACCCGAACACAATGAATTAGAGTTTTGAATATTTTCAATATCCTTATATCCGAAGGACGGGTAGGACAACAGGAGTGGTGTGAATAAAGACAACATTTCATATTTTGAATGTTTTTTTTTTTTGGTTCATAAAGGGTCGATTAGTTATGTTTTATTTGCTATTCATATTGCGGGTTTCCGCCTCCCCTCTAACAAATAAATGCACTAACTTAGCTGAGCAGTGCTTTATGGAAGGAATAATTTATAAATATGAATATAGACTGGTATGTTGACATAACTCCCATGGGTGAAGTCGTTTTACGAAGCGTGAACACAAATATCACCATTATGTTTTTGATGATCCGCCACCTCGAAGGGAAGCGGGTATTCATAATTCCAAACACAATTCATTTCTGTTATTCATGACTTAGTGTGTGTGAGTAAGTTTGATATTTAAAGGATATCATCATCCACATTATTATTGTTGTTGTTATTGTCGTCATCATTTTCAAATTCATTAGTCACAAAGTGAAAACATATTTAAAGGTGTTAATACCGAAAATTCCTTTTTAATGTTGTCTCTCGTTGTAACCATAAATCCTTAGTGGTGGCTTTATTGTATTGTTAGCCGGGAGTTTTTTTTTTCCGTTGTGTAATGGACAATAAGTCTTATTTTGTATGGTATCGATAATCCGTATTTGTTGCTTTATTTATTTTTTTCTCTTTTAGGATTTATGAAGTGTGCTCAAAAGGTGTCGAGAATTGTTGTTGGAAAGTTCGGTCGATTGGAAACAAAGTGTCACAAAAGGTTCAGGGATTAGTGTAACATCTTTCAATAGGAACTGGTAGAAAAATAAGTGATGTCTTCATTGTTACACGTATAAGAAAGGAAACACTGTAAAATGTTAAAAAAGGAAGAGGAAGCTTTAACATATTTTGTGAAATCCAATTGTCTCTAGCTTGAATACTATTTACCAGCAGAAGATTACTCAAACCAGAAAATCTAGAAGAATATTTTTAAGTCTAGTCTAGAAAAATATTTTTAATGGAGACATTTTTGAAGAGTGAAAATTAATATTATAGTAGGGTGAGAATGGTTAAAGCTAGCTATTTTGAATTTGTATGTGATTTTCAAGGACTTTTTGGGCGAATATGAACAAATCGTCTTAGAAAGCGATATTATCTATGTTCATCCTTGACCTGTACCACTGAGTGGTGTAGGGTGCAAAACAAATGGCGCACAAAGACTCACATAACATTGAAACGTTAACCAATCATTTATTTAAAAAGCGAAATTCCTTACTTGTTTAATCATGTCCTATAGCAAAAGTCGTTAACCAAAATTATTAGAAAACCCCACTCTACATCAAATGGCGCCCAACAGTTGAAATGACGTCCAATGCATTTGTTTTTCTCAACTAATTTTATTGTATTAACTCATTAATATTATAATCCTGAAAGTGCTTTTTAAAAGTATACAAATCCATTTGAGCCGTAAAAATACGATGGCGCCCAACGGTTGAAAAAAAATTTTGATGCATTTCTATGAGTTTTTTTTTATTTTTTCCTGATCATCCAGATTTTAAATATTATAAAATTTTTGTAAATGACGCCCAACGCTTTTGTCAACGTTCATTTGCACAATTCATTGATAAATTATCTCAAACAGAAAATTAAATGATGCCCAACGATAAAAAATTACGATGCAGTATAATGATTTTTTGTCGGTTTAAAAATAAGCTTGATGCATAAATTCCATTTCTAATTAAATTATTTTATTCTAAACATTTTCGGAAATGGCGCCCAACCTCCGCAAGAGTTGTGAGTAATTCTTTAAAGTACCGTATAGAAGTCAAGGATATCTATAGATGTTCGTATAGGTGATGAGAAGCTCTTTAGAGGTCCGGAAAAGCAGTGAGAATCACGTTAGAGGTGCGTATAGGTGTGGAAAAGAACGTTAAAGCTCAGTACAGGTGATGAGGAGCTACATTGGGGTCCTTATAAATGGAGACAAAATAGTCAGATTTTATTTATCTTCATAAAAGGCGCCCACAATGATTCTTTTTAAAGAAACCACATTTATGACTATTTAGTGTATATTTTGATCATATTGTTTTCTGATCCTATTGTTATCACGATTTTATATTTGGGTTCTATTATGGTAACAACTCCTTTAGATTCAATTTAAGGGGAACGGGACATTTCATAATTTATTTAAGTTTTTTTTTTTGCGATTGCTACCTGTTAAAGAATGATTTTTAACAGACCTAGCATTATGTTGAGGAACTCCAATCATAATCCGAAAAAACACATATCGCCCCGCAGTTTTATTGAAACTGTAAGAGGAAGGAAAAAGAGCGGTTATGAAATAGATGCAACAATAATCAAATCAAATCAATCAAAGACTATTTGAGCTATGGAAATGGATTTTGTAACAATATTTGATCAATGACAAACAGAGCAATAAACATGATTTTTAAGCCTATCAAAGGTATAAGCCTGAATTTAAACAATTATGGGTATCAAGGCGGTACACGTCCATTTTATTAATATTTGTTTCAAGAAATATCAGAACGGATTTTTAACTACCAGCAATACACTTAAAGGACTATTGGAGTTATAATTTTATAAAAGTTGCCTTTTATACCCTACACAACTATGTTGTCAGGGTATTATAGCTTTGTGCAGCCCCAAGAGTTTGTAACGCCGCGAAATATTGGTCCTAGACCCACCTTTAAGTATACCGATAGTCATATCTCGACTAGCTGAGTCGATCTAGACATGTGTGTCCGTCCGTCCGTCCGTCTGTCCATTATAATTTGTAAACACGATACAGGCCACAGTTATGGACCAATCTTCACGAAATTTTGCATGTAGGATGGGTTCTGGCCAATGAAGACCCCTATTGTTTTTGCTAAAGATCGGTTAATATTTAGGGGATAAAATGGACCAAATACTTAATTTTGTCGTTTTTTCTGGTCGCTCCAGAGACCGCATTTATGGCATCGCGAAATTTTACATGGAGAAGGGGATTGGGCCAAAAAAAGGATGCCTGTTTTGATCAAATTCGCCTATATTAAGCGGGTCAAATGGACCCCGACTTTGGTATTAAAATTTAGAAAATTTGTATTCGTATATATTTACTCCTGAAGGTTATAGACCCGAGAAGTTGATAGTATATCCAAGAGGAGTGATTGACCTTTAAATTGATACCAATTATATTGTCGTATGTACTCGGATGTGGGAGTTACACTTAAGGGGACCCCCCATTCTCGGTGTCCAAAAATTTTATTTAGTCCCTACAAAATTTCAAGTGAAAATCTCTCGAATGGCGGGCACGATAACTCAAAAACTAATTACCCAATCGATTTCAAATTTTGGGACATTTCTCAACCACTCCTCTTGGATCCAACCCACGGTGAAGGGAATTTGGACAAGTAATTAGAAGGAATGTACTGAATATTAGTAATATTTGTTGACCTCCAGTCGGTCAAAAGGGTGCAAATATCGCGAAATATTGCCAAGCTCAGAATATAGAACCACACAAAGTTACTTTTTCGTGGAAGTTGTGTAGGGTATCATATGGTCGGCTGGTCCCATATAACGATAATCCCAAATATTTCGCATTTTGCTAATTTTGACAATTTTTTTCCATGCATTGGCTGTAATTTGGTATTTTGGGCTATGCAAACCCCATTAATTAATATTGATTCAAGTTGTAGTTAATACTCATATAACGGAATTCCCATTCCCTCCCTCCTTTTTTATTATTTTGGAGTCAATTTTTGAACCAATTTTGCTGTAATTTTGTATTCTCAATGATTGTAAAATCTCACTACCAAAAATTATCAATTTCGGTTCTCGTTTTCGTGTAGCTCCCATATAACGGGTCCACTCCATTTTTTAATTTGAGGATTTGAACCACATTTTCACATCGAAGTAACTTTAAGTCTGCGAGGTTTTGGATGATGGTTTTATTGGTTTATCGTCATTAACCTACCGAAGTGGTGGAAAATTTGTATTCTTGAATGGAGAACAATTTCTTTCCGAAATTTTGTGATATGGGTCCATGTTCTGGGTTCGTAAATGGTGAAAAAGGTTTTAGCATAATTTTTCATGTGGCTGTAAATTGGCATTCCATATTTCTGAAGAATAAAAAACATCTCAGAAAATGTTCAATATAGGTCCTTATTTTTTAATAGTCCATAAATTATGCCGCTTAATATTCCTAACGTTGAAGTTCCTAAACTTGTTTTCCATTCCGAGTTTTTCTTGTTTCCCATATCTCGGAGCCAGACCGAACTTAACGAGGTTTCTTTACTTTGTTCAGGAAATATGTTTTTACTTACTGTCAGCTCTATAAGCGAGGACTGTTTAGAATTGTTTAAGCCGAATTACAGCCGAAGCGACTGTAAATTGGCAATCTGGCTCCTGTAAAACACTTCCTTGCAGAGTAAGGTAAGGTCCCAACATACAGATCTGTTACAATTTCGGTATTGTTAACATTCTCAACCCACGACCCATTAATCCCTTATTTTCTTAGAGAACCAAAAACCTCTTATAATTTTTTTCCAAGATTTAATATATCATCCAGAATCCACATAAGAGTCTAATCGATACCAGGTATTCCCATACACATTTAAAGTTAACATTTTATATACGCACTATAGATATACAGTGAACTCTCAAACTCAAACTAAAGTATTGAAAAAATCAGGGAATTAGAGGCAAATAAGCTAATCGAATCGAAAATGTGAACAAATTGAAAAAAACGTGAACTGCCCCGACATTAATTAGTTCATATTATCGAGATTTCAATGTAATACCAATATTGGTCCCTTCGGAAGTTCTTATATTTGTTGGTCCTTTTTTAGACGAATATTTTTTTAGTCAATTTTAAAATTATCAATATTTACACACCACATATGCATAATTAAATAGAACAAATTCCAATGAGCTATATTTAAAAATCAACACATCATCTTTCTGAACCATCGACATACACTCCGTTTCATTCATAAACATTTATGATGAACTAAATTTCTATTCAACCCAAACAATGATTGATGATAACCCCTTTCGACAATCTTTAATTTTAATGACTTCTACCACTGCAATGGAACTTATCGATGAAACCAAACCAAGGAACGAACAATGAACGAAGGAACGACAAATTCTGAATTGTCTTCAGATGGCCATTCATTAATACTTTATAAACCTCAAAAATACATCCGCATAATCGATGTCTTCTTTTGGGGAATTATTGGAAGCAGGAGGAAAGAGGTTGCGGGAGGATACAATGGAATTGTTCCATACGATTCATTCATCGTTGACATAACGCCTTTTTGAATGTGTGTGTGTTGTGTGTGGATTTTTTTCTTGAACGCCGGAAAAACTAAATGAGGCGTTGCATGTTACAAAGGGGACAAAAGGAAAAAAACAAAAACGAAACAGAAAACTGGGCCTACACAAAACGAAGGAATACGCACACAGGCTCACTCACATCCACAAATATTTGTTTTAAGTTTAGTTGCTTCCCCGGCCTTACCGAATTCCTCTGGTGCTGATGATCATATGACTACCAACACCAACCGACCACACCACACCACCCTCCCATATATATTCGCCCACCCAACCAATACATGAATTATGACAACCAAAACAGAAAAAAGAGGCAAAAAATGTCAAAGAAATGCTGAGAATAAAAGAAAATTTCCCTAAGCATTTTCGAACGACTGTACGAGGCAGCAGGCTGGCAGCGATGTTTTGCGGGATGCCATACAAACACTCGTACAGCTTATGGCTTTGTTCTCTATGTTAATCCCTATAGGCTGAGAATATATAGGAAAAAAAATAAAAGACACAAAAGTGAAACACTGAAACAGTAAATAAAATAAAAAACAACAACTACAACAATAAAAATAACAATCACCAACATAAAAATCCGCAACCAGCAACAAGATGCCACTGCCAGTGATGACAATGTGAAAAACTCGCTAAATTCCCAGCGAAAAATCGTGGAAAAACGCTTCACTTCTGCACAAGCTAGGAGAAAACGCTTGGTTGGCTTTTATTTGTGACAATCATGATGTACTTTCCGGACGGACGGACATACATCTTTTGTGTGTGCGAATATCTACTCAATGAATAAACCAACGAATGAATGAAGTATCCACTACACGGGCATAGAGGAAAAGTCAAGGGGTGGGGTGGGCCAAATACGCAACATGCAGAGAAGGACAATACGCCCTTGAATTTCATATTCACCACAAGACATCATCATCATCGTCGTCGTCAGCATCATTACAGGGGAGGGCTTTGGCTAAACAAGTGCACACAGAGCTGGCAAACCATTCCTTTGGGACGTAGCAAAATGACCACCATCCCTCGGTGTCTCAAGTGTACCAAAGGTTGGCCATAGCCGACTATTATTGTATTCTAATTACTCATGTATTCATTCTATTATTGTTGTTGTTGCTGCTGCTGTTGTTGTAATCTAAAATTGAAACCATAAGATCTTGTATACGTATGCGGTCGTATAATAATAACCTGCAACCATTGTGTACTTCAAATAAAACAAACAAAATATGACACATGTTATGCCGTCCCGCACGAAGCCCGCCTGCCTGCCCGCCACATATTCTCAAGAAGTTTGGGGTTTCTTTCATATTTTTTTCTTACTGGAAGTAAATATAGAAACATAAACGAAACATAAATTATAAATATGAAAGGGCAGCGGAGCTAGGAGGACGACTAAGTAAGACCTTACACTATACCATTTAAAAGTTCTGAGGCCCAATTTCAATTCAGTACGCTGTGCCAAATTTCGGGCAAATCGAAAGATATATAGGTACTTTGGTACACCATTTACATAAAATCGGTAGAAAATATATATGGGAGCTATATCTAAATCTAAACCGATTTTCAGGAAACTTAACACACATCATTCTAAACTCAATTCAGTGCGCTATGATAAATTTCGTGCAAATCGAATCGATATATAGGGACTTTGGTGCACCATTTACATCAAATCGGACGAAAAGATGTATGGGAGCTATATCTAAATCTGAACCGATTTTCACGAAATTTAACACACATTGTTTTAGACTTATTTCAAGACCCTATGCCAAATTTCGTGCAACTCGAAGGATATATAGGGACTTTGGTGCACCAATTAATTAAAATCGGACGAAAATATATATGGAAGCTATATCTTAATCTGAACCGATTTTCACGAAATTTTACACACATTGTTCTAGACTTAATTCAGTACGCTATGCCAAATTTCTTGCAAATCGAAAGATATATAGGGACTTTGGTGCATTATTTACCTAAAATCGGTGGAAAATATATATGGGAGCTTCATCTAAATCTGAACTGATTTTAAAGAAATTTTACACACATTGTTCTAGACTTAATTCAGTACGTTACGCCAAATTTCGTGAAAATCGAATGATATATAAGGACTTAAGTGCACTATTTACCTAAAATCGGACGAAAACATATATGGGAGCTATATCTAAATCTGAACCGATTTTCAGGAAACTTAACACACATCATTCTAGACTCAATTCAGTACTCTGTGTCAAATTTCGTGCAAATCGAAAGATATATAGAGACTTTGGTACACCATTTACCTAAAATCGGACGAAAATATATATGGGAGCTATATCTAAATCTTAACCGATTTTCACGAAATTTATCACACTTCGTTCTAGGCTTAATTCAGTACGCTATGTCAAATTTCGTGCAAATCGAAGGATATATAGGGACTTTGGTACACCATTTACATAAAATCGGTCGAAAATATATATGGAATCTATTCCTAAATCTGAACCGATTTTTCCCAATTTCAATAGGGTTCGTCCTTGGGCCAAATAAATGAGCTGTGTCAAATTTCATCCAATTCGAATCAAAAATGCGATCTGTACTTTGTTTACAATTTAACATGGACAGACGGACGGATGGACATGCATAAATCGACTTAAAAAGTGATTCTATGCATATTCTTAAAAGGAACCATATGTCTATCTCGTTTCCTTTGCCTTTTACAAACATATGCACAAAGACAGACCACAGTGTGACGAAGGGTATAAAAAAATACCAGGGTCATAAAATATATTTACCCGAGGGACAAAAAAAATTATCGAAGGGAAATGTTTGCAGGCCACTAGGACTCGGAGACTTTTTATGGACCCACAGGACTGAATATTTTTCTATAGAAAAATTTCGCAGACACACAGGACAGAATATGTTTCAATAAAAAATTTTCAAATTACAGGACTGAATATTTTTCTATAGAAAAATTCTCAGACCCATAGGACTAAATATTTTTCTACAGAAAAATTTCTCAGACCCACAGGACTACATTTTTGTTTTATAGAAAAATTTCTCAGACCCACAGTACTGAATATTTTTCTATAGAAAAATTTCTCAAACCTACAGGACTGAATATTTTTCTATAGAAAAAAATCTGGGACCCACAAGACTGAATATTTTTCTATAGAAACATTTCTCAGACCCACAGGACTGAATATTATTCTATAGAAAAATTTCTCAGACCCACAAGACTGAGACATTTTTGTATAGAAAAAAATCGGACCCACAGGACTGGGACTTTTTCTATACTTTTAGGGGCTGAAAAATGTCTCATGATCCTCCTACAGGCGTAGATTTTTATACCCTACAAACTATGTTGTCATGGTATTATAGCTTTGTGCAGCCCCAAGTGTTTATAACGCCGCGAAATATTGGTCCTAGACCCACCTTTAAGTATACCGATCATCATATCTCGACTAGCTGAGTCGATCTAAACATGTGTGTCCGTCCGTCCGTCCGTCTGTCCATTATAAATTGTAAACACGATACAGGCCACAGTTATCTATCTTCACGAAATTTTGCATGTAGGAAGGGTTCGGCCCAATGAAGAACCCTATTGTTTTTTGTAAAAATCGGTTAATATTTAGGGGATGAAATGGACCAAATACTTAATTTTTGTCGGTTATTCTGGTCGCTCCAGAGGCCGCAATTATGGCCCAAACACCGCGAATTTTTGCATGGAGAAGGGGATCGAGCCAAAGAATAAGTATGCCTGGTGCAAATATCGCGAAATATTACCCAAGCTCAGAATATAGAGCACAGAAAGTTAGATTTTCGTGGAAGTTGTGTAGGGTATCTTATGGTCGGCCCGTCCGACTATACTGCTCCGCTCACTGGTTTTAAAATAATTTTTCAGTGTCTTTTATTTAAATTTGCTATAGAAAATTCAACAATCCTCGGGCCTGGAAAATTTTTCTATAGAAAATTCAGTAATCCTGGAGGACTGAAAAAATTTTCCTATAGACCTGCTGTAGGGTACCTATCCTCAAACACATTAACTCTTCCTTTAATATTAATGGACTCAAAATGTTTTTTCAATTCAATGTCCCCCATGTACATGGCGTGTGCATATCTATGAATGCATATAAATGTATACATTGCATTGTACATGATATGTAATCGACATACAGATCATAAATAGGAACAACAACAACAAAAAGAAGAAAAATAAAGCAAAAAAAGAAACAATCCGGTTCTGATGTGTCGTCTCATTATAGATGACAAATTTTAATGACAGCTGCACAACAAATACAAGTATTGCAAATTCAAGTACCATACCTCCCTCCCGTCCTGCCCTGCCCTCCTGGACAACAATGCTCCAGAAGTGTAAGTGTACCAAATTAAATACGATTTATATGACACAATCTTGGCACATACTTAACATGCCATGCCATAACAAAACCCTCCCCTAGTCTTACGCGATTTGAAATGCAAATCGTTGTCGCCCGGCATCAACTGCTACTTTATCTCTGTGCGCGAGGGATATTCTGGCGTTAGAAGCTAAAGCCTCCGCGAGAGAGAACCTGTTTGAATTATTCCCGCTTCGAAATCAGAAATTCTATTCACATTTTTCTTATCGTTTTATTATCGCTCCGACCATTACCATTAATGTTGCCCGCCTTTAAGGACCGTGTCAATCTTTCACGCTGTAGTAGCAGCAAATAATGATTTTCCGCACTTAATTGAAGAGAAATTCTTGTTTCTCTTTGACAAAACCAGTTCGTTTTAATCACCACCACCACCATTACCTCTGGAAGCTACTATGTACTACCTCTACGAAGCACTGCCGCAATTCTGGGTAGGCTTAAGTAACCACTTCACTATCTATAGCAGGCAGTGTCAGATGTCACATTAACAAATAATTTGTTGCAGGACATGACATTTATGATGGATACATGCTTTCCTTTTTTCGAAGTCTCAGTCGAACCGGGGTGGGTTAGTAAATCCGACTTTGTCTACTGGCTTTTAGCACAACAACAACACGACGTACATTAATTCCTTTAACTAATGCAATAGATACATGTTTCTAGCTGCTTGTAGATTTAGTTAATGAGCTGATAATTGACAGGAGAACATCTTCTCTAATAAGAAGTAGAATAATTTACGAAGTGCGATATTAATTAAATGTTCATTTTAATATTTGTTTTAAATAACAACCGCAAACATGTCATGCTAAACTAGTTTCGATATTGGCAATATTTTATTTTTAATTGAAAGAGTTTGAGATTCCAGTAGGAATTGACATGGAATGTTAATTAGGTGCCTTAACCAGATATTGAAGTCGGGAGAAGGGAGACAAATTTCTATAGCAAATTTTTGCAGTCCCCCAGGACTGCGGAATTTCCTATACATTTTACAGTCCCCATAGAACTGCGGAATTTTTTAAATAGTGTTTCATCGTCATTCTATAGGCGTTGATTTTTTTAAATTATTTTTTCGAAGTCCTTCTATATACATAGATTTTTTTTATCGTCCTTCTATCCTCCTATAGAAAATCGATGAAAAAATATTTTGAAAAAATTCACGCCTAAGAAACACCATGAAAAATATTTTGAAAAAATCCAAAAAATAATAGGACTATGCATAATTACGGGGTGGCGTAGGTGATGATAGATACCAAGCAACGGCTCTGATTGGCTTTAACATGGCGAAGTCCAGGCTTATTATGGTCCCTCCTTCATTTCAATTGTGGACACTGACCTCCCCGTGGTGCCACCTGGGGTAGCTATTTTCATCACCCGAAGAAATGGTGAGCTAATATGTGCCTCGAGTTTACCCATAAGAACTATAAAAATATGGGTTGAGGCGTCGCGATAGTTGCCCACACTCGGAAAACCGAACCTACTATGAAAAAGGAAAGAAAAAGAAAACCAAACACCCCACTAATGTTGACGACCACCGCAAACGTATAAAGAACCACGATCTGCGAATCGGCACTTGGAATGTGCGCATGTTGTACAGAAAAGGGGCAGTTTTCGCCTTGGCGGATTTGAGTACATCCGCCAAGGCGAAAACTGCGCCTACATGCAAATACAAAGCCGATATTATTGTCTTACAGGAAATACGATGGAAAGGGACTGGCGTAAGTAAATCAGATGATTACGCCCTGTATTGTAGCTGTCATGAAAAGAGACATGAATTTGGCTGCGGATTTATGGTTAACAGGAGAATAAAAGACCTCGTCTCCATATGCACTCCAGTAGATGAGCGAATTGCTATAATCCGTATAAAAAAGTTCTTCAACATCAGTCTTATTTGCGCCCATGTTCCGACGGGAGACAAAGATGAACAGATCAAAGACTTTTGTTTTTTGAGCGCCTAGAAACTGCATATGACCGTTGCCCTGGCCATGACATTAAAACTCAGCTAGAAGATTTTAATGCAAAAATCGAAAGGGAAAATACCTTTTGCCCCACCGTCGGAAAATTTAGACTTCATGAAGAAACATCCAACAACGGCATGAGGTTGATTGACTTCGCGGCAGCAAAAAACATTGTAGTTAGCAGCACCAGATTCAAGCATCTCGATATACACAAGGCCATCTGGATTTCTCCCGATCGAACAACGAGAAATCAAATCGACCATTTTGTGATAGACGGAAGACATTCATCCAGTGTTTTAGACGTCCGATCGATCCGGGGAGCGAATATCGATTCGGAGCATTGCCTTGTGGCAGCCAAGGAACGCACCCGTCTTAATGTAGCAGCAAGGGTGCGATCTTACAGTGTTTTAGACGTCCGATCGATACGAGGAGCGAATATCAATTCGGACCATTACCTTGTGGCAGCCAAGGTACGCACCCGTCTTAATATAGCAGCAAGGGTAACACGGAAATTTGACGTCGAAAAGCTTGACGAAAGCACCCCTTGTTCCGATGATAATATAGAAGCACAGTGGCAGAGAATTGCCCACTCCCTACAAACTGCAGCAAAAGCAACACTTGGGCATCAAAGACCAACATCAAGAAATCCGTGGTACGATCAGGAGTGTCGTAATGCTACTGATATGAAAAACTCAGCGTATAGGGCAACCCTGCAGACAGTAGCAACACGTAATGCGATGGAGAACTATCGCGAGAAATGGAGAGAGGAAAAACGTATATTCAGAAAAAAAGAAGAAATAACAAGAAACACGTGAGCGTGAGCAAATCGAGATGTACAGGAGTCAGAATGAAGTCCGGAAATTTTACCAACGAGTAAAACATGGTGACAGATGCAGACAGTGTGTTGAGGATCTGGAAGGAGCACTTTGAAAAACTTCTGGTATCAAATAGTGGAGGTGAAGAAGATACCGCAGAACCAATAAGAGAAGGTGGTATAGAGTGTATACCACATAGCCAAGATGAGGTCAGAAGAGCAATCAATCGGCTGAAGAATAATAAAGCAGCAGGTGCCGATGCGTTACAAGCCGAACTATTCAAGACTGGTGGTCAGATGCTGGTCAGGAGCATGCACCAGCTGATTAGTACAATTTTTCTAGAGAATGCATGCAAAATGATTGGAATCTCAGCATCCCATGTCCCGTCACAAAAAAGGAGACAAGACGATATGTGCCAACTATAGAGGAATAAGCCTTCTTCCCATCGCATATAAAGTGCTATCCAGCGTGCTGTGTAAATGATTGAAGCCAATGGTCAACAACATTATTGAACCATACCATTGGGGTTTCAGACCTGGCAAATCCACCATTGACCAGATTTTTACTCTGCGACAAATCCTGGAAAAAAACCACGAAAAACACATCGACACATTCCACCTATTCGTCGAATATAAAGCCACATTCGACAGCCCTATCCGTTCAGAGGTATATAAAGCCATGTCTTCGTTTGACATTCCTGCAAAATTAATACGGGTATGCAGGATAACTTTAACGGTCACAAGATCAGCAGTTAATGTCGGAAATGACCTCTCGGAGCCCTTTAATACCGAACGAGGATTCAGACAAGGTGACAGTTTGGACAGACAAGGTGACAGTTTGGACAAAAGGAAAAAGTGGACAGAAATGACACTCTGTACACCAAACAGCACATGCTACTCGCCTACGCCGATGACATCGACATAATGGGTCGAACACTGAGAGCGGTAACAGCCATATTTTAAACAAATTGGGAAAGAGTCTGCCAAAGTGGGTCTGGCAGTAAACGGCGAAAAGACTAAGCTCATGGTATCAATGCGCAAGACGTCCAGTAGACTCGGACCAACTGTGGAACTTAAGAACTACAGCTTCGAGGTAGTCAAAGATTTTATATACCTTGGTAACGCCATAAACAAAACGAATAACATCAGTTTTGAAATTCGGAGAAGTATAGTGATGGCCAACAGATGCTAGTTTTTTGCTTTTGGGTTGTTTGCTCAGACCCTATGGTCTCAAAAGAAGGCCACCTCCCGCCAGACCAAACTCACACTCTACAAGACGCTGATACTACCTGTGCTGTTATATGGATCTGAAGCATGGGCCCTGCGCAAGCAGATGAGGCAGCTCTTGAAGTGTTTGAGAGAAAAATTCTCCGAAAGATCTATGGGCCGATATGCGTTGACGGTGAATATCGCCGTCGAATGAACGATGAGTTGTATCAGCTATTCTCGGACATCGACATTGTTAGACGTATTGAGGTGCAGCTACTACGTTGGCTAGGTCATGTTGTGAGAATGGATGAAGATGCCCCAGGCCAGAAGGCATTTAAAAGCGAACCAGCTGATGGTCCATGCAGAAGGGGAAGGCCAAGAATACGATGGAAAGACCAAGTGGAAGACAACATTGCCGAATATGGTCTTTCAAATTGGAAAAACTGCGCAAAAGATAGACGCGCCTGGAATTTTTTAAGCTATGCTTATGGAACGAAAGTTCCATGAATCTCCATGAAAAAATATTTTTAAAAAATCCACGCCTATGAATCTCCATGAAAAAATATTTTTAAAAAATCCACGCCTATGAATCTCCATGAAAAAATATTTTTAAAAAATCCACGCCTATGAATCTCCATGAAAAAATATTTTTAAAAAATCCACGCCTATGAATCTCCATGAAAAAATATTTTTAAAAAATCCACGCCTATGAATCTCCATGAAAAAATATTTTTAAAAAATCCACGCCTATGAATCTCCATGAAAAAATATTTTTAAAAAATCCACGCCTATGAATCTCCATGAAAAAATATTTTTAAAAAATCCACGCCTATAGAAGTTCCGATCTATGGTATGCCGAGAAAAAATATCTCTTATTTTACATACGACAAGTTATTGTTTTAGTATCGTCTTTCGATAATCCAAATTCCCCTCTGAATAGGTCATCAATTTCTTGTACAGCCTTATTTGTTCCAACTTCGAACAGGACGAACGGACGGAAGCAATGAAGAATGGAAGGAAGGAAATTAACAATAAATTTGTCTATTCCGAACAGTTTAAAGTCGCATTTGTGAAACACATCAGACAATGTCGGCAAGTGACAGTTTATTCCTTTGCGGACGTTATGAACATCTGTAACGATGTTCGTTCACCAGACCTCAAGTATGCCGTTGAGCATTCCCATAAAACCTGAGTACTTGTTGTAGTGGTGGTGGTGAACCCGAAAGGAAAAAATGTCATGGAACTTTTTTGTTGTTGCTTTTGTTGGCAAGTTTATCGCGACAACTGTTTTATGGATTGTTGTTGTTCGGGATGTAATACGAGCAACAACTTAATGCTCGTCAACAACATTGAACATAGTGTAAACGATGGAGGATATATATGTGTTCTGCAGGATGTATGTGAGTGTGTTCGTAGCTTTGTTGCCCTTGTGTGTCTGTGTGTATGCATCGTGTATTTATATAATTTAAACAAACAAATCATTAATGAGATAATAACAAATGTATCGGAACGTATGACTCCGGCTGACTGAATGCTCTGAAACAATCAACCATCACCCATCTTCAGTCGCATCCTTTTTTGCGGATCAACATCAAAGGATGTTTGTTCAGTCAACAAAATAACAAAAGCAAAATTTATTCAGAGTTTCATTTCATTTGATTAATTGTTATTTGTCTATTGTGATGATGAGGAGGATGACGACACGGTGCTGCCAGGAGGGTTGGAACGGAAATAACATTTCATTGTTTTTGTTTTGATTTCTATTTAAAAGGGTTTGATTTCTATTTAAAGTTCTATTTCATGGGTGGAAAGGAAATTTTGTAGAATTATTTAAAGATTAAAATCTGTCAAAATATGTCAACGAATTTAATTGAAATTATTCCAAACCTGAGGGGGGTGGGGAAAAACTCTAAAGGACATATAAAAGCCCTATGGGACTGAAAAATTATTCTATAAAAAATTTTCAAAGGCTACCAATAGGCGTGAATTAAAAAAACATGTTTAAGGACTATCAATAGGCGTGGATTTTAAAAATATTTTTTCAAGGACTAACAATAGGTATGGATTTTTAAAAATATTTTTTATCGAGTTATAATAAGCGTGGATTTTTATACCCTTCACCACACTGTGGTACAGGGTATTATGTATTTGTGCATATGTTTGTAACAGGCAAAAGGAAACGAGATAGACACATGGTTCCCTTTGAGAATATGCATAGAATCACTTTCTGAGTCGATTTATGCCATCCGTCCGTCTGTCTGTCTGACTGTCTGTCTGTCGATGTTAAATTGTAAACAAAGTACAGGTCGCATTTATGATCCGAATTGGATGAAATTTGGCATAGCTCATTTATTTGGCCCAAGTACGAACCCTATTGAAATTGGGAAAAATCGGTTCAGATTTCGATATAGCTTCTATATATATTTTCGTCCGATTTAAGGTAAATGGTGCACCAAGCCCCCATATCTTCTTCGATTTGCACGAAATTTGGCACAGCGTACTGAATTAAGTCTTGAACAATGTGTGTTAAGTTTCGTGAAAATCGGTTCAGATTTCGATATAGCTCCCATATATATGTTCGTCCGATTTTAGGTAAATAGTGCACCAAAGTAACCATATCTCCTTCGATTTGCACGAAATTTAGCACAGCGTACTGAATTAAGTCTAGAACGGTGTGTACTAAGTTTCGTGAAAATCGGTTCAGATTTAGATATACCTCCCATATATATTTTCGTCGGATTTTAGGTAATTGGTGCACCAAAGTCCCTATATATCCTTCGATTTGCACGAAATTTGGCACTGCGTATTGAATTAATTTTAGAACGATGTGTGCTAAGTTTAAGTACCAAAGTCTCTATATATCCTTCGATTTGTATGAAATTTGGCACATCGTACTGCATTAAGTCTAGAACGATGTGTGGTAAGTTTCGTGAAAATCGATTCAAATTTCGATATAGCTCCCAAATATATTTTCGTCGGATTTTAATTAATTGGTGCACCAAAGTCTCTATATATCCTTCGATTTGCACAAAATTTGGTCCTTCAAAAATGTTAGGATTCCATCTGATGAATATACCTAAAGTGGTGAAGGGTATCATATAGTAGGCCCGCCCGGCTTTACTACTTTCCTTACTGGTTTAAAAACAATTTTTTAGGTCTACCAATAGGTGTGGATAATCGTCAGCCAAATTCGCCCACTGTAATTTTCGAAAACTGGCGATGCAAAATTATTACCTTCCGCATTGTGCTGTAATCAAACTGCTCACTCACTTCCGAACTCCAAAAAAAAAAAAAAAAAAAAATCAAAATTTCTCCAAAATACTAATGCGTTCGCCCTAGCAAACCAATTTCCCAACTACCGGATAACAGTATGCAGCGGATGTATTCCATCCGTATTTCACACTTGTTCGCCAGTTGTTGCTAATTTGGTGAAATCTGTCTAAACAAATCGATGGTCATATCCACAATTGTTGTGACGTCGAGCGATAAGTTCGGACGGACAGAAAAAAAAACTGCAACGCAATGACGAAAATGCAAATCAGCGGCAGCAGCAGCTTGTCAATAGAAGTTGGAGGATGAAAGGAAGGTTGTGCATGGATGTGTCGTATTTACACCAAAAAATCATGTTTAGTTTAATAGTAATAATGAAAGTGTATGCGTATGTATGTTCGTGTGTGTGTGTTCTTCTCTAAATACAAATGTTGAATGTTTAGTTTTGTCAACAGAAATAATTTGGTTTTCCACCAAAAACACGCACACACACTTGCTTACATTTACATAGCGTCATCATGTATATGCAATTGGCCGGCCGACCGACCGGACAGACAGAGAGACGGACGGACACACTCACAGATCAAAACAAAATTTTCAAAAATGTCCGACTGAATTAAAACAAAAATGGACATTTGTTTTGTCAATTATCAGATTGTTAAATGCAAATGGGCAGATACATTTTTGTTGCTGCAGATTTGTGTATTGTTTAGAATGAGTTTTAAATTTAAAAAGGATTTAAAGAATTGCAGTAAATTAAAATTAAATATAATTTTTTGAGATACTAGAAGTCATTAGGAAATTACTGGCATTCTAATCTGTCATCAAAAATTGAATTGTATATTAATTTTAACGAAGTTTGGTTATACAGAGTATTTTGGTTATACATGTATTTTTTAATGCAATATTAAAGATTCTGCCTTCCGCTAGAGGAGTGAATTTAAATCTAAACCGATTCTCACTATGAAAATATACAAAAGTTACTTAGAAACATATATACTTTTGATAATATACTTCGAATTACATTCTGAGTCGATCTATGCATGTCCGCCTGACCATTTAATATTGTAAACAATGTAGAGATTGCATTTATGATCCGAATGAGATGAAATTTGTCACAGCTCATTTATATGATAGACCCTTAAACTATGTTTTAAGAATCCACGCCCTAAGTCAGACTTAAAAAAAACGCCTGAGCTCAGCCCTCAAAAATTTGTATATAATTTACCAGATAAGGCATTACACAAATTATTAATATTTATTGGTTCGATATTATGTGGTAGAATATTATATCTACACATTTCTTTTTGTCAGAGACCCATAGTAAAATTTGATGAAGAATATTTTTTCCATTAACATCTCTCTTCCAAAGGCGTGGTTTGTTGACCAAAACTGACCAAATTTAATCATTATTAATATTTATATTTTTCATGCTCTACTTTATATTAAATATTTTTTGTATGTAGAACTTGTTGTCGGGAATCCATAGGGAAATTTTATAAAGAATATTATATTCATTAACAAGTTCTCTCTGAAGAGATCGCAAATATTGACCAGTTTGACAAATATTGCCAAAAACAAGTAAAAAATCGTCAGTCGGTGTTGCCAACAGATATATACCGGCAGCCTATAGTTTGCGGAGGTCTTCGGAAGTAGACACAGATTTTATTATTAGATTTATAAAAGAAATGAGTTTTTACCAAAGAGGTTTCAGATTTAATTTTGTTAAAATTTTATAAAATATTGACCATTTGTAAGGGAGGTACCGGAAGGAGTAGACCATTTTCAAACCTGATCTATTCTTGGTAAAGATAATAGGTTGTGCAAAGTTTGGTTCATATCTGACAATCCATTCGCCTGATATTGAATTTACAAATATTCCAAATTTTTACCATTTGTGGGGGAGGTACCAGAAGGATTTGACCAATGGGTCCCATCTTCAAACCTGATCCATTCTTGGTAAAGATAATAGGTTGTCCAAAGTTTGGTTCATATCTGACAATCCATTCGCCTGATATTGGATTTACTAATATTAAAATTTTTGACCATTTGTGGGGTAGGTACCTGAAGGATTTGACCAATGGGTCCCATCTCTTTACTTGATCTAGGCTTGGTAAAGATAATAGGTTGTACAAAGTTTCATTAACCATTTTGTGGGGGGAGGGGGGGTGGTTGTACAAGAAGGAGTGGACCTAATTAAAACACAAAATTCAGTATAGTTAAGTTTGAAATTGTTTTAGATTCAGATATAGTTACATCCGATTTCCTAGATGGTGTAACAAGCTGCCACTGTTCAGATGAAATTTATACATAGCTTACCGAATTGAGTGTAGAAAAACGTGTGTGAAAATGTGTTCAAATCGGTTCAGGTTTAGATATATCTCTAATATATACTATATTTCCAACCTATTTCCTACAACCTATTTCCAACAACCTATTATTTGTTCAATTGGTATGAACTTTTGCACAACATACCATATTGAGCCTAGAATGACGTGTATTGAGTTTTGAAATCATTTCAAAACGCGCATGTGATCATCGAATCGAATTGAAGCAAAGTACAATTGTATAACTACCAGGCTATGCCTATGCCGAATGTGGCCCATCAAATGCCGAAGCTATCCTGTAAAAATGTTTAACTAATACTAATTTGTTATATGTTTTTGGTACTAGTTTTTATATTAATGTATCAGAGGACAATAATTAGTCATAAAGTTTTATATCTGTTGAATAAGTACTGAGATATGGAGCTCTAAACAAAAAGTGCCGAATGAGCCCGAGTCTCCCCTACTTTGTGGCAGTGGCGGTCTTAGAAAAATGAAAATTAAAGGGTATCTATATATTAAATCATGTATCCATTATAATTTTTAAGGAATCCAATTCGATAAAGAAGTGTGCCAAAATCGCAAAATACCGAACAATGATCACAACTATTATATGAGGACTACCCCTAAACTTTTAATAAGATGTTCTACCCAATAAGAATTCAAAATTCTATATTTCACTAAGTTTTCCTCCTGTTATTTAGTGTTCGTTTCTTAACATTTTTTATTATACCGCATGCACTTTCAATTGGATTAAGTAAGACAAATTGGTCTGTATTGAGACCACAGGTTTTTATAAAGGCCAATAGGCCGATTGAATGTAGTGTATGGATACTACAGATCTGCAGAGAGATCACAGGGCTCCATAAAAACCACACTTGTATACAAAGACAAATTGGTTTATACGAAGCTTTAGTGGTGAGGATAGCATACGATGGAAGGGCCAACATATGACACCTCATACCACTTGTGTGCACTTTTAAGAATCTTATTCGAACCCACAATAAAACAGAATAGGAGGAGTATAGTCGGACAGAAGTGACTAAATTATACTCAACAGAACTAACTTTATACGCATCCAAATCACAAGCCTGTCCAAATTTTGGCGTGGTAAAGATAAGACTATACCATATTAGAATATTCAGACCCCATTTACCAATTTCTATACACGCCCCATATTCGTCTTTTGCATCAATAAATTGATTATCAGATTAAAAGACAACCATCCCACATTTATATTTGCACTTGCAATTTCCCGTCGTGAATGAATATATACCTCATAGTATACAAAAATATTATATTCAAAATCCCTGTACAGACATGGATATGATTGGTATCAATTTAAATGCCAAACACTCCGCTTGATTATGTTGTGAACTTCTCCGGTCTGAGTCTTTCTGAAGTAAATTAATAGGCCATAAAATGCGATTTTTGTAATTTTTCACACAAAAGTCCTGGTCTATATGGCTTGCTAAACATTGAACGATTATCATCAAAAGATTGATCCATATCCTGGAAATTATTGTTGCGAGTTGTTTTTGAGGCCCCAAAAGTTCGTATAATCACCTTTTGTATACAATATCATATTTCAACTAGCTTTATTATTGTAGCTATGTGTGCCCGTCCGTCTGTCCGGGAAAATTTTCCATGACACGGTTAACTTTTAATGTAATACCAAATATATTTATGAAAGAGTTCTAATATAGGGAAAATGGTGGGTAACGAATCTTCTACCCATAACATTTTAAATGTAGGTTAATATTTTTCATAGTTCCAAATGGAAAGGTCAGAAATCATTATCCGTATGTTTAAGATCCGGAGCGAAATTTCTAACCTGAGTAACATACATAGATAACATATTATAAATATCCTGTGGTTTACAATTTGCAGTTTAGGACAAATTTAAGGTAGTTTGAATTCACCTCTTATTATGGATGGTATAACGACGTTATTCGGTTAGGAATAAAAATAAATTATCTATCTCTATATTTTCAAGTGTTATCAAAATTGTCAATTGGAATTTAAATACGGGGATTTCTAGTTCGAATTCAAATTCATGATCAAAAAGATAAGCTTGTCCATCCCTCTACTTCTCAGAAGCGGCAAAAAAGAAAGTAACATCCTGCCGGCTGTAATAAATATAAAGCGGAACTGGATCTAATATCCAGGTGACGAGTGCTGCATCGGAAAATTCGGTAAAGATTGGGAATAAAAAAAAAGTTGTTTAAAGAAGGCTTGCCACGGACGAAAATCTAAAATGTGTGTCCTATCCAAGAAAATCGATTGCTAAACCAACGTATGACATATACTTTTACTCCGTAAAGTGATAAACAGGAAGAAATTGTTGACCTTTATATTCCAATGTCAATTATACTGCCTTATGTACTCCGATGTGGGAGTTGAAATTGAAATTAATTTACAGGGATTATTTATTCTAATGTTATCTCATGTTGTTGGAGAAGTTCAATATTTATTGGATCAAATGGGCAATAAATAAAATGGGATCTACAGACCATATTTTTGATGTAAAAATATTCATTCGGATCTAAATATTATAATATTGTTTAGTACAAATATGGGGCAACTATTGCGAAAATTTGAACAGAATTGAGATTTCGATCGACAGGATATTCGCCTAGTTTGACAATACTTTACTCCCACTTGTTTATTTAAAAAACCAGTGAGCGGAACAGTATAGTCGGACGGGACCGACCATACGATACCCTACACAACTACCACGGAACTTTAACTTTCTCCGAAGTTTTATTCCGAGTCTGGGCAATTTTTCGAGGTAGTTGCACCCTCTTTCCCGATAAGAGGCCAACAACACGTCTTCTTTACACTGTCATATTTTCCTAATAATACTAATATTCAGTACAGTCCCTTTAACTACTTGTCCATATTCCCTTTACCGTAAATTGTGTTGTGATGTTCGGCTTATAATTGTGGCCTATAGATCGACTAGAAAAAAAGCACAAAAAAATTTGTTTTCGGTCCACTTTATTCCAAAATTATTATCTGATCATCACCGCTAATTATAGGCGTTGTCCTTGACTATAACCGTAACTTCATGGAAATTTTCAAAGCGATCAGCGCTATATTTCCGCCCTACAGTGTGGTAATGGGTTACTAAATAATATCTGAATACATAAGCACCTGTAAATATTTAAGTGTAGCTCTCATATCCGAGCACATACGACAATATAATTGGTATCAATTTAAAGGCCAAAAACTCATCTTGGATATACTATCAATTTCTCTGGTCTATGTCCTTCAGGAGTAAATATATACGCAATAGAATACAAATTTTGTCATTTTTCACACAAAAGTCGGGGTCCATTTGAGCCGCTAAATATTGACCGATCATTTTCAAAACAGGCATGCTTATTCTTTGGCCCAATTCCCTTCTTTTGCCCAAACATTCGAGATGTTTGGGCAAAAATTGCGGCCTCTGGAGCGACCAGCAAATCAGACAAAATAAAGTTTTTGGTCCATTTCATCCCTTAAATATTAACTGATATTTTCCAAAAACAATAGGGGTCTTCATTGGCCAGAACTCAACCTAAGTGCAAAATTTCCTGAATAATTGTGGCCTGTATCGTGTTTACAAATTATGATGGAAAGACGGACGGACGGACACACATGTCTAGATCGATTCAGCTAGTCGAGATATGACTATCGGTATACTTAAAGGCGGGTCTAGGACCAATATTTCGCGGCGTTACAAACTCTTGGGGCTGCACAAAGCTATAATACCCTGACAACATAGTTGTGTAGGGTATACATACATTAACTTTCTCTAAATATACGTATCTGTTTTTTGCGATTCGGACTCAAGCTAAATTATCCTGTTACGACTTATGCACTCCGGCACCGAAGTTTGAGAAGTCATATTACCGCTATCTATTAGAAGATCTTTAGGACTTTTGGAAAATTTTGCATATAAGAAGAATTAAAGGACAAAAAATATTGACATTATTTTGTTGCTTGTTTTTTTATTTGTAATTTAGGAAAGTCCATATTTTCCAGGACAAGCATGATTTCCAATGACTCGAACACCAGAAACAAAAAATTGCAACATAATTTGAAAGAGTACATGTCTGCCTCCGGCATGAGTTATGATTATTAACAACAAAATTGCGGACCAAAGTTTTTTTTTTGAAATATTATCTACTTTTGACAAAGTTAGACAAAAAAATATCGAAGATCTTCAATTCATAAGATGTACGTACGGAATAACTAGAAAAAAGAAAATTTTCAATATAGAATACCTACACCAATACCTAGACCCAATATATTAAAACTTCTGAAAGATTTGTTCAAAGACCTCGAAATCTACAAATAATTTCAAAATTTCGCCACCAAAAATTAATCCCGATAAAAGCCTCTAAAAATTCCAAATGTTTGCAATAAATTCCAAATTTATTTCTAATTTTCAAAATGGAAACGAAATATTGAAATTACCCTTTTTCCAAAGAAACGACCAGCAGCGGTGGTCGGTCGGTTGATCTGTGGTAAAAAATACAATAACAGCAAAACTTATAAAATATTAAAATAACAATAAAAATGCGAAATAGAGAAAAGGTAGCCGCCGTTCGTTGTGTAAAGGTGGTTTTGAAAATTTATGGCCGAACATATATCGTTTTTTGTTATTGCCAATAGTCCGCAGAAGACACACCCCCAAAAAACGTGCACACACACACGAACATTAAAGAAGCATTAAACAATGAGAAAACACAGAGATAGCCACGAATCATTTAATGGAGGAAGAGAAGGTGGGGGAGGAAAATTCTAAAAAAAATGATGAAAAAATATCAATGGACCTTTGCTTCTAAGTTTTCCATTTGAATAATGACAAGCCACAAAATTTCGGTTTTTGTTGTTGTTGGTTTCTCTCTTTGCAACAACAATATTATTTTCATAGTCAATTATGTAAATTAAGCTGATCACTGCTAAATGTCTGAAAATATCACTTAATTAAGTATACGCTCCCTTACACTTTCAGAAGTCACTTTGAAGTGGTGTGGGAGCCGTTTGCTTTTGGTATTTCATTTTTAAAACCGGAAATAGTAGGAAATCCACTTGTAAGGGATATAAATACGCACACACACACTAATACTTTGACATGGCAACACCAAAAGCCATTAATGTATTGGCATGACAGGACACATTTATTTTTTTTTTTTTTTTTGGCTACCACAAATCCACATTAACAACACCATCAACAAGAGTCGGTACACTCCGCTCCGTTCACTGGCTTGGCTCACTTGAAACGCACAGTCATCATCATGGTAGTCAGTTAGTCCGTCACTCACTCACTTACGCACATTGTCACCAGGTTCATTTTTTATAGATTTAGACACTTTCGGCTTTTTCGATGGCGACCTACCTCAATGACCCGCAAAGCTGTTAACTCCTCCGGCATGACAAATGAAACTAAATTTTTGGAGACACACACACACGAATATTTGCACACAACAGATATCCCTATTTTGGGATTTTCGATGGCTAAAATTTCAGCAACAGTCACTTGGTGACTGGACACTTTTTTAATTTATTTATTTTTTTTTTTGAATTTTTATAAATTTTCCGATTTTTTGTAATTTTTCTTTTCCAAAAAATCTTTGATTTTTCAAAATTTTGAAATTTGGAAATATCCGTTTTGAATTGTTTTCAGCACTGTTTTGTTTTTTATTCGGTTCAGTTCGTTGCGATTCGGTTTTTTTTTATTGGATTTTTGTTGTTTGTTTTTCGATAATGCAAGGTCCTTGCATTCGATGTTGTTCGATTTGCTTCTGATGACTGAGTGTCGAGTGGAAGAAATGATTACAAAGTAATTCACAATTGACATGAACGTGAACATGAACTGGCTGGCTGCTTGCTTGGCTACTTGGTTCGTTGGTTGGCTGCCAGCCTGCCAGCATGGCTGTGTGTGTGTGTGTCTTGCCTGCTGCCTTCCTGCCTTATGGGCGATGATGTGAGGGGAATTTGGGTGAAATGGAACAATTTCCGATGCTAAAATATGGTGAGTTTGGCAAAAGAGCTTAACGTAAACGCATTTGCCTTCAACCACTCGCTAATACCATCAGCATCATCGGCATCTCCACCGCCAGCATCATCATCAACACCACCGGCATCACACACGCTGTCTTGCTGGCGGGCTGTTCACAGTTGTCGTTTGTCTTTCATTGCCGACGGGAGGAGCGTGAGTGGTTCAGTTCACTTCTTTTGGGGCAGAACACCTTCGATACCAGAGGAAAAGATAGATGGCTACTCGAATGCAGGGATGTGTGTGTGTAAGAGTGTTAACCAACAACAACAACAAAATTGGCCAAAATATTATTCCATCCATATAATTGTCAATCAGGTCCATCATATATCGTTATTACATATCAATGAATAAATAATTATTCAACAAAATGTTGAGTTGAGTTTTTTTATTTTTGGTTTCAAAAATAATTTTGTAACGAAAAAAAAAAATGTGAGTAGAGGAAAAAACAAATTGAAATAAAATTAATTTAAATGCAATTACAAAATTGCTGCAGCATTTTTTGCTGGTAATGTGAATATGTGAGTGAGAGTGTATGTGTGTGCGTGCTGTGTTTATTTTAATTTTAAAACGGGCAAAAATTTACCTTTAAATCAAATGATCTTTGAGAAATTTGATTGATCTGAACAACTATGGCCAATTCGTTCGGATTTTCTAATTGTAGAAAACAATTTTTTAAATCTTGAAAAATACATTTTTTATTTAATAAATAATTAAAATTGGTCCTCAGCTTCTGAGGACTTTTTTTCTATAGAAAAACATTTGGTCCTTAGCTTCTGAAGACTTTTTTTCTAAAGAAACAAATTTGTTCCTCAGCTACTGAGAACTTTTTTTCTATAGAAAAAAATTGAAAACAAATAAATTAAAATCATTAAGTTTTAAAACGAAAAAAAATTTAATTAATGTTTGACATCGGAATGTGTCACTCTATGAAGGAACTATAACAAAAATAAATGTTCAAGAAAATGTTTTAAAAATCTTCATTTAAATGTATTAATGTAAATTCAGCGCCTAAACATATCCGTAGTCTCGATTTGCAATTTTAAATATTTTCTATAGACTATTAAATTTATTATACCTATTCCTACGTCAGGTGTACCTCCTCCGATGAAGGATTTGGTACAAACAAATGAAACGGGATTAAAATTAGTATATGTTTGGCTCCGATATTATCAATGTTCTGTTCTTTTGAAAACTGTTTCATTGGAAGTACATATAGGGTTAACAAATATGGATTCTAACATCCAGTCATATACAGTGAGTGTAATAAGTATTTTGCCTCAATAAAAATTTGAAAAAAATTCCAATATATACGCCTAAAGCCAGCAAACTAAAGATGTAAAATGAATTATGTATGATGGAGTTCGTTTGTGGACATATTTAGCTCGCATTTCTGCAAGAATCACGGCGTAAGACCTATTGGTCTCGAAAATATCGGCTAAAATATATAACAATCCAAAAATGTTTATCACAAAAAAGTATTTTGCTTTTTATTATTATTTTAGAAAAAATTGTTACATAGAACACGTTTGGTCTTTTTATAGTTACCATTGCGGGTAACGACATATTATAAGTGATTTGGCAACGATTCCAATAAACCACGGCATTTTTTTGCGGGTATTTTCTCACATTTACATTCTCCAGCAATATTTCATTTAATATTTGGTAATTTCTCGTCCTAATCTCAAAATCAGAGTATTAAATATGTCGTCGCGGCTTCAAAACATCCCAAATATGTTAAGAATAATAAAAAGGAGGTTTTACAAAATATATCGCGAGGACAGGACCTAAAAAACTATTAAAACCAAAATCCGACAAACAAATCATTTAAAAAAATATCGCGAAACCCCATTTTTCTAACTTTGAACTTTATGGTTCATTATTACTGATCTAGGAACCAAAATATACTATGAAAATAGCAATAAGGAGGTCAGATTCAAAGATTTGGACGGTTTTCTGACAATAGAAATAAATCTTATTTCGAAAATAAATAGATCGACCCGTTTATTCCCTACTGCATTTTATTCGCAACTGATGGTGTTAATCGGAGATAAAATATCGAATGCGTATTCGACATCAGCAACCACAGTTTTTCAAAAGACAATAGGATTTGGCGAATAATGATGTTTTCTCCCAACTTCATGTATTGTTTTTTATTACTATTGCTTTAGAACTGTTCATATCTTTGACTCTGACCACCTTATTGGTATTTCCATTGAATATATTGGTTCCTAGATCAATATTATTGGACCATACAAATTTCGAAGTCAGAAAAAATGGGTTTCGCGAATTTTTTTAAATAATTTGTTTGTCGGATTTTGGTTTTGATAGTTTTTAAGGTTATGTCCTCGCGTTATATTTTGCAAAACCTCTTCTTTTATTATTCTAAACATATTTGGAATGTTTTGAAGCCGCAATGACTATGTTAAATACTCTCATCTTAAGATTAGGACGAGAAAATACCAAATATTAAAAGAAATACTGATGGAGAATGTATTGAATGTAAATGTGAGAAAATACCCACGAAAAAAATGCCGTGATGTATTGGAATCGTCGACAAATCGCTTATAGTATGTGATTAACCGCAATTGTAACTATAACAAGACCAAACGTGTTTTATGTAATATTTTTTTCTAAAATAATACTAAAAAGCAAAATACTTTTTTGTGATAAACATTTTTGGGTTGTTATAGATTTCGGCCGATATCTTCGAGACTAATAGGTCTATCGCAATGATTCTTGCAAAAATACGATCTAAGTATGTCCACAAACATATTCCATCACACATAATTCATTTTACGTGTTTAGTGTGCTGGCTTTAGACGTATATATTGGAATTTTGTCAAATTTGTATTGAGGCAAAATACTTATTACACTCACTGTATATATTGAATACCGTATAAAACTTAGGAACCGATAAGATACACATTTTTTCAACGCATCCATCCGTCATAAATGCACTGTTTCAATAAAAACCAGTAAGGAAAGTAGTAAAGTCGGACGGGGCCGACTATATGTTAACCTTCACCACTATGTGTATATTAAACAGGACTATTAACATGAAATTGGATGAAATAAAATATGTGATATTTATCTAAATGTGAATCTACCTAGATCTATCCGTAAACATGTCATTCGTTTGTTACAATGGGACAAAAGTATGTAAATCGACTTCAAACAAATATAAATAGGTCATCTGTTGTCCTATGTCTGTACTTCTAGAAAACGCAACTAAGTAATTCTATGCTCAATTTTATACGTTGTGCAAAATTTGATGTCAATCTGACTAACATGAGGAGTTTGATGTCCAATTTACTTGAAATCGGGCGAATATATATATGGAAGCTCTATCCAAATATTAAGCGATTTCAAACAAACTTGTCACAGCTTAGATTATACTAATTTCAGAACGTTTTGTTCCTATCAGCCTATTGGTTCCTTGGTGCGTCGATTACCTTAAATCGATTTATAATAAAAGGGAGCTATATCTAAATCTGGACCGATTTTCTCGAAACTTGGCAGACATCACTCTAGGCTCATTTCAGTACGTTATGCCAAATTTCGTGCAAATCGAATCATATATAGGGATTTTGGGGCACCATTTACATGAAATCGGACGAAACTATATATGGGAGCTATATCTAAATCTGGACCGATTTTCACGAAACTTGGCAGACATCATTCTAGGCTCAATTTAGTACGTTATGCCAAATTTCGGGCATATCGAAAGATATATAGGGACTTTGGGGCTCCATTTACATGAAATCGGACGAAACTATATATGTTAGCTATATCTAAATCTTGACCGATTTTCACGAAACTTGGCAGACATCATTCTAGACCTAAATGATTAGGCTGTACCAAATTTCGTGCAAATCGAAAGATATATAGAGACCGTTTACATTAAATCGGTTAAATATATATATGGGAGCTATATCTAAATCTGAACCGATTTTTCCCAATTTCAATAGGGTTCGTCCTTGGGCCGAATAAGTGACCTATGTCAAATTTCATCCAATTCGGATCATAAATGCGACCTGTACTTTGTTTACAATTTAACATGGACAGACAGACGGACGGACGGATATGCATAAATCGACTTAGAAAGTGATTCTATGCATATTCTCAAAAGGAACCAATCTCAATTATTTTTGCCTGTTACAAACATATGCACAAAGACATAATACCCTGTACCACAGTGTGGTGAAGGGTATAAAAATGCAAACTAGATGATGTTTTAATTAATGTAGGAAATTTCCTATGGATTTCATTGATTGTCTGCCATTTTTTTAAGGTTCAAATAAAACACATACATTATTTATTTTTTACAATCTTTATTTTTTTTGAACAAATTTACAACATTTTTAAAAAAATTAAAAAAAAAAATAATTTTTAAGAGATGAGGAGGGAGTGTTGTTTGTTAAAAAATGCTAAAAAAATAAAAAAAATCCAGATTAAAGAGCTAAAAATGTATATAAATGACTTTGCTTATAGTTAATAATGAGATCTGTATTCCTAAAAATCCATTATGGAGTGAGTGTATATTCAACAGAGACCGCATTTTTTCTTAATCAGAATAAAATTATATGTCGATTTAGACCCGTCCGTCTGACTGATTATATAACGATATGGCTCGCAATATTGGATACAGAGCTTTCAGGATTTTTGGTATTGGAAATGGATTATATCACACACATTTTCAATTTTATATTTTGAATTCTCTGGGCAGAAATTCTCCCTACCAAGAATTATTAATATTGATGCATGTTTGGGGTACCCCAGACAGCGGTATCCAACAGGATTCGGCATCTCAGGGCTCTTTAAGGTTAGAGCATATTTATGTGCAACATTTTCAACGTACATTTCCATTATATTTTCGCACTTTTAAGTATTACAATCTTTTCCTAAATAATGTAGCTGTATTTTAAAGAAAGATTAGCCGTATTTTTTTCTATATAGTTTTATTTTTATACCCTTCACCACACTGTGGTACAGGGTATTATGTCTTTGTGCATATATTTGTAACAGGCAAAAATAATCGAGATAGACCCATGGTTCCTTTTGAGAATATGCATAGAATCACTTTCTGAATCGATTTATGCATGTCCGTCCGTCTGTTGGTGTTAAATTGTAAACAAAGTACAGGTCGCATTTATGATCCGATTTGGATGAAATTTGGCACAGATCATTTGTTTGGCCCAAGGACGAACCCTATTGAAATTGGGAAAAAATCGCTTCAGATTTAGATATAGCTCCCATATATATTTTTGCCCGATTTACGGACTTTAGACCCTGAAAATCTTTCGATTTGCACGAAATTTGGCATAGCGTACTGAATTGAGCCACGAAAGATGTGTGCCAAGTTTCGTGAAAATCGGTTCAGATTTATATATAGCTCCCATATATAGTTTCGCCCGATTTACGGACTTTAGACCCTGAAAATCTTTCGATTTGCACGAAATTTGGCATAGCGTACTGAATTGAGCCACGAAAGATGTGTGCCAAGTTTCGTGAAAATCGGTTCAGATTTATATATAGCTCCCATATATAGTTTCGCCCGATTTACGGACTTTAGACCCTGAAAATCTTTCGATTTGCACGAAATTTGGCATAGCGTACTGAATTGAGCCACGAAAGATGTGTGCCAAGTTTCGTGAAAATCGGTTCAGATTTAGATATAGCTCCCATATATAGTTTCGGCCGATTTTTGGTAAATGGCGTAGCAAAGTCCCTATATATCTTTCGATTTGCACGAAATTTGGCATAGCGCACTGAATTAAGTCTAGAATGATGTGTGCAAAGTTTCGTGAAAATCGGTTCAGATTTAGATATAGCTCCCGTATATATCTTCCTCCGATTTAAGGTAAATGGTGTACCAAAGTCCTTATATATCTTTCGATTTGCATGAAATTTGGCATAACGTACTGAATTGAGGCTATAATGATGTCTGCCCAGTTTCGCGAAAATCGGTCCAGATTTAGATATAGCTCCCATATATAGTTTCGTCCGATTTCATGTTAATGGTGCCCCAAAGTCCCTATATATCTTTCGATTTGCAGGAAATTTGGCATAACGTACTGAATTGAGCCTAGAATGATGTCTGCCCAGTTTCGAGAAAATCGGCCCAGATTCAGATATAGTTTCGTCCGATTTCATGTAAATGGTGCACCAAAGTCCCTATATATCCTTCGTTATATTTGGATAGAGCTTCCATATATATTTTCGCCCGATTTTAAGTAAATTGGACATCAAACTCTTCATGCTAGTCAGGTTGACATCAAATTTTGCACAACGTACAAAATTGAGCATAGAATTACGTAGTTGCGTTTTCTAGAAGTACAGACATAGCCCAACGGATGACCTATTTATATTTGTTTGAAGTCGATTTACATACCTTATGGATAGATCTTGGTAGATTCACATTTAGATAAATATCAAATATTTTATTTCATCCAATTTCATGTTAATAGTCCTGTTTAATATATCCATAGTGGTGAAGGGTATCATATAGTCGGCCCCGTCCGACTTTACTACTTTCCTTACTGGTTAAAATTGGGAAATCAAAATCGAATTACCATTGCGTGAAACATAGAATGATGTTAGATGAATCCAAAAATAACAAAATTTTAAAAATCCAGGAAAAAAATGCTAAAAAATATGCTATGTAAATTTTTTGGTGCTATACAAATTGAAAAAAGTGGTGAATCTAGCACCAAAAATGCTAAATCGGCAACACTGTCTGAGGTATACTTACATGCTCATCCCAAAGGGGACTCTTTTAAGGGGACCCCTCCCATTCTCGGTGTCAAAATGTTTTTGATTTAATTCGAATCTACTCTAATTCTAAAATATCCCTACAAAATTTCAAGTGAAAATCTCAAGAACTCTTGAAGATATAGCCGATTTATTGTGTCAGCATCAAGGGACGGCAAGAGTGATTCTCAAACTTTAAACGTTTTTTCTCGAAGCGAATGGCGGGCACGATAACTCAAAAACTAATAATCCATTCGGTCCCAAATTTTGACACGTTTCTCTGCGAGTGTATAGCTCTCGTATGAACTAGGATAAAGCCAATCGATGATGACCTCCTTATTTTTTAACCTAGTTTATGGTCAAAAATAGGCGATTTTTCAAAAAAAAAAAAAAAAAAATTCAAAGTTCCGCCATTTTGTTAATTGTTGTGCGAAGTTAATAATCTTAGTTCATACGAGAGCCAGAAATGTTCTCTTTCTAATACCGTTTGACTTTTCGGATTCCGATATTCCAGTGAGGAGTTATCATGCCCGCCATAAAAAATAAGGATTTTTCTTTGATCACAAAAAACAACAACAAAGCAACAAGAAAAAAATTTCTTCCTTTTTAAATCTTCAAATATATATGTGCAAAGTTACAAACATTAACAAGCATTGGTATTCATTTACCAGCCCATTTAAAATCTTAAAAATAAAAAAATCGAGAATGGGGGGTTCCCCCCCCGCACCCTAAATTTCAAAGACTTTTTTGACATCCTCTTTGATAGGACTATTGGAAAGAAACCTAAAATGAAGCCAACGTATGGGGGCTATATCAAAGGATGAGTGCACAGTGTAAATGTATTTAGCAAACGATATGCCCAATTAAAACCACCAGGGTTGAATAGTAGGGACAGGGCTTTTAAAAAGAATAAAATAAAAAAAACCAGTGAGCGGAGCAGTATAGTCGGACGGGGCCGACCATATGATACCCCACACAACTTCCACGAAAATCTAACTTTCTGTGGTACTGGACAATACTTTGCGATATTTGCACCCTCTTGATCGACTAGAGGTCAACAAATATTATTATTACTAATATTCAGTACAGCCCTTCTAACTACTTGTCCAGAGATCCTTCACCGTTGGTTGTATTGTATTGTTCGGCTTTCAATTGTGGCTTATAGATCGACTCGAAAAAAACACAAAAAAAAAAAAATAAGTTTCCGGTCCGGTCAGCAAAAATTTTTGGCGTTGTCCTTGACTATACCTGGATCCTCATTTAAAATTTCAAAGCGATCGGTGCTGTATTTCCACCTTCTAGTGTGGTAATGGGTCACTAAATAATATCTCAGTACGTAAGCACCTGTAAATATTTAAGTGTAACTCCCATATCTGAGTACATACCGCCATATGATTGGTATCAATTTAAAGGTCAACCACTCCTCTTGGATATGCTATCAACTTCTCGGGTCTTTGTTCTTCAGGGGTAAATATATACGCTATAGAATACAAATTTTGTAATTTTTCACACAAAAGTCCGGGTCCATTTGACCCGCTAAATATTGACCGATCTTTATAAAAACAGGCATGCTTATTCCTTGGCCCGATCCCCTTCTCTATGCAAAAATTCACGATGTTCGGGCAATAATTGCGGCCTCTGGAGCGACCAGAAACTACGACAAAAATTAAGTTTTTGGTCCATTTCATCCCCTAAATATTAACCGATCTTTTCCAAAAACAATAGGGGTCTTCATTGGCCAGAACCAATGAAAAAAATTTCTCTTAAAAAATGTTTAAGGGCAAATAAAAACATGAATTAATTCTTGGTTTTCCTTAAATTTGATATTGAAAATTAATGTTAATGTTTAATGTTAATGTTAATGTTTATTTTTGTTTTAACATCAAACAATGCAAAGAGAACCCATCAACGCTGGTGTGCAAGTCTGCCCAACTATGCCTGAACCCATCCTACATGCAAAATTTCGTGAAGATTGGTCCATAACTGTGGCCTGTATCGTGTTTACAAATTATAATGGACAGACGGACGGACGGACGGACGGACACACATGTCTAGATCGACTCAGCTAGTCGAGATATGACGATCGGTATACTAAAGGTGGGTCTAGGACCAATATTTCGTGGCGTTACAAACTTTTGGGGCTGCACAAAGCTATAATACCCTGACAACATAGTTGTGTATGGTATAAATATTTGCGAAGTCGTATTTTAATCACTGACAATTTAACAACTTATGTGCTATAGCAGCCATAATTCAAATAAACGATTTTTTTTGGGCTGAACACGGCTAGGGTTCGAACTTAGATCCCCAGAGCAACATACATGTTGTTAGACCACTTAGCATTCTGAGCCATCAACACACTTCCTAAAAAAGATTGCGCAAAAACATGTGTATCGCTACAACAAAAATCTGCTTTGAAAAAGAGTGTTTTTTAAATGAAGACAAATATCGAACAGTGAATTTAATCACCGCACTTACAGACAAAATTCAAATAAACAAAAGATTTGAGGCTTTTTAATTTCCAATCGAAATGACTGTCATTTGTTTCTGGGTTTCTCTATAGTATATAAATAAATTTTAACCTATAAATTTTCTAGAATGTTCGTTTTAAATTACAAGGGATAATTAAAAACGAGTGAGCGGAGCAGTATAGTCGGACGGGGCCGACCATACGATACCCTACACAACTACCAGGGAGTTCTAACATTCTGTGGATGTATATTCCGAGCCTGGCCAATATTTCCTTACACTAACATATTTTCCTAATATGTCAAATATTATTGTATAGCCCTTCTAATTATTGTCCAGATTCCCTTCGCCATGGGTTGTATGGTGATGTTAGGCTAATAATTGTGGCACATACATGGAAAAAAATAAGTTTTCGGTTAACTTCATCCCAAAATTATTATAAAAATATGGAATTCAAAGCCGATTTATTGTTTAAGCATTAGGCGATCGGAAAGGGATTCTAAAAAGTTAACAAGTTGTTTTTATACCCTTCACCACACTGTGGTACAGGGTATTATGTCTTTGTGCATATGTTTGTAACAGGCAAAAGGAAACGAGATAGAATTTGAGAATATGCATAGAATCACTTTCTAAGTCGATTTATGCATGTCCGTCCGTCTGTCCATGTATTTTTGTGAGCAAAGTACAGGTCGCATTTTTGATCCGAATTGGATGAAATTTGGCACAGCTCATTTGGTTGGCCCAAGGACGAACCCTATTGAAATTGGGAAAAATCGGTTCAGATTTAGATATAGCTCCCATATATATATTTAACCGATTTAATGTAAACGGTCTCTATATATCTTTCGATTTGCACGAAATTTGGTACAGCCTAATCATTTAGGTCTAGAATGATGTCTGCCAAGTTTCGTGAAAATCGGTCAAGATTTAGATATAGCTAACATATATAGTTTCGTCCGATTTCATGTAAATGGTGCCCCAAAGTCCCTGTATATCTTTCGATTTGCACGAAATTTGGCATAACGTACTTAATTAAGCCTAGATTGATGTCTGCCAAGTTTCGAGAAAATCGGTCCAGATTTAGATATAGCTCCCATATATAGGTTCGTCCGATTTCATGTAAATGGTGCACCAAAGTCCCTATATATCTTTTGATTTGCACGAAATTTGGCATAACGTACTGAATTAAGCCTAGAGTGATTTTTGCCAAGTTTAGAGAAAATCGGTCCAGATTTAGATATAGCTCCCATATATAGTTTCGTCCGATTTCATGTAAATGGTCCACCAAAGTCCCTATATATCATTCGATTTCCACGAAATTTGGCATAACGTACTGAATTGAGCCTAGAATGATGTCTGCCAAGTTTCATGAAAATCGGTCCTGATTTAGATATATCTCCCATATATAGTTTCGTCCGATTTCATGTAAATGGTGCCCCAAAGTCCCTATATATCTTTCGATTTGCACGAAATTTGGTACAACCTAATCATTTAGGTCTAGAATTATGTCTGCAAAGTTTCGTGAAAATCGGTCCAGATTTAGATATAGCTCCCATATATAGTTTCGTCCGATTTCATGTAAATGGTGCCCCAAAGTCCCTATATATCTTTCGATTTGCACGAAATTTGGCATAACGTATTGAATTGAGTCTAGAATGATGTCTGCCAAGTTTCATGAAAATCGGTCCTGATTTAGATATATCTCCCATATATAGTTTCATCCGATTTCATGTAAATGGTGCCCCAAAGTCCCTATATATCTTTCGATTTGCACGAAATTTGACATAACGTACTGAATTGAGCCTAGATTGATGTCTGCGTTGTTTCGTGAAAATCGGTCCACATTTAGATATAGCTCCCTTTTATTATAGATTGATTTTAAGTACTTGACGCACCAAGGAACCAATAGGAACAAAACGTTCTGAAATTAGTATAACGTATCCTGTGACAAGTTTGTTTGAAATCGCTTAATATTTGGCCCGATTTCAAGTAAATTGGGCATCAAACTCCTCATGTTAGTCAGTTTGACATCAAATTTTGCACAACTACAAAATTGAGCATAGAATTATGTAGTTTCGTTTTCTAGAAGTACAGACATAGCCCAACGGATGACCTATTTATATTTGTTTGAAGTCGATTTACATACTTTATGGATAGATCTACGTAGATTCACATTTAGATAAATATCACATATTTTATTTCATTCATGTTTATGCTAATAGTCCTGTTTAATATACCCATAGTGGTGAAGGGTATCACATAGTCGGCCCCGTCCGACTTTACTACTTTCCTTACTGGTTTCTTTTCTCTTATCTGAGGACAGGTGCGTATCCACGAAACAACTTGTAACACACAGACTGATCAAACAAGTATAACTCAAAACTAAAATTAAAGAAAAAACTAAATTGTTCGTTGCAATATTCAAATCGATTGTCTGCTTATTGTCGCAATACGAAAATACAAAAAAAAATCACCTCCAAATAATAATTACGCAATATTACACGCACTTAATTTCCTTCTACACTAAAAGCCTATCCAGTTTGACTGACTAACTAAACTAACCCTAATGTATGGATGTAAGTATGAATGTGCGTACAGACAGACAGACAGACAGGCCAATGAATGAGGAGCTTATCTACTAAGTTGTGCATTGTGCAAAAATTTGTTATTCAATCCCACCAGTTGTTGTCGGCAGCAGTGGATGGTGGACATTGGACGGAGCGACTAACCGATCGATCGATAGACCAGACCACTTGTTTAGTTGTTATTGGTGATGGTGGTGGTATCAAATCTCCCCTAGTTAGTTCCACTTAAAGTGGTTCAACCATTCAATCAGACACCCGAACACACACACATACATACACCCGATGGCCTAAGCAGAATTAGTGCGCACAAAATATTCAAATATTGGGCTATGATTTACATAAAATTGTTGTTCGATTATTTGTTAACCACTACTGGTCATCGCACATTTCGTGCACAGTGGATTGCATTGTGGATTTACGACAGAAACAACAACAACAACTGCAATAATATGCAATTCCTTTATCATCGGCACGGATCATTTCTTGGTACCGGTTTTATTTTTTTGATACGATTCGTGCTTTGTTGATTTGTAACGGTTGGGAACTTTGAACGCAGTTTGAAAAAAAAAGAAACAGCCGTTGAAAAAATCTTCAGACAATTGAAATTGGACAAGGAAATTTTAAAGTAGTGAAACGACCGGTATGAAACAAATATACCCGGGATTTATGTACAAATGTTTGTAAGCCGGTTGTTTTTGATTGCAAATGTAACAACAGTACAACGCTAATGCATTAGGATAAGTCGTAAACAAATATTAATACGGGCACACATACATATATACTGACGCGTATATGTTTCAAAATCATTATGATAAAAAATATGCTCCTGATGGTATAAATTTAGCAAACTGCTTGAAAATTAGTCTTTGAAAAATCCAAGCCAGTGCTATCCAGGGTACTGTGTGAACGACTGAAGCCAATGGTCAATGACATTATTGGACCATACCAATGCGGCTTCAGACCTGGCAAGTCCACCAGATTTCCAAATCCAGGAAAAAACCCACGAAAAACACATCGACACATTCCACCTATTCGTCGACAGCCCTATCCGTTAAGAGGTGTATAAAGCCATGTCTGCGTTTGGCATTCCTGCACAATTAATTCGGCTATGCAGGATAATTTTAACAGGCACAAGATCAGCAGTTAAAGTCGAAAAAGACCTCTCGGAGCCCTGGAGAGGATTCAGACATTTTTAGCATCCTGCTGGAAAAGGTCATACGAAAGGCAAAAGTGAACAGAAATGACACTCTGTACACCACACAACAGATGTTACTTGCCTACGCCGATGACATCGACATAATGGGTCGAACATTGAGAGCGGTAACAGCCACCTTTGAACAAATTAAGAAGGAGTCTGTCAAAGTGGGTCTGGACTTGAGAACTATAGCTTCGAGGTAGTCAAAGATTTTATATACCAAGCCTTGTGTTAGGTCTTGAAAATGAGTCTGTCAAAGTGGGTCTGGACTTGAGAACTATAGCTTCGAGGTAGTCAAAGATTTTATATACCTTGCTACCGACATAAAAAACAAACGACATCAGTTTTGAAATTCGGAGAAGGATAGCCAACACATGCTATTATGGTCCTAGCAAAAACTCAAAAGCAAGGCCACCTCCCGCCAGATGGAAAGACCAAGTGGAAGACAACATTGCCGAAAATGGACTTTCAAATTGGAAAAACTGCGCAACAGACCGACGCGTCTGGAAATCTTTTCTAAGCTCGGCGTATGGAACGAAAGTTCTGTTACAAGCCAGCTAAGTAAGTTAGTATAAATCCACGCCTCTTCTAGGACTTGAAAATTAGTCTTTGAAAAATCCACGCCTATTCTAGGGCTTGGAAATTAATCCAAGCCTCGCGTTAGGCCTTTAAAAAGGGTCTTTAAAAATCCACGCCTCTTCTAGGGCTTGAAAATTAATCCAAGCCTTGTGTTAGGCCTTGAAAATGAGTCTTTAAAAAATCCACGCCTCTTCTAGGGCTTGAAAATTATTCCAAGCCTTGTGTTAGGCCTTGAAAATGAGTCTTTGAAAAATCCACGCCTATTCTAGGGCTTGGAAATTAATCCAAGCCTTGTGTTAGGCCTTGAAGATGAGTCTTTAAAAAATCCACGTCTCTTCTAGGGCTTGAAAATTAATCCAAGCCTTGTGTTAGGCCTTGAAAATGAGTCTTTAAAAAATCCACGCCTCTTCTAGGGCTTGAAAATTAATCCAAGCCTTGTGTTAGGCCTTGAAACTGAGTCTTTAAAAAATCCACGCCTCTTCTAGGGCTTGAAAATTAATCCAAGCCTTGTGTTAGGCCTTGAAAATGAGTCTTTAAATAATCCACGCCTTTTCTAGGGCTTGAAAATTAATCCAAGCCTTGTGTTAGGCGTTGAAAATTAGTCTTTAAATAATCCACGCCTCTTCTAGGCCTTGAAATTTAGTCTTTAAAAAATCCACGCCTTGTGTTAGGCCTTGAAAAAATATTTTTAAAGAAATATTAGACCCTATGATGGAGGGTATTCAAAATTCGTCCTAATCCCCTATAATCACTTGTTTAATTTTTATTATATTTAAATATTATAATTTTTTTTAATATAAAAACTAACTGAACATGATTTATGCACACATACATACACATTACCCCAACCAGCAAATTAACCATCCAAACTGACAAGTCCGACAAAATCTTGTTTTTTTGTTGGACTTTAAAATTCAAATTACACCAGAAAAATCCATAATTTTTTTATTGGCGGTTTTTTGTGGATCACATAGAAGAATAAAGAAAATGAATTTCTTTTAAAGCAATTTGACGGCATTAGCGGTGGCATGCAACAATAAATGAGAGCTGCGGATCGTGTCAAACATCTCCATTAATAGATTTTTACATTTTTGTTTAATAGCGGTAATTCTTGTGATTTTTTTTTAAATAACTGTAATTGTTGTTATTTTTTTAATTGTGAAATAAAAAATAATTGCTTTTATAAAAATGTGAAACTGCCACAATACATTTTGAATTTTTTTGACATTCGAAATAGTCGTTAATGAGACATGGATTGGGGATATTGTCTTGGAATATGTAGATTGGTATTTATGTTGACAGTTGAATGGGTTCGACATTCAGCTAATGGGTAGTCCATAATTTTTAACCAGTTGAGAAATTTATTTAATTGACTAAGAAGTGGTTATATAGTGCGGTAAGTATTTGTTAATACAGTTATTAAAATGTAATTGAATATTTGTGTTCGAAATTCGTTCAGGAGCAAAAAAAAAAAATCATCATGAAAATTCAGGAAATTGTGGACACGTCTCATCAACTTCATCACTAAGATTTTTTTTTGCAAAAATAAAACAAGTTCATAATTATACCTCAACAGAATTGCGAAAACACAAGAAATATTATTTTCCGTTCAATACACAAATGACAATTCTATTTTTATTAACAAAAAGAAACTGAGAAGATCAAAATCTGCAATGCTCACAATGGTGATCGGATACAATAAGCAATCAAGGGGTAATACTGCGATACAGGTAGTACTCTATCAACACGATAGGCGTGGCCTAGAAGAGGCGTGGATTTTTTAAAGACTAATTTTCAAGGCCTAGCAGAGGCGTGGATTTATTAAAGACTCATTTTCAAGGCCTAGAAGAGGCGTGGATTTATTAAAGACTCATTTTCAAGGCCTAGAAGAGGCGTGGATTTATTAAAGACTCATTTTCAAGGCCTAGAAGAGGCGTGGATTTATTAAAGACTCATTTTCAAGGCCTAGAAGAGGCGTGGATTTATTAAAGACTCATTTTCAAGGCCTAGAAGAGGCGTGGATTTATTAAAGACTCATTTTCAAGGCCTAGAAGAGGCGTGGATTTATTAAAGACTCATTTTCAAGGCCTAGAAGAGGCGTGGATTTATTAAAGACTCATTTTCAAGGCCTAGAAGAGGCGTGGATTTATTAAAGACTCATTTTCAAGGCCTAGAAGAGGCGTGGATTTATTAAAGACTCATTTTCAAGGCCTAGAAGAGGCGTGGATTTATTAAAGACTCATTTTCAAGGCCTAGAAGAGGCGTGGATTTATTAAAGACTCATTTTCAAGGCCTAGAAGAGGCGTGGATTTATTAAAGACTCATTTTCAAGGCCTAGAAGAGGCGTGGATTTATTAAAGACTCATTTTCAAGGCCTAGAAGAGGCGTGGATTTTTTAAAGTTTAATTTTCAAGGCCTGGAAGAGGCGTGGATTTATTAAAGTTTAATGTTCAGGGCCTATTAGAAGGCCTAGATTTATTAAAGTTTAATGTTCAGGGCCTATTAGAAGGCCTAGATTTATTTAAGAATATTTTTCCAAGGCCTATGGAAGGACTCGATTTTTAAAAAAATATTTTCCAAGGCCTATGGATGGCATCTATTTTTAAAAAATATTTTCCAAGGCCTAGAAGGCGTAGATTGTTCCGCATTATTTAGAGTCACCTGTGTCTTTATGTAAAGATCCCCTCCAAATCCAATGCAGTGCGTATTTTCGTTTTGTTCTGAAAACAACAAAAAACAATATCCAATAATAGATCTGCACACAGGAAGTTCGCTGATTTGAATAATCTTAATACGATGACAAATTCAAAGTTCATCGCGATCATAATTTTAGCATTCTTAACTTCAGTCAATCATTGTCAGCGACAGCAAGAAGGAGGAAACCCACAAAACAAAATGCTTTGCGACAAAATTCGAAAGAACATCTTCTTCTTCGATTCCAACAGCAACAACTGCAGCAAGAACAACAACCACAACACGAAATAGTAAAGTGAATGCTGTGAATAAAAATGCATTTAATGTGCAGTGGCGCTGCCTTTTGTTTCCACAACAAGTTATCTACCTAAGACCCTCATTTAACCCGTCCCCTTCGCCCACACCTGCCCTCTAGCAATTACCCCATAGCAGCAACAACTATCTGCGGCCAGATGTATGTATTCCACCCCAATCAGCATCGAAATGGCATTCGATTGGTTTGCAAGTGCCTCGCTGTGGTTCGGCCTTTTTCTCCTACACAAACACTCACACACACACACAGAGGAAGAATCGTTTGCGAGAATGGATGAGGTTCGTAGTGTTGTTGTTGCTGCTATTGTTTCGGTGCTTCGGTAATTTTGAGTACGAAATCAGAATCGAGGAGACTAAAGTACATCATCACTCCATTCATCTATCCATCCACCCGTTCGTACTGCTGTCCATCCACTCATGTTCATGTACAAGTAAATGAATGAATCTCTGAAAGAATGAATGGTTCTGTTGGGATGGATGGATGTTTGGTTGGATGGCATTTTCCCGTTCGGGTTGGTTTGTGTGTTCCGCAGTTTTTTGGTCGCATGCACTGACACAGTTACAGGCCCGAATGCATTCGGTAGTTTACACCTTCGCGTTTATTTGCATATCAAGTCCACAAAAAAATGATTGTTTTCACATCTACTTAAAAACGATGCACTTTTGGTCTCATCATCATCGATGTTCGGTTACAGTGGATGACAAATGTGAAACAGCTATTTTAAACATTAAATATTCGAGAGACATAAAATAATATTTTAAAAATTTGCACCTCCCCGCCTCTTCGAGGCTTCGAAAATTAGTCCCTAAAAACTCCCCGCCTCTTCGAGGCTTCGAAAATTAGTCCTTAAAAACTCCACGCCTCTTCGAGGCTTCGAAAATTAGTCCTTAAAAACTCCACGCCTCTTCGAGGCTTCGAAAATTATTCCGTAAAAACTCCACGCCTCTTCGAGGCCTCGAAAATTAGTCCTTAAAAACTCCACGCCTGTTCGAGGCCTCGAAAATTAGTCTTTAAAAACTCCACGCCTCTTCGAGGCCTCG
Organism: Musca vetustissima; assembly: GCF_032173495.1. Taxonomy (NCBI): domain Eukaryota; kingdom Metazoa; phylum Arthropoda; class Insecta; order Diptera; family Muscidae; genus Musca; species Musca vetustissima. Next base: position 494,313 of record NW_026884888.1, on the reverse strand, counting down.
AAAATTAGTCCTTAAAAACTCCACGCCTGTTCGAGGCCTCGAAAATTAGTCTTTAAAAACTCCACGCCTCTTCGAGGCCTCGAAAATTAGTCCTTAAAAACTCCACGCCTCTTCGAGGCCTCGAAAATTAGTCTTTAAAAACTCCACGCCTCTTCGAGGCCTCGAAAATTAGTCCTTAAAAACTCCACGCCTCTTCGAGGCCTCGAAAATTAGTCCTTAAAAACTCCACGCCTCTTCGAGGCTTCGAAAATTAATCTTTAAAAACTCCACGCCTCTTCGAGGCTTCGAAAATTAGTCCTTTAAAACTCCACGCCTCTTCGAGGCTTCGAAAATTAGTCCTTTAAAACTCCACGCCTCTTCGAGGCTTCGAAAATTAGTCCTTTAAAACTCCACGCCTCTTCGAGGCCTCGAAAATTAGTCTTTAAAAACTCCACGCCTCTTCGAGGCCTCGAAAATTAGTCTTTAAAAACTCCACGCCTGGAAAATTAGTCTTTAATAATCCACGCCTCTTCGAGGCTTCGAAAATTAGTCCTTTAAAACTCCACGTCTCTTCTATGCCTTGAAAATTAGTCTTTAAAAATCCACGCCTCTTCGAGGCTTCGAAAATTAGTCCTTTAAAACTCCACGTCTCTTCTATGCCTTGAAAATTAGTCCTTTAAAACTCCACGCCTCTTCTATGCCTTGAAAATTAGTCTTTACAAACTCCACGCCTCTTATAGGCCTCGAAAAATGAATCTTTAAAAAATCCACGCCTTATATAGGCCTCGAAAAATGAATCTTTAAAAAATCCACGCCTTATATAGGCCTCGAAAAATGAATCTTTAAAAAATCCACGCCTTATATAGGCCTCGAAAAATGAATCTTTAAAAAATCCACGCCTTATATAGGCCTCGAAAAATAAATCTTTAAAAAATCCACGCCTTATATAGGCCTCGAAAAATGAATCTTTAAAAAATCCACGCCTTATATAGGCCTCGAAAAATAAATCTTTAAAAAATCCACGCCTCATCTAGGCCTCGAAAAATGAATCTTTAAAAAATCCACGCCTCATCTAGGCCTCGAAAAATGAATCTTTAAAAAATCCACGCCTCATCTAGGCCTCGAAAAATGAATCTTTAAAAAATCCACGCCTCATCTAGGCCTCGAAAAATGAATCTTTAAAAAATCGACGCCTGATATAGGCCTCGAAAAATGTATCTTTAAAAAATCGACGCCTTATATAGGCCTCGAAAAATGAATGTTTAAAAAATCCACGTCTCATCTAGGCCTCGAAAAATGAATCTTTAAAAAATGCACGCCTTATATAGGCTTCGAAAAATGAATCTTTAAAAAATTTACGCCTTATATAGGCCTCGAAAAATGAATCTTTAAAAAATCCACGCCTCATCTAGCCCTCGAAAGATGAATATTTAAAAAATCCGCACCTCATCTAGGCCTTATATAGGCCTCGAAAAATGAATCTTTAGAAAATCCAAGCCTCTTCTAGGCCTCGAAAAATGAATCTTTAACAAATCCACGCCTCTCCTAGGCCTCGAAAAATGAATCTTTAAAAAATCCACGCCTTGTGTTAGGCCTTGAAAATAGTACATAAAATGTCCATCCCACCCTCCTTAAAATAGTTTTTTTCCCGATTTATTTCTAATTTCATATTCCATAAATATTTTCCATATAATTGTATTTTTTTATGAATGTTTAGCACTTTTTTGTCATGTATGGGGACGGCAGGAACACATGCTACCCCCCACACAATACGAAAATGAATCGGTTTGGAAATATTCACCACTGATGACAAAAATATTTACCATTGTTCGAAGATCATGCGTACTGCAATTTTGTCATTTACGGAAGGAAGGAACCGGCTCCATATGGCCTCTCCGTACCATATGTCACAATTGTGACGACGAAGAAGAACAACTGAACGAATTGTGTTCAACCTTAAGCCTTTGTCTTTTTGGGTGAATGAAGACAACGAAGTTCGGAACGAGCGTCGGACAGACATTGGGTTATTGTTTGTCATTATTTGTTAATGAGGCAATGTTCAGATGAGATGGCGGAATGGGAAAATGAGTTGGGTGGTGTAGGAAGGGGTTGGTTCGGAGGTATTGTTAAATCAGTTGTTATGCTATTTTAATTTTATGGGTGTAGCCGAAAAATAAATTTTGCTGTCGTTGTTGTTATTGTTGTGACAATAAAATGACAATATCATTATCCTCTGCTTATGTGTAGTGGTACAGATTGAAAAAATTTTGGCAGACACACAGACATATGTAAATAAATTAGTTTGGAACACACAAACACCCCGCTCATTTCATTATCCTGCAGAATTTCCCAAGGACATTCATACATACTAATTCCCATCCTGCCATCGAATTGTTTTCCCAATATTTGTCAATGTGAAATCCATCAAAATGTTCGGGCTTATCTAAACACAGATGTCCTTTGTGCCCATCAACAGTAACGGTGTGCTTGGGGGCAACTACTTTAGATTAATCCTGGTCGATAAAACAAATATGGAACGGCGGCTGCCTGCAATCCGGAAAAAGCAACAAATATCTTGGCTAACAATCTCTAACCACAGACCATACGCTCGCACGGTAATGCCAATTGTGTCACCCAATCCTTTTGTTTGTACGGAATTTATACCTACCCCCATCCCTAGATTCCCATCAGGCAGCCAGGCATTGCAGCAGATTTATGGGCAAACAATGAACGACTGTCGAACATTCCGTATGGTGGCTGTGGTTGTGTTCGGTAATTGTCGCCCTCCCTGTTTAAGGGATGTTACTCGCTCGAATCCTTCCACCATTCTCCATTCTCTCGAATGCAAATGAGCTGCAACCGTAACGACGATGACGACTATCTATCTGGTGGCGCCCAATGGTAGAGCACTTGTCGCTTTGCACCAATAAGCTTGCACACACAGCAATTGTGGGTGATGACTACCACTACTTGCACGAGGGCCTGTCTGTCCGTCTGTCTGCATGGCCGAAGGACTAAAAAAGGTTGCCTTTTAAAAATTTCCCCTGCAACAACTGATTTTGTTGTTGTTGGCGTTGTTGTGGTTTTATATTTGTTCTCATTTCATAATGTTTGTTTCATTACAAAGCAATTGTTTTTGTTGTTGTTTCTGTTTTAAATAAACAAGGACAATGAATGCACGAATAATAAGGACACATATCAGTGATGGTAAATATTGTTTTAAAAACAACAGCAAATGAGGCAGGGAAGGGCAATATTAAGGCACATGGCTAAACTTACAAACTTCTTCAAGAATAATTCGAGGCCTCTAGGGGGCGTGGATTTTTTAATGAATTTTTTTCGAGGCCTTTTTAAAGTTTAATTTTTCGAGGCCTCTAAGAAGCGTGGATTTTTTAAAGATTAATTCTTCGAGGCCTATATAAGGCGAGGGTTTTTTAAAGATTAATTCTTCGAGGCCTATATAAGGCGTGGATTTTTTAAAGATTAATTCTTCGAGGCCTATATAAGGCGTTGATTTTTTAAAGATTAATTCTTCGAGGCCTATATAAGGCGTGGATTTTTTAAAGATTAATTCTTCGAGGCCTATATAAGGCGTGGATTTTTTAAAGATTAGTTTTCGAGGCCTCTAAGAGGCCTGGATTTTCTAAAGATTAATTTTTCGACGCCTCTAAGAGGCGTGGATTTTTTAGAGATTAATTTTTCGACGCCTCTAAGAGAAGTGGATTTTTTAGAGATTAATTTTTCGAGGCCTCTAAGAGGAGTGGCATAAGGCGTGAGGGTGACGTAGGGGATACCAAGCAACGGCTCTGATTGGCTTTAACATGGCGAAGTCCAGGCTTATCTTGGTCTCTCTTTCATCTCAATTGTGAACATTGACCTCCCCGCGGTGCCACCTGGGGTAACTATTTTCATCACCCGATGAAATAGTGAGCTAATATGTGTCGCGATTTCACCCATAAGAACTATAAAAAATGGCTTGAGGCGTCGGGTTAGTTGCCCACTCTCGGAAAACCCAACCTACTATGAAAAAGCAAAGAAAAATAAAACCAAACCCCCCTAATGTTGACGACCCCCGCAAACGTATAAAGGACCACGATCTACGAATCTGCACTTGCAATGTGTACACCTTGTGCAGAAAAGGCGCAGTTTTCGCTTTGGCAGATGTACTCAAGATGTACAAAGCCGATATTATTGCATTACAGGAAATGCGATGTAAAGGGACTAGCATAAGAAAATCAGATGATTACGCGCTGTATTATAGCTGCCATGAAACGAGACATGAATTTGCCTGCGGATTTATGATTAACAGGAGAATAAAAGACCTCATCTCCAGAATCACTCGAGTAGATGAGCGAATTACTATAATCCGCATAAAAGCGAAGTTCTTCTACATCAGTCTTATTTGCGCCCATGCTCCGAACGAAGAAAAAGATTAGCAGACCAAAGACATATTTTACGAGCGTCTAGAAACAGCATATGACCGTTGCCCTGGCCATGACATTAAAATTTTGCAAGGAGATATTAATGCAAAAATCGGAAGAGAAAATATCTTTGGCCTCGCCGTCGGAAAATGCAGCCTTCATTAAAAATCTGCTAGGAGATTTTAATGAAAAAAATCTGGAGGAAAAATATCTTTGGCCCCACCGTCGGAAAATACAGCCTTCATGAAGAAACATCCGACAACGGCATGAAGTTGATTGACTTCGCGGCAGCAAAAAACATGGTAGTTAGCAGCACCATATTCAAGCATCTCGATATACACAAGGCCACCTGGATTTCTCCTGATCAAGCAACGAGAAATCAAATTGATCATGTTGTGATAGACGGAAGGCGTTCATCCAGTGTATTAGACGTTCGATCGATCCAAGAAGCGAATATGGATTCGGACCACTACCTTGTAGCAGCCAAGGTTCGCACTCGTCTTAATGTTGCAGCAAAGGTGCGATCTAACACAACACGGAAACTCGACGTCGAAAAGCTGAAACACAACAGGTAGCCGAGGCCTACTCCACTCAACTTACCCACCTGCTTGACGAAAGCACTTCTTGTCCCGATAATAGTATAGAAGCACAGTGGCAAATAATTGTTCACTCCCTACAAACTGCAGCAAAAGCAACACTTGGGCACCAAAAACCACCACCAAGAAACCCATGGTACGATCAGGAGTGTCGTAATGCAACTGATATGAAACGTATAGCGTATAGGACAACCCTGCACACAGTAGCAACACGTAATGCGATGTAGAACTATCAGGAGAAAGTGAGAGAGGAGAAACGTATTTTCAGACAAAAGAAGAAAAAACAAGAAAAACGTGAGCGTGAGCAAATCGAGATGTACAGGAGTCAGAATGAAGTCCGGAAATTTTAACAACGAATAAAACACCAAACCGAAGGCTTTGGTGCAGGCACATCGTCCTGTAGAGATGAAGAAGAAACCCTTGTGACAGATACAGACAACGTGTTGAGGATCTGGAAGAAGCATTTTGAAAAGCTTCTGGTATCAATTAGTAGCGGTGAAAAAGATACCCCAGAACCAATAAGAGATGATGGTGTAGAGTGTATACCACCTAGCCAAGATGAAGTCAGAATATCAATCAATCGGCTGAAAATTAATAAAGCAGCAGGTGCCGATGGGTTACCAGCCCAACAATTCAAGACTGGTGGTCAGATGCTGGTAAGGAGCATGCCCCAGCTGATTATTACAATTTGGCTAGAAGAATGCATACCCAATAATTGGAACCTCAGCATCCTGTGTCCAGTGCACAAAAAAGGAGACAAGAAGATATGTGCCAACTCTAGAGAAATTTGCCTTCTTCCCAACGCATGTAAAGTGCTATCCAGCGTACTGTGTGAACGACAAAGCCAATGGTCAATGGCATTATTGGACCATACCAATGCGACTTCAGGCCAGGCAAATCCACCATTGACCAGATTTTCACTCTGCGCCAAATCGTGGAAAAGACCTACGAAAAACACATCGACACATATCACCTATTCGTCGACTATAAAGCCGCATTCGACAGCCCTATGCGTTCAGAGGTGTCTAAAGCCATGTTTACGTTCGGTATTCCTTACAAATTAATACGGTTATGCAGGTCGGAAAGGACATATCGGAGTCCTTCAATACCGAACGAGGATTCAGACAAGGTGACATTTTGTCGTGTGATCTTTATAACATTCTGCTGGAAAAGGTCATAAGGGAGGCAAAAATTAACAGAAATGGCACTCTGTACACCAAACAAAACATGTTATTCGCCTACGCCGATTACATCGATATAATGGGTCGAACACTGAGAGCGGTAACAGCCACCTTTGAACAAATTGAGAAGGAGTCTGCCAAAGTGGGTCTGGCAGTAAACGGCGAGAAGACCAAGCTGATGGTATCAACGCGCAAGACGTCCAGTAGACTCGTCCGACCAACTGTGGAACTTGAGAACTACAGCTTCGAGGTAGTTAAAGATTTTATATACTTTGGTACCGCCATAAATAAAACGAATGAGAGCAGTTTTAAAATTCGAAGAAGGATTGTGATGGCCAACATATGCTACTATGGTCTAAGTAAGATATTTAGAAATAAGGCCACCTCTCGCCACACCAAAGTCACTCTACAAGACACTGATACTACCCGTGCTGTTATATGGATCTGAAGCATGTTTACTTGCGCAAGCAGAAAAGAGAGCTCTTGGGGTATTTGAAAGATCTATGGGCCGATCTGCGTTGACGGTGAATATCGCCGTCGGATGAACGATGTGTTGTACCAGCTATTCTCGGACATCGACATTGTTAGACGTATTGAGCTGCAGCGACTACGTTGGCTAGGTCATGTTGTGCCCAGAAGGCATATAAAAGCGAAACAGCTGATGGTTCACGCAGAAGGGGAAGGCCACGAATAAGATGGAAAGACCATGTGGAAGACAACATTGCCGAATATGATCTTTCAAAATGGAAAAACTGCGCAAAAGACCGACGCGCCTGGAAATCTTTTTTAAGCTCGGCTTATGGAACGAAAGTTCTGTCACAAGCCAGCTTTTGTAGCACCAACACAAGTCCAATTTTTTGTAGCATAAAATCCGCAATGATTGATATTTGTAATGAGCGTTCTAATTAATTTTCTCATTAAAGAAAAACCTGAAGTTTTCCATAATGAATGAAAAGTGTAACGCTTTACCGCTGAATGCGACATGCGACTACAACTTTCAAGGTACAGTTAAATTAAAATTATTTTTATGTTCATTTTTTTAATTTATGCCAGACATATTACTCGTGTTTGGAGTTAGAAAGCCAAACCGCGACGCATCGTACCAAAGTCGTCCTCCCAGTTTCGTACATTGTGTTACATAGTAATTGGTCCATTTTCATTATCTGATTATCGACATTGAGCAGGAAATTGCGAATGTATTGATGTGTGTTTTAAATAGATATCCACTACATACAGACAGACATAGGTGCGTGTGTAAGCCATCCCGTAAATCAAATGTAAGATGGTCATGTATCATGTTGAGTATGGTTTGGTACCGAGAGATAGATCTAACTCTAATCCTGTATGACGGAGTGAAGAACCTGTTCGCGAAGTTGCGTGTGAATCAAAAATTTGAACTGGAAGGCAAATTTGAAGTTTATTAATTGGGGACAAGGCGAGGTCTAATTATTGGCCATAGACTGTAAGAAGGATAGCACACACACTCAAACTCATACATGTTCAGCTAAAAATTGGGGTGATTTCAAATTTCGTCCTTTTTATTTGAGTCACCAATACACTTTTTGCCATCATCATTGAATAACGTCAATAACGCTGTTTAAATAACGTTCATAGCTTCACTGCTTTCGTATTCAACACACCTACCCACTTACCACATTTGGGTCGAACACTATTCCCTGCTAGATGTCGCAACTGGTTAAGGTTCAGTGAATGAATCGGTCGTCGATACTGTTGTTGTTGTTGGCAGTTATGCACTTGTCACACACAACAACAGGTACAGACAGACGGACATCCAACCAACCTGCCAGCCATCCAGCTAAACAATTGAATGTTGTTGGGCCCACAACCAGCAGCAGTCGAAGCCGCCGAACAGTGCCCAAATGAGGAGCCATTGTTTACGCCCTCCACTCCAAAACGAAATTAATTTTCGCCTGTGATTCATTTCGCAAAAGAAAACACACACAACAACAAAAACTTTTACTTCGCTCCAGACTCCGTCCTCCTCCAAATCTTGGAGAGAGAGAAAAAACAACAACAACAACAATCGCAAAAAAGATGTGTGATGCTTGTTTGGTATGTAAGGTAATTTTGTCTGTCCACTGGCTAGGATGGATGGTTGTTGTCTGGTTGTTCAACGGTCAGTTTATTTGTCTGTCTGCCGGCCGGACAGCCTGACTGGCTGGCTGGTCGACTGTCTTTTATAAACACGTTTACTATTTGGTGTGCGTGTATATTTGCTTTTGTTTAGCAGTGTTTTTTTTTGGTCGGTGGTGGTGTTGTTGTTTTTGTTGTTCGGTGCTTACGATTATTTTTAGTTTTCTCATGCGTATGAAAATGATTTTTGTACCTGTTCAACCAACTTTTAGAGACAATGGGAGGATTTTGCTGAAATAGGTCTCAGATTTTTTTAAAAATATTTTTCAGGGCGTGACCTTACTAAAAAAATATTTTTGAACACCTACACAAGACGTTGATTTAAAAAAAAATTAAGGAGCTTAGGTCTTCTTTAAAAAATCCACGCCTCTTATGGGCCTTCAAGAAGTCTTCTTTAAAAAATCCACGCCTCTTATGGACCTTGAAAAAGTCTTCTTTAAAAAATCCACGCCTCTTATGGACCTTGAAAAAGTCTTCTTTAAAAAATCCACGCCTCTTATGGAACTTGAAAAAGTCTTCTTTAAAAAATCCACGCCTCTTATGGACCTTGAAAAAGTCTTCTTTAAAAAATCCACGCCTCTTATGGACCTTGAAAAAGTCTTCTTTAAAAAATCCACGCCTCTTATGGACCTTGAAAAAGTCTTCTTTAAAAAATCCACGCCTCTTATGGACCTTGAAAAAGTCTTCTTTAAAAAATCCACGCCTCTTATGGACCTTGAAACAGTCTTCTTTAAAAAATCCACGCCTCTTATGGACCTTGAAACAGTCTTCTTTAAAAAATCCACGCCTCTTATGGACCTTGAAAAAGTCTTCTTTAAAAAATCCACGCCTCTTATGGACCTTGAAAAAGTCTTCTTTAAAAAATCCACGCCTCTTATAGGCCTTGAAAAAGTCTTCTTTAAGAAATCCACGCCTCTTGTAGGCCTTAAAAAAATATTCTTTAAAAAATCCACGCCTATTGTAGGCCTTGAAAAAATATTCTTTAAAAAATCCACGCCTCTTCTAGGGCTTGAAAAAATAGCCTTAAAAAATCCACGCCTCTTCTAGGGCTTGAAAAAATAGTCTTAAAAAAATCCACGCCTCATCTATGCCTCGAAAAATGAATATTAAAAAATCCACGCCTCATCTATGCCTCGAAAAATGAATCTTAAAAAATCCACGCCTTATATTGGCCTCAAAAAATTAATCTTTAAAAAAATCCACGCCTTATATAGGCCTTGAAAAAGTCTTCTTTAAAAAATCCACCCCTCTTATAGGCCTCGAAAAATGAATCTTTAAAAAATCCACGCCTCTTATGGGTCTAGAAAAAATCTTCTTTAAAAAATCCACGCTTCTTATGGGTGTAGAAAAAATCTTCTTTAAAAAAGCCACGCCTCTTATGGGTGTAGAAAAAATCTTCTTTAAAAAATCCACGCCTCTTATGGGAGTAGAAAAAATATTCTTTAAAAAATCCACGCCTCTTATAGGTCTAGAAAAATCTTCTTTAAAAAATTCACGCCTCTTATGGGTCTAGAAAAAATCTTCTTTAAAAAATCCACGCCTCTTATAGGCGTTTAAAAAGTTCACGCCTCTTATGGGTCTAGAAAAAATCTTCTTTAAAAATCCACGCCTCTTATAGGCGTTTAAAAAATTCACGCCTCTTATGGGTCTAGAAAAAATCTTCTTTAAAAAATCCACGCCTCTTATGGGTGTAGAAAAAATATTCTTTAAAAAATTCACACCTCTTATAGGCCTTGAAAAAGACTTCCTTAAAAATCCACGCCTCTTATAGGCCTTGAAAAATATTCTTTAAAAAATCCACGCCTCTTATAGGCCTTGAAAAAGTCTTCTTTAAAAAATCAACGCCTTGTGTAAGGCATTGAAAAATATTCTTTAAAAAATCCACGCCTCTTTTAGGCCTTAAAAAATACTCCTTAAAAAAATCCTCGGTTCTCCTAAGCCCCGAAAAAAAGTATTGGAAATTTATTTTCAAAATTTCTCACATCTCTCACCAAGGGTCCCTATGGTATTCTCTGTAATTAAAACTCCAAGTTTGGCAAATCATCATCACCCCATTGTTCAAACATACACACAAAAATGAAGAAGAAGACAAAGTCGAAGATGTGTGTCTTTATGTAAGTACAAATATTTATTCCTTTTGGTCCGTTTGTCCGATCATCTTGACTGTCCGGAGAGAGGAGAGCGTTTGCGCTACGGGATGGCAATTGTTATATTGTTGTGTTTTTTTTGTTAATATTCTTGTTGTTATTGTAATGTTGTACTATGGACACAGAGTGGTGGATGGACGGACATATGGACTCGATGTGTTGTTGTTCGTTCGTTCATTCGGACAACATTGATTGTCAAATCATGCAGCGGAAAACCGGCTGGATTTATTAACAACAACAGCAGAAGCAGCAGCACCTCCGGCATCGGCAGCGGAAAATTTGGTTGCAGCAACAATTCTTCCCAAATACCTGCTACGAAGTTGTACCTGCAACGGCAGAAGCTGTTGTTGTTGTTGCTGCAGTCGTCACAAAATAAATATTGCCTCGTCCGTAACAAAATATTGCCAAATGAAGAAAGAAAATCATATGCAAATTTAGTAGTTGTTGTTATTGGCGATATTGTTGTTGTCTTTTTTGTTCATTTCTTTGTTGCCATACCTTTAGGCCAATTTGAAAGCGATTAGCCATATTTTCTTCTTCTTTTGGTTTAATTAATGCAAATTGTTTCAGTGGTTAACTGGTAATTCGGTAGTCTCTTTCTTTCGTAGCATTGTTTGGAATTGAATGGAAATAGAAGGGGTGAGGGGGTGGGGAGGGGTGATGAGATCGCTTCCAAAAACCACTTCATTTACTAGTTCATTTGATGAAATGTCAAATAAATTATAATAAGATACAGTTTCGAATTGAGCGGCAATGAGTTGTGATTCCGGCCTGGTTCTAAAGGCGCCAATAGATTACAAAGTCACGATAAACAGCTTGTTTGCGGACAGAGTTATCGAAAATCTAATCAAAGAAATGATTAGAAATTATAATAAAAACCATGAAGTGTAACGTCTGATGAAGAACATGAAAGACAATTAATTCAGTAATTCCGGAATTTTTACCGAAGTTCTTTAAGAATCCACGCCTATATAAACCTTGAAGAAATATTCTTTAAAAATCCACGCCTCTTATAGGCCTCGAAAAAAAATTTCTTTAAAATCCACACCTCAATCAATACCTATTTAAGGCCTTGAAAAAATATTCTTTAAAAATCCACGTCTATTTTAGGTCTTGGAAAAGTAGGCCTCGAAAAAATATTCTTTAAAAACTAGACCTCGAAACAATATTCTTTAAAAAATCTACGCCTTCTATAGGTCTTGAAAAAATATTTTTTAAGAAATTTACGCCTTTTATAGACCTTGAAAAATATTCTTTATTAAACCTACGCCTTCTATAGGCCTGGACAAATATTCTTCAATAACACTACGGCTTTTATAGGCATTGAAAAAAATACTCTTTAAAAAATCCACTCCTCTTGTAGGCCTTGAAAAAACTGCAACAAAGTCAAAAACCATAATATTTACATTTTTGTTTTAATTTTATTGAATGAAAGCAAAAATGTCGGAAATAGCATCAAATTTTAGAATAAGTTTAGATATGTTCGAAGTTGTTACCCTTGGCACGAATTATGGCCTTCAAACGGCCAATGAAACCGTCACACACTGCCCGAATGTTACTCTGCGGTATTTTGGTCCATTCCCGGCGAAGCGGGAGGAACCCCATTTTGTAACCATTCTTGTGTGATGCGTGCTGGGTCCTGTTGGAATGTCCAAGGTCTGCGGCCAAAAAGTTTGCGTGCCCAAGCATTTAATACACCCTCCAGAATATTTTCGCGATAATATTCGGCATTTATTCTTATGCCACGGTCGATTAATACGAGCAGAGGGCGACCATCGGCTGTTATGGCGCCCACACCATCACCATGGCCGGCGCTTGAGTTCTGGTGGCCAACTGAAGGTGCATATTTTCAGCTGACCTCTTTGGCAAGTAAACACGATCATTTTGTTTGTTTACAAACTGCTGGACAACGAATGTTTTCTCCTCGGAGAACACCAAATTCGGCAGTTCACCACTTTCGACCAAGCGAACCAACTCTTTAGCTCTTTTGAGTCTATTTTATTTTTGTTGCTATGTAAATTCTTATACTTTTTGGAAATTCAATAGCTTTATTCCGAACTCATTTTTCAATATTTGCCGAATGGAATATTGCGATATTTTCAGCTCATGAGCCATTTTTCAGACACTGTGACGCGGGTCTCGATCAAGTCGCTTCTTTACTTTTCGAACCATTTCTGCTGATGTTGCTGTTTTCTTCCGTCCACTTCCTTGACGTCGGGCTACGCTACCAGTACCACGATAACGAGCGATGATACGAGACACAAAAGATTTATTTACATTTAAATGCTGGAGTGCTCTAACGATAGCCACTTGAGGTTTTCTGGCTAATTGACTTAAATCATGAATAAAATTCTAAAAAATGCAATATCACTGACGGGGCGTATGATGAACGTCAATACGTATACGCCACAAAGTCTTATACCAGAAAAACATCGACAGTTCTTATAGTCCTCGACAAAACTTGATAAAAATCCACATGTCATATATATTCAAATTTCAATTATGGATGCTTCCTCTCAAAATATCAGACAATTATAAAATATTTAGACGATCTTTGAACTCCATTCAATGGATATTCACGGCACACATACCTCTTTTTTTACGATTAATGTTTATAATAAAATGAGGGGTAGCCGAACGTGACCCCGGTAGCAGAGGCACACGTTCATACTTGTAATAACTGCAATTATTTATTTACGAGCAACCTCCTACCTCTTGAAGAAACGCACACACCGTCAAGCCGGAACGGTTAATAATTCATACAAAAACAAAACAATAATGGAAAAAAGGGTGTTGCTAGAATCCCTTGTAGAAACACAAACACTCCAAGTAAAATTATTAAAATCCCCCGATGAAGAAAATAAATTCACAATGGGAATTTTATGGTCATAACAAAGGTCACCCCAATCATCATCATACAACAAATCGCAACAACAAAGACAGCAATCATACCACTTGTGCCTTTACAACATTGTATTAAACGAGCAAACAACTTCATCACAGCTTCTTCGGCACTCACTCATCAATAACCTGTAAGACACATGAATTGTGTGTGAGTGAGTGTGTGAGCCATCGGCAACAACAATAGCCTAACCCGGATAGTTGGCTGTTTAGTCCTTTTAGCTGCCAGCGAAAGTTCGTTCGTCCGTTTTTAGCGGTGGCGGCAATAGGTTTTTGTTTTTATTATTTCGGGCGGCAATGATTGTTTGTTTTTATTTTCTTTTGTTGTTGTTGTAGTTGTTGCAAAACTTAGTTGCCTAGCTAGCTAAAGCTGGCTGTCTATTGCAATTGTGCGACTGCGCAATATGCGCGACAAGTTGACGCATTTATGCGCCGTAGCAGCCGCAACATGTTTGACGAGTTCAGCCTAGCTAGCTAGCCCAGGCAGCCAGCTTCCCCTTAAAATTTTGCTGGTTGGTATATTTATAGCCGAAAACAAAACAAAGCAACACGATTGCGCCCGGTCGTTTTGGATGCGGCCGTCCGTTCGTTCGGTCGTGTGTGCGTTCAGGTTCAGACCAGTTTGACATGACATTAACGAATGAATGGTTTATGTTATGGCTGTCGGGTTGCTTAGCTGACTGGCGGGATAGCTAGCTGGATGGTTGGATGTCTTGGCTGGTAGGCTAACTGGGCGCGTTTGCCAATTTAAGTATTTTTCCCACTGCATCTGTTGGAGTTTTATTGTTGCGTTACGGCAATTAGCAATTGTCTAGAATAACAATACGAGGTTTGAGGATTATGGCAAGGGGGGAGGCACTGATGTTTAGACGGAGGATGCTAGTGGTCAATTTTTTTGTAAACGAACATGTTTGCATATATGGTGAGGTTTTTTATTGGCTTTGATGGGTTTAGTATGTTTGTTCGGAATTTTTTTTTAAATAATTTAAATATTTTTCAGGAGCCTTGGTAATTTTTATCGTCAAATTTAAAATATATTGTTCGATGAACGTTTCGTTTTTTAAAAGTGCTGTTGTCCCCTATTGAGTATTTGTTGTAATTGGACTCTGTGGCGTATAAGTATTGCCGTTAAGTATGCGCCACATATAACCACAGTTAAATATTCATTTAGCCTTGGAATATCTCAAGAAATATTTGTCAAAAACCCACACATTTTCATATTCTACAACATACTTCATGCATAAGACTTTGGAGCGTATATGTATTGACGTACATCATACGCTCTATGCAACCATATTTAAAACTGGAATATTTCTTATAATTTATAATAAGTATAGATCTTACACAAATGTGAAAAATTATTCTTTAAAAAATCCACGCCTCTTATAGGCCTTGAAAAAAATAGTTTTTAAAAATCCACGCTTATAGGCATTAAAAAAATATTCTTTGAAAATTCAGACCTCTTATAGGCCTTGAAAAAAAATATATATATATATCTATGTTGTCAGGATATTATAGCTTTGTGCAGCTCCAAATGTTTGTAACACCGCGAAATATTAAGTATATCGACATGTGTGTCCGTCCGTCCATCTGTCCATTATAATTTGTAAACACGATACAGGCCACAGTTATAGACATGTAGGATGGGTTCTGGCCAATGAAGACCCCTATTGTTTTTTGTAAAGATCGGTTAATATTTAGGGGATGAAATGGATCAAAAACTTTATTTTTGTCTGATTTTCTTGTCGCTCCAGAGGAGAAGAGAATCGGGCCAAAAAATAAGCATGCCTGTTTTGATAAAGATCGGTCAATATTTAGCGGGTCAAATGAACCCTGACTTTTGTGTGAAAAATGACAAAATTAGTATTCTACATCGTATAGATTTACCCCAGAAGGACATATAAAAGGCGTGGAATTTTTAAAAATATTTTTTTCGAGGCCTATAAAAGGCGTGGATTTTTTCTAGGCCTACATAAGGCGTAGATTTTTTCAAGGCCTACATAAGGCGTAGATTTTTTCAAGGCTTACATAAGGCGTAGATTTTTTCAAGGCCTACATAAGGCGTAGATTTTTTCAAGAATATGTTGTCCTACAAGAGGCGTGGATTTTTTTATATTATTTTTTTCAAGACCCAAAAGAGTCGTGGATTTTTAAGGAATATTTTTTCAATACTGAAATTTTTTCAGTTATTGTTAAGTTAGTTAACATTTCTTTGCATCCTCATCTACAAACACACATACATCTGCACATAGTTACATTTTTCCGATTTGATGATTTCAAATTGACATTACAAAACAAACAGAAAACAAACCGATTCTATTCGCATTGGTTGGTCATTATTATTGTAGATCAATGCTATTTAAGGGACAAAATTTCTTTTGTTACTATTTTGGATGCCGACATAAATTCGCCAAAAGGAAAGACATAAAAAATGGAAATAGTACCCAACATATGTTGTGTATTTGTATATGTAGGTAGGTATGTGGATTTTTATTAAATGCTACTGCAGTTTTTTTTGTGAATCTGTGGCAGAGAGTAAAAACAAGCCGCCGCATACGAAAAAAAGTGTAGCGGTGGATCAAAAGATTTTATGGAACTTCACACACACACACTGAGAGACATATGAGGCGGCATACATTTATAGGCTATACGTGAGTGTGTGTATGTGTCTTGTGATAGCACATATGTGTCCTATGTTATTGTTAGTAAAATATAAATCGTATCATCATTGAATGATCACAGAGATATAAGGGTGGTCGGTTTCGCCCTGCAAAATAGATGAATAATTTTTTACAAAGTATTCTTCTGAGGACCCGCACAAGCCGTGGATTTTTTAAAAATAATTTTTAAGGACCTACACAAGACGTGGATTTTCTTCTAATAATTTTTAAGGACCTACCATAGTCCTAGCTTTTTAAAAATTATTTCTTTGAGGACCTCCCATAGCCATGGATTTAAAACAAAAATTTGAGGACCTACCTTAGGCTTGGATTTTCTAAAAATTATTTTTAAGGACCTATCCTACCCTAGGATTGTTTAGAAATTATTTTTTGAGGATATTTTCCTTTGATCCACCCCATTGCACAACATGACATTTTTTACTACCAATACTTATATACAATCATCGTACACATGTCCTACGTCTGTCGCTCATGTCGTTCATTCGGTTTGCATTTCTTTTGTTGTTGTTGCTGCTGCTGTTTCTAAACAATAAACAAAACTTCCAGCTACTCACAGATCGTAGTCGTATTTATTCGTCACATGTGATTGCGATTGTTGTTATTGTTTTTCTTTTTTTGTCGTTGTTGTTTTGCATTGCCAAAAAGTACAATTACCAGCGTTGATACCAATATTTTTCTTTATAGTCTCAGAATTTCTCTTTGTAGATGATTAGGAAGAAATAACAACAAGGAATTGAGTGTTGAGAAACAGCAACAACAATATGTTGCATTGTCTTTTTTTCTGTTAGAGGGTAATTTGTAGCACCAGGGGGACGGACAAGAAAATAAATAAGCTGTAAAATGATTAGGCCGGCGGAATTCTTTTATATGTATTCGAGGGTGATTGGTAGATGTTTCTATAAAAAATATTGACTTCTATGGCATCTAAGGTCATGTAATTTTCAGGGGACATTTCTCAGGTCACCTATTCTATAATAAAGGTATATACAACTTATTATCGGAATTCTGTATCATCGGAATGTCTAGTGATGGACTCTGAGCACAACTAATCATTAGTAATGGTCTACAAAACAAAATAATCTTTGAGTATGGCTTCTAAAACCAGCTATTAAATGCTAATGGTCCTTGTTGACGTCTTAAGATTTTCTATAGCGGAAGTCACTGCGGGAAATACGTTACGGGACCCAGGGACCGGACATCCAATGTCCCTGGGTCCAATAAAGATTATATTTGCAATAGAGAAAACTAAATCCTGCAAACGCAATTGAAGTAGAATACAACAAGTAGAAGACAACACCTCGGACCGACGCGCTTGGAAATATTTTTAAGCTCGACTTATGGAACAACCGTTCTGTCACAAGCCAGGTATTTACATATAATCGGATGAAAATATATATGGTAGCTATATCTAAATCTAAACCGATTTTCACGAAACTTTGCACACATTATTCTAGACTTAATGTAATACGCTATGCCAAAATTCGTGCAAATTAAAGGATTTGCAGTGACTTTGGTGCACTATTTATATAAAACTATAAATAAGAGCTATATCCAAATCTGAACCGGATTTTCACGAAACTTTGCACACATTATTCTAGACTCAATTCAGTACGCTATGCCAAATTTCGTGCAAATCGAAAGATATATAGGGACTTTGATGCACCATTTACATTAAATCGGACGAAAATATATATGGGAGCTATATTTAAATCTGAACCGATTTTCAGGAAACTTAACACACCTCACTCTATACCTAATTCATTACGCTGTGCCAAATTTCGTGCAAATCGAATGATATATAGGGATTTTGGTGCACACTTACATTAAATCGGACGAAAATATATATGGGAGCTATATCTAAATCTGTACCGATTTCCAGGAAACTTAACACACAACATTCCAGGCCTAATTCATTACGCTGTGCCAAATTTCGTGCAAATCGAAAGATATATAGGGACTTTGGTGCACCATTTACCTTAAATCGGACGAAAATATATATAAGAGCTATATCTAAATCTGAACCGATTTTCAGGAAATTTAACACACATCATTCCAGGCCTAATTCATTACGCTGTCCCAAATTTCGTCCAAATCGAAAGATATATAGGGATTTTGGTGCACACTTACATTAAATCGGACGAAAATATATATGGGAGCTAAATCTAAATCGATTTTTCCCAATTTCAATAAGGTTCGTCCTTGGGCCAAATCATAAATGCGACCTGTACTTTGTTCACAAAAATACATAGACGGACGGACGGACAGACGGACATGCGTAAATCGACGCAGAAAGTGATTCTATGCATATTCTCAAAAGGAACCATGTTGCCTATCTCTTTTCCTTTTGCCTATTACAAACGTATGCACATAGACACAATGTACCTGTACCACAGTGTGGTGCAGGGTATAAAAAGTACAGCGATGGACTATCTGACTTAGACGAAACGGCTGAAGCTAGAATATTCGAATTTGGGTTGTGACACTCAACACTTGAGTCATGGGATCGCCAAATACAAATGGTACCACATTTAGTACCAAAACCCCAGCCTTAGTTTTTGGTACTAAATATGGTACCATTTGTATTTGGAGAACCGATAGTGCTAGAACTCTTACTACTGAAATGGGGGTCACATATGGAGTGTAGAATAAATGTAGCAAAGTGTTTTAAGGGCATTCGAACTATATTTATCCGAAAAGTACTAAAATGTACTAAATTTAGTACAATTTCGTGAGCATGTGAACATGAAATTTGGAATGCGAATGTACTCATGTATACGAAAAGTATTATATGGTACTATATTTGGCACAATTTGAATTTTATATAAACGGATGGAGCTCGAATACTGCAATTTCTAATTCACATTACCTTTGGAGTTCAGGATTGCGATATGTACGTAGTTTGGGAAAATTTGTACCTATGTGTATGAAAAGTACTAAATGGTTTTATAT
This sequence comes from Musca vetustissima, assembly GCF_032173495.1. NCBI lineage: Eukaryota > Metazoa > Arthropoda > Insecta > Diptera > Muscidae > Musca > Musca vetustissima. The sequence continues at coordinate 475,304 of NW_026884888.1, read as the reverse complement.
TTGGTACAATTTGAGTTTGGATGAATCGACAGAACTGAAACACTGAAATTTGGAAATAATTAAATAACTGATGCGATGTGGATTTGAGGTATGTAGGTTGTTTTGGAAATTCATACTTATGGTTACTATATTTCGTACAATTTGAATTTTGGGTGAACCAATAGAGCTGGGATCCTGAAATTTGAAGTTAAGATTATTGTTGTGGTGTAGGATTGGTGTTGTAAGAAGTTTGTACTAAATGTGGATTTGAGTGAACCGATGGAGCTGAAACACTGTAATTTGGAAATTAGGATCACTGTTGAGGTGTAGGATTGAGCAATGTACGAAGAAATACCTACTAATGTGTACTAAAATTGGTACAATTTAAACTTTGAGTGAACCGACAAAGTTTAAATTGTACCAATTTCGGGAAATAAGACTTCCATTGGTTAAGTGATATATGTAGTTTTAAAAATTCGTACTTCGTACTAAATTTGGCACAATTTGAATTTCCGGTGAACCGATAGAGCTGGAGTACTGAAATTTGGAGTTAGGATCATTGTTGAGTTATCGTAGTAAGATATGCAGGAAATTTTGGAAATGTGTATTAATAAGAACTAAATGGTACCAAATGTGGATTTGGGAGAACCGAAGAGCTGGAATCTTAAAATTTGAAGTTAGGATCACTGTTGCGGTGTAGGATTTCTTTGAGCGGCACTAAATTTGGTACAATTATATTTGGGTGAAACTATCGTGCTGGAGTCCAGAAATTGGGAAATATGATTTATATTAACGTGTACTAAATTTGGTAAAATTAATATTTGGGTGAACCTATAGAGATCGAATTATGGAATTATTTTTGGAAATAAGTACGAAAGATAATAAATGGTACCAAAATTATTACATAGTTAGATTTGTGTTGTGGCCAGAATTGGAGGTAGTGTTGCGATATGCATGTGGTTTTGGAAATACGTATAACATAACAAAGGTAAAGATTGTCAGATGACCTAACGCCGGTCTTTATTAAGCTGTAATTCCAGCTAATGATTATAACAATTTCTACCGAATTTCGGAGTCGGTGACAGAAAAACATACTCAAATTTTCGGTCGTAAATATCGCCCCAGTAGACAAGGGTTTGGTCGAAGTGTAGAGAATGCCGCTGACGTTTAGGTGTCCGAGTCAAAATATACAGGACTTTCAATTCCACAGTGTTCTCAGAAATTGGGCATTATTTATTCAAGTCCTCATCCTCATATGGAGTAAAATCTTTATATGAAGGTAGTACCCAAAGAATGACATTTTTTGTAGAAATATTTACCACAGAATGAGCCAGAATGTGCCAACATTTACATGAAATCGAACGGTAGGTATATGTATGAGCTATATCTAAATCTGGAGCAATTTTGAGGAAACTTCATACACGTAACTCCAGTCTCAATTTAGTAGTCTAGGCAAATTTTTGTGCTAAGGTTGCACTTCCCCAACCACTTTAGATTTCTAATGATGCTGTAGATTAAATCAGGTTTCATAGCTGAAAAGAACCATAGAGACGGTGGAAAGTGGCCACCCACTAATATGAGCCGTCGGTAGGACAGGACTGGACTGGACAGCGACACACAGAGTCTGCAGTAATCAGTAACATCATGGTCCCATTTACTGGTAAAGTCCCTGATATTGCAATGACCAGTAATGATACCTGTCATTACTCTAATTTCAGCTTTGCTCAGGTTCAACATTGAGTTTGTCCTCTTGTCGGCCAGATAGATCTTGACACATTCCACCTAGGTTCGTTGTGCCAGAGTTCATTGGCTCATTCGCCGAAGAAGTTCTGAATAAGATGACAGATTGGTGATTAGACTGAGCCATCAATTGCTAGATCTGTAGATTGCGATCATCGTCTAGTTAATTTGTCTGCTTTTTCATTACCCATGATGTCACAGTGTACCCAACACAGGCGATAGCTGCAAGTGTTTCCAAAACTGCTCTACACTCGAGGACGACCTCAGATTTGATTGTTTTAAGAGCAGCCTGGCTATCCACAAAGTTAGTCACCGGTTCAACAATCTCTGCATCCAGACTTTTTTATCAATTCCGCTTCTTTCCAAATCGCGAAGATTTTAGCTTGGAAAACACTACAATTGTTATCCAGCTTGTAGGCAAGCTCAATGCCTAGCCTTTCACAGTAGACGCCAGCCCATGTACCATCTTGGATCCGCCTTTAAAGAAACCAGACTATCCAAAGGAGGGTTACTACGGTTCGAGACGTTTCTACTATAGATAACGACATCTACATCGTGAAATCTTAGGACTTGTGAAATATAGTCTTAGTTTTTTTGTGATATATAGGCTTTGTTTTACGCGTTGGTCCAATGTCATACCTGGTTCGTTCTGGATGCATCCATGCCCGTAGGTACAACTTCGCCAAAGATTTTGTTCATGCAGCCTTAGGGCACTACGCGCTGCCTGACACTTAATGATGAGACCCAGAGGCCTTAAGTTCAGCATTGCGTTCAAAGCTTCTCCTCACGGCACCTCTTTGTACCTTGCCTAGTTTGCTGGATGTTAACATGTGGCGCAGACAGTGCCGCCAAACAAGAGAACCATAGGGAGCTTACCTGGACCCTACCACGGTGTTATGCAACCAGTGTATAGTCGATGGGTTTAGCCCCCATTTTATCTATCCAACAAGTAAGGGTTTCAGGAATGCTAACTTTGTTAAGTGAGTGGTTTACGGACTCATGTTTAACGTTGTTTAATTCTCCTTCTATATCTAAGAATGCGGCCAAGAGGAATATGGAAAACTGACTTAAAATCATTCAATGATCATGGATCGTATACCCAAAATTCAAATAATAAGAAGAATTTATAGATTTTAGAAGTCTCTGATTGCCTCTTAGGCCGCCTTATTATTAGTAGAAGAAGCTTGTTAGCCAATGTAGTGTATAATATAAGTCGCTGATTGCCTCTAATGTCGAAATGAAAAATTTCATTGCGAACTCCAGTGAGGTTACAATAAAATATCAGCCGAATCGTTGTATTAAAGTCAGGGGGCTTTAACCACTATTCCGAAATATTATAAATGTTGGTGGAAAACAAACTTTTATTTGTGAAACACATGTGATAGCAAATTTAAATGATCAGGATAATTGTTTTCGCCTCGATTCTAGTATACTGAATTTCATTTATTAGAAAAACATCAACACCCTCTTAGAAAAAAAATATATATCCCGTAAAGTAGCTGATATGGGCCTAACTTCATCATATAGAACATTCTACAATATACGATTATTTTGTATGAGAATTTTCACTTTATAAAAAAGATCGTTGTAGAATGTTATTCGGTGAAAATCCGGTCTTAATAATTCAATAAATATAATCAGATTCCAATACCAATAACAAAAACGCCGTTTATTATAATATATTCACTTGAATTATTGCCGACGGGAAAACACAGGCACACACAGTTTTCCTCCAGGTATTTTGCGATCAAATTGAAAACATATATATTGTAGACTTACTGATCTACGAATCGGGTCACATGGTCAAATAATAATTTAGTAAAAAAAAATATCTACGTATCACAGAATGAAACTTAAATTATGAACGAAGTTTTTTACTTCGAAATTACTGTAGGTGTAAGAAAATTAATTATAGCTTAGCTGTTGATCAGGACAACACCAGAAGATTTCATAATTTGTATCCGTATCCATGCTGAGGTTACGACTTCCATTCTTCCACGTGCAATAATTGATGATGCAGTTCCGACGCAAATTCATTCACAAAAACACACTTCTTCAAAACACTTGTCGTCATATTTTTATTAAAGGACAGAACGGCTGTTTCATAATTCCGGCATAATTTTTCTTCTTCTTCATGTTTTCATACAATAACAACAAACAATTTTCAAAACACTTCTTATTTCTAAGTTTGACACTCTCACTAACCCAACATATTACGCCTTTCGTGCGGTAACACCGAATGCCGACACCAACAAAAAAACAATTACAAATCTTCTACCTTCCTCCTGGAGAACAGAAAGAAGTGTTGGCGGCAAACTTCGTCGACTTCGAAAAAAAGCGAAGAGAGAAAATTTGCGAAAACACTGTCAACAACGAAACACCAATTTTTTTTTTTTTGGTTTGCGAAACAATCGATCGCTACAGGTTAATGTATTTTTGTTTAGGGGGTGAGGCCAAATGCCGATCGCTCCGATCAATGAATGAATGAAGGCATGAATCGCGCTAACAATGGCTCTCTTGACGCGATCGCGGTTAAAATCACACTGTGGTGAAATTAGTGCTGGTGGTGGCGTGGCCCCCTTTTATTCATATTTGTCGCACATGTTGCATCAGATCAGCAGTGGGCTCTTCCAGTTACATACGAGTTGATACTTTTTTTGCTCGTTCTTTGCTGTGTTATGTTGTGTGTGTTCGGTTGTTTGTTTGTTGATGCATTCGCGATTGCGACTCGCTCTCCACTTGTTTTCGCGTTTACAGTGTCATGACAGGGAAATTATGGCAGGATAGGAACGGACACGAATTTTTTTAAAAAAAATATTTTTTCAAGGCCTACAAGAGGCGTGGATTTCTTAAAGAATACTTTTTCAAGGCCCACAAGAGGCGTGGATTTCTTAAAGAATACCTTTTCAAGGCCTCGAAGAGGCGTGGATTTTTTAAAGAATACTTTTTCAAGGCCTCGAAGAGGCGTGGATTTTTTAAAGAATATTTTTTCAAGGCCTGCAAGAATATTTTTTCAATGCCTACAAGAGGCGTGGATTTTTTAAAGAATATTTTTTCAAGGCCTACAAGAGGCGTGGATTTTTTAAAGAATATTTTTTCAAGGCCCACAAGAGGCGTGGATTTTTTAAAGAATATTTTTTCAAGGCCCACAAGAGGCGTGGATTTTTTAAAGAATATTTTTTCAAGGCCCACAAGAGGCGTGGATTTTTTAAAGAATATTTTTTCAAGGCCCACAAAAGGCGTGGATTATTTAAAGAATATTTTTTCAAGGCCTACAAGAGGCGTAGATTTTTTAAAGAATATTTTTTCAAGGCCCACAAGAGGCGTGGATTTTTTAAAGAATACTTTTTCAAAGTCCACCTCACCTAGTGTCACATTATTCCCGGATGCCACTGTCCTTGGAGCATAACAGTCGCGCACATGTCGCTATGACTTGCAATCTACATGTGTGTGTGTGCGTGTGTTTGTCCCGATGTGTGTTTTTTGCGATCCCATCGATGTTTCAAGACAATGTTGTTGGTGCTGGTGCGAGAGCTGGTGCTGGTTTTCCCGGTCTGACGTCTCCTTCGTATTTTTGTGCGTAGACTCGTGCCTAAGCTTCATTTTGTCATTCCGATGTCGATTTCCTACCACAGGTTCCATTTGTTTTGGTGGATGCTGCTGCATCCACAGCTGTAGCAGCCAGCATCATCGGCAACATAGACGTGGACGTCTTTGCATTTGATTTCGCACAGCGTGTCTCTCTGATGCATCTTCTTCTTTTTCGATTTCTGTTAGCTTGTTTTGATGCTCATAGAGGATAGTGAACTTAGGCATCACCTAATACCAGTCCGCATCAGTACCGGCATCTTCATCGCCAACATAGACGTTGCCGGCGCAGCAGCATCGTTGTCGCCGTCATCTACATCATCGTCGTCATCATCGCCACCACCATCAGCATCACTGGTCTCATCTGTTATCTCTTGAAGTCGTAATTTTTTTCTGTTGTTCACTTCTCTGTGAGTTTCGACATTTGCATACATCCATCCGAACAGTCCCAGTCGTACAATCGTACAAACAATAACAACAGCAATAAGAAGAAGAATAAAAGGCTTTACAGCTTCGCATAACTAGATTTGTGTTTGCACTTGTTTTGTTGGTGAAACGGTTTTTTTTTTGTTGTGGACAACACTAACTACGGTGGGAACTTCGAAGAACGCCAAAATCGGAATTTTCTTATGGACTTTAAAAAGTCTTCTTTAAAAAATCCACGCCTATTGTAGGCCTTGAAAAAGTCTTCTTTAAAAAATCCACGCCTATTGTAGGCCTTGAAAAAGTCTTCTTTAAAAAATCCACGCCTATTGTAGGCCTTGAAAAAAAGCCTTTTTAAAAAATCCACGCCTACTGTAGGCCTTGAAAAGTCTTCTTTAAAAAATCCACGCCTATTGTAGGCCTTGAAAAAGTCTTCTTTAAAAAATCCACGCCTATTGTAGGCCTTGAAAAAGTCTTCTTTAAAAAATCCACGCCTATTGTAGGCCTTGAAAAAGTCTTCTTTAAAAAATCCACGCCTATTGTAGGCCTTGAAAAAGTCTTCTTTAAAAAATCCACGCCTATTGTAGGCCTTGAAAAAGTCTTCTTTAAAAAATCCACGCCTATTGTAGGCCTTGAAAAAGTCTTCTTTAAAAAATCCACGCCTATTGTAGGCCTTGAAAAAGTCTTCTTTAAAAAATCCACGCCTATTGTAGGCCTTGAAAAAGTCTTCTTTAAAAAATCCACGCCTATTGTAGGCCTTGAAAAAGTCTTCTTTAAAAAATCCACGCCTATTGTAGGCCTTGAAAAAGTCTTCTTTAAAAAATCCACGCCTATTGTAGGCCTTGAAAAAGTCTTCTTTAAAAAATCCACGCCTATTGTAGGCCTTGAAAAAGTCTTCTTTAAAAAATCCACGCCTATTGTAGGCCTTGAAAAAGTCTTCTTTAAAAAATCCACGCCTATTGTAGGCCTTGAAAAAGTCTTCTTTAAAAAATCCACGCCTATTGTAGGCCTTGAAAAAGTCTTCTTTAAAAAATCCACGCCTATTGTAGGCCTTGAAAAAGTCTTCTTTAAAAAATCCACGCCTATTGTAGGCCTTGAAAAAGTCTTCTTTAAAAAATCCACGCCTATTGTAGGCCTTGAAAAAGTCTTCTTTAAAAAATCCACGCCTATTGTAGGCCTTGAAAAAGTCTTCTTTAAAAAATCCACGCCTATTGTAGGCCTTGAAAAAGTCTTCTTTAAAAAATCCACGCCTATTGTAGGCCTTGAAAAAGTCTTCTTTAAAAAATCCACGCCTATTGTAGGCCTTGAAAAAGTCTTCTTTAAAAAATCCACGCCTATTGTAGGCCTTGAAAAAGTCTTCTTTAAAAAATCCACGCCTATTGTAGGCCTTGAAAAAGTCTTCTTTAAAAAATCCACGCCTATTGTAGGCCTTGAAAAAGTCTTCTTTAAAAAATCCACGCCTATTGTAGGCCTTGAAAAAGTCTTCTTTAAAAAATCCACGCCTATTGTAGGCCTTGAAAAAGTCTTCTTTAAAAAATCCACGCCTATTGTAGGCCTTGAAAAAGTCTTCTTTAAAAAATCCACGCCTATTGTAGGCCTTGAAAAAGTCTTCTTTAAAAAATCCACGCCTATTGTAGGCCTTGAAAAAGTCTTCTTTAAAAAATCCACGCCTATTGTAGGCCTTGAAAAAGTCTTCTTTAAAAAATCCACGCCTATTATGGGTCTAGAAAAAGTCCTCTTTAAAAAATCCACGCCTCTTATGGGTCTAGAAAAAATCTTCTTTAAAAAATCCACGCCTCTTATGGGTCCAGAAAAAATCTTCTTTAAAAAATCCACGCCTCTTATGGGTCTAGAAAAAATCTTCTTTAAAAAATCCACGCCTCTTATGGGTCTAGAAAAAATCTTCTTTAAAAAATCCACGCCTCTTATGGGTCTAGAAAAAATCTTCTTTAAAAAATCCACGCCTCTTATGGGTCTAGAAAAAATCTTCTTTAAAAAATCCACGCCTCTTATGGGTCTAGAAAAAATCTTCTTTAAAAAATCCACGCCTCTTATGGGTCTAGAAAAAATCTTCTTTAAAAAATCCACACCTATTGTAGGCCTTGAAAAAGTCTTCTTTAAAAAATCTACGCCTATTGTAGGCCTTGAAAAAGTCTTCTTTAAAAAATCCACGCCTATTGTAGGCCTTGAAAAAGTCTTCTTTCAAAAATCCACGCCTATTATGGGTCTAGAAAAAATCTTCTTTAAAAAATCCACGCCTCTTATGGGTCTAGAAAAAATCTTCTTTAAAAAATCCACGCCTCTTATGGGTCTAGAAAAAATCTTCTTTAAAAAATCCACGCCTCTTATGGGTCTAGAAATAGTCTTCTTTAAAAAATCCACGCCTTTTATGGGTCTAGAAAAAATCTTCTTTAAAAAATCCACTCCTCTTATGGGTCTAGAAAAAATCTTCTTTAAAAAATCCACGCCTCTTATGGGTCTAGAAAAAATCTTCTTTAAAAAATCCACGCCTCTTATGGGTCTAGAAAAAATCTTCTTTGAAAAATCCACGCCTCTTATGGGTCTAGAAAAAATCTTCTTTAAAAAATCCACGCCTCTTATGGGTCTAGAAAAAATCTTCTTTAAAAAATCCACGCCTCTTATGGGTCTAGAAAAAATCTTCTTTAAAAAATCCACGCCTCTTATGGGTCTAGAAAAAATCTTCTTTAAAAAATCCACGCCTCTTATGGGTCTAGAAAAAATCTTCTTTAAAAAATCCACGCCTCTTATGGGTCTAGAAAAAATCTTCTTAAAAAAATCCACGCCTCTACTAGACCTTAAAAAAGACTTCTTTAAAAAATCCACGCCTCTTATGGGTCTTGAAAAAGTCTTCTTTAAGAAATCCACGCCTCTTATGGACCTTGAAAAAGTCTTCTTTAAAAAATCCACGCCTCTTATGGGTCTAGAAAAAGTCTTGAAAAAAGTCTTCTTTAAAAAAAAACACGCCTCTTTTGGGTCTTGAAAAAGTCTTCTTTAAAAAATTCAAATCCTTGAAAAAAAATTATTTAAAAAATCCTCTCCTATTTAAGGTCATAAAAAATATTTTTTGAAAAATTCCGTTTAACCTGGTCCCCACTGTCCCGCTATAAATACATAATTATGTTTATTTTAAATTTATTACCATTCACTTGGAACACTTTGATAATTAAAGCAATAGCAGAGCTGAACGTATGTGTGTGCTCCTTATGCTAATGATCATCATGATCCTCTATGCTGGGAATGAGCATCATTTTCACTCTGTGCCGCTATAGATTTCCTGTTCCCGAATCTTGAGAAGTATTTTATTCGATTTTTGATATTTTCTCATGTCGTCATCTTTTAACAAAAGCAAAGAGTATATGTTCTGATGTCGTAGTTCGTCGTCATCATCATCGTCGTAGTCGTTTGTTTCCTTTTCCTTGCATCGGTCCATCGGTCGGTACATTGAGGCAGGCAGGCAGTCCTGAGTGCTTGGTTGGAATCAAAGACAATGTAGCTATTTTTGGTGGCGGCGGCGGTGACGGCAGTGGCCATGTTTGACTATAAAAACAAAGCATTAAGAAGTGATCTTTGTTTTTGTTGCTTCGTCTTCTTCTTCTCCATTTGCTGATAGTGGTGCGGAATGGTCGTATTCGGTTGATGGTGGCGATTTTAACATTTTCAATTCCTTCTTCTCATTTTTTAATTTTTTTCCCGATTTGATTTGGACTTTTGTTTGGGAGACACAGTTGTACCAGTTTTGTGGTTATCATATCCGGAGTGTAAATGGCTACGAGATGGCTGCATGGCTGGGAATATGCATAACGACAAACACACACACACACATACAGATCTACCAATGGCCTCACGCATATGAATTGGAAACATTCACAGATTCGTAAGTCATTTTCAAAGTTGATTTGGTGGTTAATGAGAGCAGCAGATATAGCAACAACAACAACAACAACACACCCGGCGCCCTGTTGATGACTTTGGCGCAAAATCGCTAACAGTCCTTGCCACGCATCTGGGAAACGGCCACAATGCGTGGCTAGTGACAACTTCTTCTTCTTCTTCGTCTGCTCTACGGCACAACAAGACCGGCACTACAGGTGAAGCTGTACTGGCTGGTTGGGTGTTGTTGGTGAAGATTTCGAAAAAGACAATCACACCTCCCTCCCTCCATCCCCTCCACCCTTGATTAGAGCATTGAACCAGCGACATATTACTGGAGCGTTAAGGATCAGGACCAGAGCTCTCCACAGCAGCACCATGAAAACTTGTATTTAAGGAAACTAAGTTGCCGGACAATGTATCACTTTGGTTCAAGGTGAGAGGGGGGGAGAGAGCGGTGTTTGCATATAATTTTTATTGTCTTTGACAAAAAGCCAGATTTTTGTCTCATAAGCACAACAAATTAGATGCTAAGCCAAAAAGAGCTGATATTTTATACCCGGCCGCTAAATGAGTTAGATGGGGAATTTAAATGATTTAAGAAATGAAAATAGAAATTAATAGCCCAACATCTAAGCACTGAAGACCGGGAGAATAATAATTTTTAACAAATCCATGCTTTGTGGATAATTGAACATATAATTAGGGCCTTAAAAAATATTTTAAAAATCCACGCATCTTAGGGGCCTTGAAAACAATTATTTTAAAAATCCACGCATCTTAGGGGCCTTGAAAACAATTATTTTAAAAATCCACGCATCTTAGGGGCCTTGAAAAAAAATATTTTAAAAATCCACGCATCTTAGGGGCCTTGAAAAAAAATATTTTAAAAATCCACGCATCTTAGGGGCCTTGAAAACAATTATTTTAAAAATCCACGCCTCTTAGGGGCCTTAAAAAATTTATTTAAAAATCCACCCCTCTTAGGGGCCTTGAAAAAAAAATTATTTAAAAAATCCACGCCTCTTAGGGGCCTTGAAAAAAATTATTTAAAAAATCCACGCCTCTTAGGGGCCTTGTAAAAAATTATTTTAAAAATCCACGCCTCTTAGGGGCCTTGAAAAAAATTATTTTAAAAATCCACGCCTCTTAGGTGCCTTGAAAAAAATTATTTAAAAAATCCACGCCTCTTAGGGGCCTTGAAAAAAATTATTTTTAAAATCCACGCCTCTTAGGTGCCTTGAAAAAAATTATTTTAAAAATCCACGCCTCTTAGGGGCCTTGAAAAAAATTATTTTTAAAATCCACGCCTCTTAGGGGCCTTGAAAAAAATTATTTTAAAAATCCACGCCTCTTAGGGGCCTTGAAAACAATTATTTTAAAAATCCACGCCTCTTAGGGGCCTTAAAAAATTTATTTAAAAATCCACGCCTCTTAGGGGCCTTGAAAAAAATTATTTAAAAAATCCACGCCTCTTAGGGGCCTTGAAAAAAATTATTTAAAAAATCCACGCCTCTTAGGGGCCTTGAAAAAAATTATTTTAAAAATCCACGCCTCATAGGGGCCTTGAAAAAAATTATTTTAAAAATCCACGCCTCTTAGGGGCCTTGAAAAAAATTATTTTAAAAATCCACGCCTCTTAGGTGCCTTGAAAAAAATTATTTAAAAAATCCACGCCTCTTAGGGGCCTTGAAAAAAATTATTTTAAAAATCCACGCCTCTTAGGGGCCTTGAAAACAATTATTTTAAAAATCCACGCCTCTTAGGGGCCTTAAAAAATTTATTTAAAAATCCACGCCTCTTAGGGGCCTTGAAAAAAATTATTTAAAAAATCCACGCCTCTTAGGGGCCTTGAAAAAAATTATTTAAAAAATCCACGCCTCTTAGGGGCCTTGAAAAAAATTATTTTAAAAATCAACGCCTCTTAGGGGCCTTGAAAAAAATTATTTTAAAAATCCACGCCTCATAGGGGCCTTGAAAAAAATTATTTTAAAAATCCACGCCTCTTAGGGGCCTTGAAAAAAATTATTTAAAAAATCCACGCCTCTTAGGGGCCTTGAAAAAAATTATTTTAAAAATCCACGCCTCTTAGGGGCCTTAAAAAATTTATTTAAAAATCCACGCCTCTTAGGGGCCTTGAAAAAAATTATTTTAAAAATCCACGCCTCTTAGGGGCCTTGAAAAAATTTATTTTTAAAATCCACGCCTCTTAGGTGCCTTGAAAAAAATTATTTTAAAAATCCATGCCTCTTAGGGGCCTTGAAAAAAATTATTTTAAAAATCCACGCCTCTTAGGGGCCTTGAAAAAAATTATTTTAAAAATCCACACCTCTTAGGGGCCTTGAAAACAATTATTTTAAAAATCCACGCCTCTTAGGGGCTTTGAAAAAAATGATTTTAAAAATCCACGCCTCATAGGTGCCTTGAAAAAAAATTATTTTAAAAATCCACGCCGCTTAGGGGTCTTGAAAAAAATTATTTTAAAAATCCACGCCTCATAGGTGCCTTGAAAAAAATTATTTTAAAAATCCACGCCTCATAGGTGCCTTGAAAAAAATTATTTTAAAAATCCACGCCTCATAGGTGCTTGAAAAAAATTATTTTAAAAATCCACGCCTCATAGGTGCCTTGAAAAAAATTATTTTAAAAATCCACGCCTCATAGGTGCCTTGAAAAAAATTATTTTAAAAATCCACGCCTCTTAGGGGCTTTGAAAAAAAAAATCCAAAAGCCGAGCTTAAAAAAGATTTCCAACCGCGTCGGTCTTTTGCGCAGGTTTTCCAGTTTGAAAGATCATATTCGGCAATGTTGACTTCCACTTGATCCTTCCGTCTTATTCGTGACCTTCTCCTTTTGCGTGAACCATCAGCTGGTTCGCTTTTATATGACTTTTGGACAGGGGCATCCATTCTCACAACATGACCTAGCCAACGTAGTCGCTGCAGCTCTAACAGCGTCTAACAATCCCGATGTCCGAGAATAGCTGGTACAGCTCATCGTTCATTCCACGGCGAAATTCACCGTCAACGCAGATTGGCCCATAGATCTTTCGGAGATTTTTTCTCTCAAACACTCAAAGATCTGCCTCACCTGCTTGCGTAAGTACCCATGCTTCAGATCCATACAACAGCACGGGTAGTATCAGCGTCTTGTAGAGAGTGAGTTTGGTCTGGCGGGAGGTGGCCTTGCTTTTGAGTTGCCTACTCAGATCATAGTAGAATCTGTTGGCCATCACAATCCTTCTCTGAATTTAAAAACTGATGTAATTCGTTGTATTTATGGCGGTACCATAAATACAACGAATGAGGTGGTTGAAGATATATAATATCTTCAACCACCTCGAAGCTGTAGTTCTCGAGTTCCACAGTTGGTCAGAGTCTACTGAACCTCTTGCGCGTTAATACCATCAGCTTAGTCTTCTCGTCGATGACTACCAGACCCACTTTGGCAGACTCCTTCTCAATTTGTTCAAAGGTGGCTGTTACCGAACGCAATGTTCGACCCATTATGTCGATGTCATCGGCGAAGGCGAGTAACATGTGTCGTTTGGTGTACAGAGTGGCATTTCAGTTCACCTTTGTCTCTCGAATGACCTTTTCCAGCAGGATGTTAAAAAGATCACACGACAAAATGTCACCTTGTCTGAATCCTTGTTCGGTATTGAAGGGCTCCGATAGATTCTTTTCCGACTTTAACTGCTGATCTTGTGCCAGTTAAAGTTATCCTGCATAGCCGAATTAATTTTACAGGAATGCCGAACGTTGACATGGCTTTATACAACTCTGAACGGATAGGGCTGTCGAATGCGGCTTTATAGTCGACGAATAGGTGGAATGTGTTGAGGTATTTTTCGTGGGTTTTTTAAGGATTTGGCACAGAGTAAAAATCTGAGCAATGGTGGATTTGCAAGGTCTGAAGCCGTATTGATATGGTCCAATGATGTCACTGACCATTGGCTTTAGTCGTTAACACAGTACGCTGGATAGCACTTTATATGCGATGAGAAGGAGACTTATTCCTCTATAGTTGGCACATATCGTCTTGTCTCGTTTTTTGTGCACGGGGTACAGGATGCTGAGGTTCCAATCATTGGGCATGCATTCCTCTAGCAAAATTGTACAAATCAGCTGGTGCATGCTCCTTACCAGCATCTGACCACCAGTCTTGAATAGTTCGGTTTCTGCTGCTTTATTGTTCTTGCGCCGATTATTCTGACCTCATCTTGGCTAGGTGGTATACACTCTATACCAGGGAAGTACGCAGAGGGGGCCCGTCATCTGTTACTGGTTCTGGGGTATCCTCTTCACCGTTACTATTTGATACCAGAAGTTTTTCAAAATGCTCCTTCCAGGTCCTCAGCACTCTATCTGTATCAGTCATCAGATTTTCTTCTTCATCTCTACAGGAGGATGTGCCTGTACCAAAGGCTTCGGTTTGGTGTTATACCCGTTGGTAGAATTTTCGGATTTTCTTCCTCATCTCTACAGGAGGATGTGCCTGTACCAAAGGCTTCGGTTTGGTGTTATACCCGTTGGTAGAATTTTCGGACCTCATTCTGACTCCTGTACATCTCGATTTGCTCACGCTCACGTTTTTCTTGTTCTTTCTTCTTTTTTTTTGGTACCCAACCGATCGGACCTCTAAAACACTGGATGAATACCTTCCATCTATCAGGAGAAATCCAGGTGGCCTTGTGTATATTGAGATGCTTGAATCTGGTGCTGTTTTTGCAGCCGCGAAGTCAATCAACCTCATGCCGTTGTCGGATATTTCTTTATGAAGGCTGTTTCTTTATGGAGGTCCCGACGGTGGGACCAAAGATATTTTCCCTTCCCAATTTTGCATTAAAATCTCCTAGCAGAATTTTAACGTAATTTTTTAATTTAATGCCTATTTCTAGGCGCTCGTAAAATATGTCATTGGTCTGTTCATCCTTATCTTCGGTCGGAGCATGGACGCAAATAAGACTGATGTAAAAGAACTCCGCTTATATACGGATTATAGCAATTCGCTCATCTATTGGAGTGAATCTGGAGACGAAGTCTTTTATTCTCCTGTTAACCATAAATCCGCAGCCAAATGTATGTCTCGTTTGATGGCAGCTATTATACAGGGCGTAATCATCTGATTTACCTAGGCTAGTTCCTTTCCATCGCATTTCCTCTATGGCAATAATATCGGCTTTGTACTTATTGAGTACATACGCCAATGGGAACACTGCGCCTGTTCTGTACAACGTGCGCACATTCCACGTGCAGATTCGCAGATCGTTGTCCTTCAACATTAGGGGGGTTTGGTTTTCTTTTTCTTTGCTTTTGCATAGTAGGTTGGGTTTTCCAAGAGTGGGCAACTAACCCAACGCCTCAACCCATTTTTTATAGTTCTTGTGAGTGAACTCGCGGCACATATTAGCTCACTACTTCATCGGGTAATGAAAATAGCTAACCCAGGTGACACCGCGGGGAGGTCTGTGTCCACAATTGAGATGAAAGAGGAACCAAGATAAGCCTGGACTTCGCCATGTTAAAGCCAATCAGGGCCGTTGCTTGGTATCTATCATCCCCTACGCCACCCCCACGCCTCTTATGGGCCTCGAAAAAATATTCTTTAAAATCTTTACACCATTTCCAAGGGTTAAATAATTATTCTTTAAAAAATATATATTTTCTAAGAATCCATACCTCGAAAAAATATTATTTATAAAATTCACTGTTTTTTAAGTTACTTCCCTTATGGGGCTAGAACTAAGATCCTATTTTTTAAATCCTAGACCATAAAAATATTCCATGACACCCTAATATTCTTAATAAAAATTTAAGTACAACTACGAAGAATGCCTATGTCCTTGTTGAGTGGCGTGTGATGAATTGTACCTATCCACATAATCAGTAGCTTAAGCTGTCGAACTTTTGTGTTAACCCCACAGACAAGGCTAGTAAAATTTTTGTTGTTGTACCTTCATCTTAAGCTGTCTTTATTTTAATTTGGTTTCTACAAATATCCTCTTTGGTTTTGTAGGAAATAAAATCCTGCAGAAAAACTTTTCGAATCTAATCATATAATGAGTTCCTGCCGTTCTATTTGCTTGCCTCAACGGGTCTGCATGTGATGGTTGAAGGATGGGTAGCTGTTGCTGTTCTTGTTGTTAATTGTTCCAAGTTGTAACCCTTTTGTGTGTGAGAGTGTGTGTGTGTGTGAAACAACCGTTGAGTGTTTACTTTAAGTTTGATGTGGCAAATGCAAATTTGCCAGGTCTTTAGCAGGTGATGTTTCGGTGCCGGGCGGGAAGCCAGGACTACAAAAAAGGAGCCACAAAACATATGTTCGTATTTACACTACTACTCAAGAAAGGGGTCGAGCGAGGAGAGTGTTGCCTCTGCAAATGGTTTGTCATTTTTCTTCCCTTTTTGCCAGGATTTTAATTAAAAATATTTCTCTTTAGATTTTTCTAGATAGAAAGTCCTTTTCAGATTTCGAGATTATACTTCGTGAGTAATGCGCGCACACACACACACACACATGCATACACAACTTGTTAACACAACATACAAGTGTTTTATTCCATTTCAAGAATATGTTTGCCCCGATGTAATAATTAAAAAGGATCCTTTGTACACACAGATGAACACCACTGCAGTGGTGATGTAAATCTTCATTCTAATTAGATGGTTTCCGAACCAGTCAGTGGTAGTAGTCTCTCTGCCAGAATCTAGAGTTTTGCCATCTTTATTTTATTTTCGTATTTGTAAACCTTTGCCACATTTGCCTTGTTAAACTAATTGCAAGACAACTGCAGCAAGGTGTGTCGGAATGTGTGTGTGTGTGTGTGTGTGTGAGTACCACATGAATGAATCCTTTAGGCTGTTATTAAGTCCCTGCTGTATTGCAATCGAAAAGAGACAGAGGGTAAATATTCTATTTACAAGAAATAAACAGCAATTAAATATAATTTTAAATTAGTTAATGGGTTGTGAATGGAATACTTGAAAGGAGGGAGGAAGGGGAAGAGTAGGACAGCTCTATCAAGTGGATTTGGAATGATTAAATAGGAGGTGGGGTGATGGGCTTTAACATGGCGAAGTCCAGGCTTATCTTGGTCCCTCTATTTTCACCATACATTGAATTAGTGAGCTAATATGTGCCGCGAGTTCACCCATAAGACCTATAAAAAAAGGGGTTAAGGCGTCGGTGTAGTTTTCCACACTCGGAAAACCCCTCCTACTATGAAAAAGCAAATAAAAGGAAAACCAAACCCCCCTAATGTTGACGACCCCCGCAAACGTATAAAGGACAACGATCTGTGAATCTGCACTTGGAATGTGCGCACCTTGTACAGAACAGGCGCAGTTTTCGCTTTGGCGGATGTACTTAAGAAGTACAAAGCCGATATTATTGCCTTACAGGAAATGCGATGGAAAGGGACAGGCGTAAGTAAATCAGATGATTACGCCCTGTATTATAGCTGCCATGAAAGGAGACATGAATTTCGCTGCGGATTTATGGTTAGCAGAAAAATAAAAGACCTCGTCCCCAGATTCACTCCAGTAGATGAGCAAATTGCTATAATCCGCATAAAAGCGAAGTTCTTCTACATCAGTTTTATTTGCGCCTATGCTCCGACCGAAGACAAAGATGAGCAGACCAAGGATATATTTTACGAGTGCCTAGAAACAACATATGATCGCTGCCCTGGCCATGACATTAAAATTCTGCTAGGAGATTTTAATGCAAAAATCGAAAGGGAAAATATCTTTGGCCCCGCCGTCGGAAAATTCAGCCTTCATGAAGAAACATCCGACAACGGGATGAGGTTGATTGACTTCGTGGCAGCAAAAAAACATGGTGGTTAGCAGCACCAGATTCAAGCATCTCGATATACACAAGGCCACCTGGATTTCTCCTGATCCAGCAACGAGAAATCAAATCATGTTGTGATATACGGAACACATTCATCCTGTGTATTAGACGTTCGATCGATCTGAGGAGCGAATATCGATTCGGACCACTTCCTTGTAGCAGCCAAGGTTCCCACTCGTCTTAATGTTGCAGCAAAGGTGCGATCTAATGTAACACGGAAACTCGACGTCGATAAGCTACAAACACAACAGGTTGCAGAGGCCCACTCCGCTCAACTTACCCACCTGCTTGATGAAAACACTTCTTGTCCCGATAATAGTATAGAAGCACAATGGCAAAGAATTGCCCACTCCCTATAAAATGCAGCAAAAGTAAAACTTGGGTACCAAGAACCACCACCAAGAAACCTATGGTACGATCAGGAGTGTCGTAATGCTACTGATGTGAAAAACGCAGCGTATAGGGCAACCCTGCAGACAGTAGCAACACGTAGTGTGATGGAGAATTATCGGGAGAAAAGGAGAGAGGAGAAACGTGTTTTCAGGAAAAAGAAGAAAGAACTGAAGTCCGGAAATTTTACCAACGAGTAAAACACCATACCGAAGGTTTTGGTGCAGGAACATCCTCCTGTAGAGATGAAGAAGGAAACCTGATGACAGATACAAACAACGTGTTAAGGATCTGGAAGGAGTATTTTGATAAGCTTCTGCTATCAAATAGTGGCGATGAAGAAGATACCCCAGAACGACAATGACATCATTGGACCATACCAATGCGGCTTCAGACCTTGCAAATCCACCATTGACCAGATATTCACTTTGCGCCAAATCCTGGAAAAGACCCACGGAAAACACATCGACACCTACCACCTATTCGTCGACTATAAAGCCGCATTCGACAGCCCTATCCGTTCAGAGGTGTTTAAAGCCATGTCTACGTTCGGCATTCCTACAAAAGTAATACGGATACGCAGGATAACTTTAAGTGGCACAAGATCAGCAGTTAAAGTCGGAAAGGACCTATCGGAGCCCTTCAATACCGAACGAGGATTCAGACAAGGTGACAGTTTGTCGTGTGATCTTTTTAACATCCTGCTGGAAAAGGTCACACGAGAGGCAAAGGTGAACAGAAATGGCACTCGGTACACCAAACAGCACCAGTTACCCGCCCACGCTCTTGGAGTGTTTGAGAGAAAATTTCTCCGAAAGATCTATGGGCCGATCCGCTTTGACGGTGAATATCGCCGTCAAATGAACCTTGATCTGTGCCAGCTATTCTCGGACATCGGCATTGTTAGACGTATTGAGCTGCAGCGACTACGTTGGCTAGGTCATGTGGTGAGAATGGATGAAGATGGCCCAGCCTAGAAAGCATATAAAAGCGAACCAGCTGATGGTTCAGGCAGAAGGGGAAGGCCACGAACAAGATGGAAAGATCAAGTGGAGGACAACATTGTCGAATATGATCTTTCAAACTGGAAAAACTGCGCAATAGACCGACATGCCTGGAAATCTTTTTTAAGCTCGGCTTATGGAACGAAAGTTCTGTCACAAGTCAGCTAGGTAAGTATTATAGGCCTTATATTTAAAATCTACACCTTTTATAGTCCTTTGTTTTTAAAAAATCCACCTCTATTATAGACCTTGAAAAAATATTCTTTAAAACTCCACGTCTGTTGTAGGCCTTGAAAAATTATTTTTAAAAAATCCATTCAAGCAACCAATTATATTTACAGACACTTAGTACTTGTGTGTGCGTTATCCATAGCTAACATCTCCAATATAAATCTCTTCCTCCAATCTTTTACTGCTAACACATTTTCTTCCTCTCACCCCAATTTCCTCAATTTTCCTTGACTCTTAGAGAAAATTATACGTTTCCTTTTATTTTTCTAAACTTTATCTTAAATCTCTTGTGTTTGCGGATAAATACTAATACACCGTGCCACATTATTATTATTATTGTTATTAAGACCCCGGGTGATTAATGATAATTGTGATTGTATTAAGTTGTTTAAATACTTGCTAACATGGTCATCCATACACACGCACTAACGCCCACAACCATTTGACCACACCATAACGGTGTGATGTTGCTGTCCCCACAAGAAAAACATGAAAACTAATTCGAAATGTATTTAACCTTATCGAATGGGTGGAACGCAACGGAACACGTTCAAATTTTATTGGACAACAATCGAACGATGAACGATAAGCAACGATATTTGCCACAAAATGAATTGGCCAACAACCGAATGAACGACGGAGAGGTTGTTCGACCAATTGTTGGTAATAAGAATTTGTGTTAACGGTTTGTATTATTTCCTTTATTTGATTTTAAGGACTTAGAAGAAGAAATGGGGGTATTGATGTTGGAAGGATTTTCAAGGATTTTTCGAAAGTTGGCACACCAAATTTTAAATCGAAAAAACAACTTTTTCGACAATAGAAGGAATGACATTGTTTATGTTATATTTGTGTATCTCGAAAAATATACGAACCTTATTTATTAAATAATATTAAAAATATAGAAGGTTTTTTAATAAAAATGTCCCTCAAAATTTCCAAACTCCTTATAAAAATTGCTTAGTAGGCAATAATATTTGGAGCGTATAACTAATGACAATACGTATACGTCACTACTCCAGTAACTAAAAACTAATTGAGCTAAAAGGAATTAAAGTGCTATCCAGCGTGCTGTGTTGGACCATATCAATGCGCTTCAGGATTTTAACTCTGCGCCAGATCCTGGAAAACCCCACAAAAAACACATCGACATATTCCACCAATTCGTCGACTATAAAGCCGCATTCTACTGCCCTATCGATTCAGAGGTGTTTAAAGCCATATCTGCGTTTGGCATTCCTGCAAAATGAATACGGCTATGAACGATAACTTTCACTGGTACAATGTCAGCAGTTAGGAAAGAACCTCTCGGAGCCCTTCAAGACCGAACGAGGATTCAAACAAGGTGATTGTTTGTCGTGCGACCTGTTCACCATCCAGCTGAAAAAGGTCATACAAGATGCAAATGAGAACAGAAATGGCACTCTGTGCACCAAACAGATGCCACTATGGTCTGAGTAAGCAACTCAAAAACAAGGCCACCTTTCGCCAGACCAAACTCACACTCTACAAAACGCTGATATTACACGTGCTTTGCATGGATCTGAAGCATGGGTACTTGCACATGTAGATGAGGCAGCTATTGGAGTGTTTCAGAGAAAAATTCTCCGGAAGATCTAGGAGCCGATCTGCGACGATGATGAATATCACCGTCGAATGAATCACCGTCGAATACCATCTATTCTCGGACATCGACATTGTCAGTCATATCGAGCTGCAGCGACCTCAAAAGGCATATAAAAGCGAGCCAAATGATGGTTCACGCGGAAGGGGAAGGTCCCGAATCCGATGAAAGATCAAGTAGAAGACATCTCGGAAAGTGGTCTTTCAAATTGGATGAGATGCGTACAAAACCGACGCGCCTAGAAATCTTTTTTAAGCTCAGCTTATGGAACAACCGTTCTGTCATAAGCCGAAAAGGATCAAATCGATTCCGAAATGAGACTGTTCAACTCCAATAATAAACTTTCAGTTCTATCGCATCTTCATCCTTCTAAGAAGTGATCGGGAATTTTGTCATCGACCAAATAATCCGATCCAGATGAACGACCCTAGCAAAATGAAAATACGTGAAAGAATGAATCGTACCTAGTACCGCTTTTTCCTTTGAATTAGTTCGTTACGAAACGACACAGCTCTAGATATTACAAACATGACACTTCCTAGTAATACAACTATTGAATTCCAAAGTCCAAAATCTTAACTCTGAAAATTTTATAAATTCTAACTTCTGTACCATTCAAACTTCCAATTCTTCAACAAACATATTGGTGATCTTCCATGAAGGATACGATAATTTTCTGGAGAAAATAAAATTACTGTTTCATAATTGAGTCCCTTCCTTTGTCTCAAGTTGTACAGGTCCTTCTTGGAAATCCTTAATATACAGAACTCATAAAACGAACTAGTTCATTTCTAAGATTCACTCAAATGAACATATGAACTAGATCCGTCGTTGTAGTTCAACAGAAGGGTTCTCCTATACTGAAATCTGAAGTAGTTGAGGTCCGACCATCAGCGTTCGCTATTAACGTTCCGAACCGTCAACACACTTCATAAAAGGTTACACAAAAACATGTGTATACCATGGATCAATTGTAGGTGTGTGGATTAATTATCCAAGGACTGTTTCTAGAATGAAAACAATTGTCGAACCTTGACCATTAGACACAATTGTCTCATAATCTGTTCCAATGTTGTAACACTTCAGATGCCTCAAATAATAAAAAAAAAACATCGCAATATTAATTTTCAGACTCTGAGATCGAGTATGATGGAAGCGGCGGAGCCCGTGAATCTCATTTGCTGAATCGGCAGTCTTCTTGTGAAGTTGGTTATATATTTAGCGGATGTATTCAGCTTTATTGTGTCTTTAAAAGTAACGTAGGTCGTATCATATTTTTTTCCAGCCTTCAAGAGCAACATGGCCTTTGCCCACAATTTTCTAAAGTCTTACACAATGTTGTAACACTTCAGATATTCCAATCCTTATGTCTTCAGTCTTAATATACTGCCACGGAGATCAGTTGAATTATAGCGATTGAGATAAAAGTTTAAGTTCGACATTTATTCCACCTTGGTTGGCACAGTGGCAACCCGATGAACGGTGACGGTACCCGGATATTGGCGGCAGAGCGGATGCCTGATAAATTGTGACGCACCAAAAGTTAGGCGGCCTGATGACTGGTATTGACACACAGGATATTAGTGGCAGCTTGGCACAGCGGCAGCCCAACGTATGGTGACAGTCTCAGACGATTGGAGACAGCTAGGCTAAGCGACAGTCCGATTTTAAAGCCAAGGGCTCAAAGGAGTTGAAAAACACCACTGCAGCTACTTCACTGGTAGTCGAGGGATCATTTCGCAACCAAACTCGACTAGACAGCAAACTACAACTAACTACTTCCCCAGACAAGGGCTCGTTTTTCCACCCTTCTTGGATTAACAGACATCTACATAAAACTGCCACGATTATCACATTTTATTTGAAAATTGCAATTTATATGTACAGAATGCATAATGGCTACAGTATAAAATTAAACATTAAATCTGTTTCTTCTATGTCATATGGTTTACAATGAAGGAGACTACGTACAATTTAATTTCTACCACCGCATTTGGAAATCTAGGCGAATATTCATACAAGCTAGTGCTTATATAGATACTCTTAAAACTTCACATGACCTGAAAAAATAAAAAATAGGCCAAACATAAATTAAACCGAATAGTGCTGTAATTATTTTATTCGAATTTTGGGATGAAACTTTCAGCGTCTCTAGATTGTGGGTCACTGAATCCAAAAATTTGATTTGTAACGGGTTTTCTTATCAGGATAATCGACAGAATCAATTGCAACACACAAATGATATTCATGTCAGTGATTTATTGTGCTGTGCCCTATACAGGCTCAATATCAGTGTCAAATCTGTGGTACCTCCAAAGATAGTACATCAGACGATCATCTTCATCGTAAAGGATTCCTCCACCTCGCAGCTTCAGCAAAGCTGCAGGAGGGAGGTATTTCCTGCTGAGTATGGAGTAGAGTTCCTCGTTGCACTCCAGGTATCGCTCCACTATTCCATTATCTACAATCTGGATCCCTTCCAGGAAGTTTAGGGCATATTTCATCATGCAGACATCGATTCGGTTGAAGTCGATTGCATTTTAGATGGTCATATTGGCCGGACGTCTATTAATTAAATTGTTTTCTAGTGATGGTCTCATTCTTACGAATGATGTCAATATTTTTCTCCTCTCCCACATTCTAATCCCAGCAGCTTTACCTCCGAAGAAAGCCCTCTCCGCATTCGAAAGAGTCTCTGATAGGCAAAGTTCATTTTTTTGGACTTTGAAAGCAGATAATCCACAAGGCGACAGAAGTCGATTCTTTCGTGCAGGATAATTCCAAGGTTTTCATCCTGTCTGACACTCCGATAAAACCTCGATTATCACCACATCCCCTCTTTTAATACCTGCTGATGGCTGGCTGTTAACCCAATGCCCGTAATAATTTTTAGTGTAGGCAATTGACGCTTGGGCTTCTCAAAACTGTAATTTCAGATTAGTTTGTTGTATGACCTTTTGACCGTTGCTTTTAAACTAAATGCAATGAAATCTCAGATTTTAAATTCATTTGAGTGAACATTAAAAGTTTGTGCCCAAAAACGAGTATCGACGACTCAATTATAATAAATTTTACGTTTCTGGTACCGGAACATTCGATGGATTTGGCATCCCTCTGACATTAAACGTGACTGAGATTCTGATAGAGTTTCTTGATTTTTTCCCCAGTACTCAATCATAATCGATCGAAATTTTACAACACTTTAGATATTCAAACCAATTATTCCGCGTAAGATCCTTGACCTGTCTGTAGATGAAGCTGACCTGCTGCAGATGAATCAATCATAATCGGTCGAAATTTTACAAGACTTCAGATATTCAATTCCGCTTAAGATCCTTGACCTGTCTGTAGATGAACCTGGTTTTCGCACCATAATGGTTCAAAGTAATATAGTGATAGAGGGTTACAGAACTTGAGATGTTGAAATCCATTTATTCCGCTTAAGCTCCGCGATTAGTTTTTTTGACTTCCAATATTCATTTTCTGACTCTCATATCGCTGGGGAATTAGCTCTCACATAGTCTCGAAGTCTCCCTTTTGATATCTAAATATCAGATAGTTAACTGTCCAAGCTATAGTACGTTTAACGACAATTGTGGAAACTAGGGCTTTCACGGTTCATATAAGCCTCCTCGTCTCTATATATTTTATACAATGAATAATCCGGAATCTCCTTAATTAATCGCGTGTATAATCACGATGAATTCCTCTTCAACATCGCACACCTCAATAAGTAACTATTCAATCACATGGCAAATTTTTGCACATCATTGATGGAATCTCCTTTTCCCAGCCATCACACACCGAGCTGAAGTGTTAAGCAATTATGGCTGGTCATAACATAAGTGTAATATTGTCACACGCAACAACAACAAACATAGTTGACCATCCATACCCATCCATCCGATATGAGAAAAATACTCAAGCTATTAACTGAATTAAGTTAATCACACGTAATTACAGCAGACAGACGACCACACCGGTCAGTTGGTTTACTACACACCACGATTACTTCCTTTTTTCACTCCAAATACCTCATGGCGGAATTTCAAATTCATTCATAAATTCCACATGGAACGCACCGGCGCATTGCAATTTCCACTCAATTCTGTGACGACGATGATGAGTGATTTATGTGTGAGCTAAAGAAGAAGCAAAAAATTCCTTTAGCAAGTACTACGACCATCCGTTCGTTCGTCCGTCCATCCGACCGACAACTACCGATGTCAGCTTCAATGGCATACCATCCGCATGTTTACAATCAGTACATGCCGGCACGTCAAACCATTCACATCTCAGCGACAACATCTCCGTACAAGTTGAGGGCGCATTTGTGAACGCACGTGACAAAACGAGAATTGTGTTTTTATTTCGAAATTGATTCGATTCAATTTTTTGCCATGTGAAATGCATTTCATCGGTATTGTGACTGCGATGTGATGGACTGTGGGATTGACTGAGCTGTCTGTTTGACCAAATCGTCATCCATATAATTTTCAATGTCATATCAAGTGTAATTCCCTGTAATTTAATTCAATTTACTGGGTGTGCTGTGAGCTGCCTATACCGCCCGCATCTTTCCTGCCGCATTCGCATTCATGTGGTTGGGTGCTGTAGTTTTTTTTCTGACCGCTGCATTGCATCCATCCGTCATTTAACCTCACAAATAGTCATTGAATGAATTAATTTATCTAAAGAGTCGTTACAAATATTGATTACAACAACCAATGACAATGGCATTGCTACTTGAATCGGAAAGTGGAATCTTGAAGGCCACAATAGATTGAGATTATGAGTGAGAACGTGTGTGTTAAAAAAAAATGGAGGCAGTGTAAATTAATTTAAAATATTTAAGTTTATGATTGTGATTTGATAGCACAGGGGTATCATTATCTCGCAGTTCAGTTAAAAATTATCCCTCGATTACAAGCAACCTGCAAGTTTATAAATTTTAAGGGTCTGCAACCACATATCAAGGCTATTTCAAGGGGCTGCTATCACAGATTCTATGATTAAATTGGATACACTTAGGCAATTCAAAATATGCCGCGTACTATACGGTTCAATAACACCTAGAATCAGGGTTCGCAACCCATGGCATGGCTACGTTGGTAAACAATTCCGCGACCAATACATGATAAATCTCTTATCCTCGGTGGACTGTATAAAAATATATCCCTGTTCAACTAAATTTTCTCTCTTTTACACAATATACCCACAGCAAGACATTCACTATTTTTATTATATGAATCATCAATTGACCTTCGTATATTCCGCTTATGCTCTGTGACTATCGGTTTACCCTTAGTGATAGTTCTCCGATTCTCATATCTTTCGAACAGAGGAAGTTCGTATAGGCCGGCTGCTTCTTCCAACCATATAATCCGCTTATGTTCCACGACCAATCAGTTGACCTCCTTTGATACTTCTCCGTCTCTCGCGTCGTTCAAACCGAGGAAGTTCGTCATGATCGTTTGCTAGAACGGCTGCTTCTTCCAACCACATATATCCCGCTTATGTTCCGCGACTATACGTATGACCGATTGGTTCCTGCACTTTGGTGTTGTTGTAGCAGCTTGTACTGCTGTGTATTTCTTCTTATTCTCCTTAATCTAGATTTGCTTCTTACTCCAAGTTCAGGAAGGCTGCGACCTGTATCAGTTGATTCCAAAGAGAATATGGGGTTAGGTGAGGGAGTTTGGCTGGGCAGTTGAATAGGTGTAGCGTGTCATGTGGTACATTACAACATGCCGGGCATCAATTCGTGCCCTACACCATTCTGATCTTAATTGTGCCAAGACCACTCTGTTTTGTCGAGGTAGCTTTTTCTGCAGCTATCATAGGCGAGTGATTAGGTAACAATTTGGATGGTATCGACAACATCTAGTTGTGTTGACGCACAGGAATGATCTTCGTCTATTGGAGTCATGAGGAGACAATCTGTTGCAGTCCTCATGCGGCATTCTGGCAGGATTGAAGACTTTTCCACTGCACTTTGGTGTAGGGCCTGTTCTGATAGTTCTCCGTTTTTCATATCGTTCGGGACAAGGAAATTCACCTAGTCCAGCTACTTCTTCTAACCATATATTCCGCTTATGCTTCGCAACTATCAGTTGACCTTCAGTGATAGTTAGTCCGACTGCCTTATTTTGATGTTAACTGCTATTTACCCCTATACTTAAATATGTTCGATATTTCAACCCTATATTCCACTTATGCTCGGCGACCAAAGATCCTCCTATTATAGTTTCCTGTTTTTCATATTCCGCTTATGCACCGCGTCTGTGGGTTGTCCTTATATATTCCGCATATGATCCGGGACGATCTGCTGGCAAAGGAGGTAATCATGTCCACATGGTGTGCGGGCGTCGGATGACGCTTTGTATTAACTCGTGTTTACAGCACTGTGGGTAAGACCACGTACTCTAAGCAACTCTCCTCGTCTCTCATATCGATCGAGCCGAGGAAGTTCGTCATAATCTTTTGATTGTCCTGTTGCTTCATCTAACCATATATTCTACTTATGCTCCTACGCGACTATCAATTGACCTTCAGTGACAGTTCCCCATTTCTGAAATCGTTCATCAGTTGACCTCCTACGATAGTTCTCCATTTCTGAAATCCTTTCAACTGTGGCAGTTCTTCATGCTCTTTTGCTAGTCCGACTGCTTGTGCTGCGATAGTATCTGCTGTAAACGTGTCTTGGAATTTTTTCTACATCAGAAGTATATGTTATGTGAATTCTGGAAAAACGGCCTCGACAGAAGTTCTTCGAGAGAGCCTTGATCTCCATTTACAATTTCATAAGATCGATTGCAATTTTTAAAACATATCAGATACTCCAACCATATGCTCCATGAACGATGTCTTGACCCTTTGCCTTCGTTATTAGTTCCTTAGCTATCCGGGAAGCTGTTCAACTGCAATTGTCACCTCTTTTGATTTTAAAACATCCGATGTTCCAACCACAAATTTCGCTTATGCTCCATGACTATCAGTTCACGTCTAGGGAAATTTCTCCGTTTTTGAATTCATTTCAAGGCGAGCGACTTCTTCAAGCTCTTTTGCTACACTGAATGATTTGGCAAGGATTTTAGCAGCTGTTTACGTTATCGGAATTTCCTATTACCGTATAAAAAGTACAAGGTATGTGAATTCTGACCAATCGGACATCTTTGTGCTGTTAAACGCGAGAAATGTCCTATTATCATTTTCCAGCGTTCTAGAGGGTTTTGATATTTACTCACAATTTACTTAAATCAGTTCCATGTTTGGAATGCAGCACTTTTCTCAAGGGATTTCCTTCGTAGCCAATTCTCTGAAGAGATGGTTAGTGATTTCTCCGAATTGTGACAAAGTGTCTCTAAGTAATCTTCTAATATTATTTCATCGGAACATTGATACAACAACTGACTTTGGCCTTGGTCTTAAACTTTTTCGCCGAAAACCCTTAGAGGTCAGGGTATATTTTTTCTATCGAAGTATTGAAAAAAGAACTGACATTGATGTTGATATAATAATTTGTAATGAAGCGCTAAAAAGAAGTGGACATCTATCAACTTACATTTTTTCTTTCAGGAACATTGATACAACAACCAACTTTGATTTTGGTGATACAGTTCTCCGTGGATTCTCGCCGAGGAATTGCGTTTTAATTAGTTCCTTGTAGAACAAAATCCTAACTATTCCGCACATACTTTCATATATTGGCCTTGAAGAAGATCAGGTACTCTTCTAAACGTATCGAAGATTTATTGGTCTTTAAAAGAAGATCATTTGTAGGCAATTGGGTTTCCCATATAACAAGACCGTCTATCCTCCTCCATTTATACTTAAATTGCATTAGTGTAAATATATCTTCCTGTGTGCATGGGAGTGCGCTCTGAGGCCCCCTCAGACAAAATTGTGAAACAATTGATGATTGAAATTGCATGTGCAATTGTTTATCTAAAACGATAATTAACTCTATTGTATTGCATTGTGTCCAGATAGTTTTGACTCCCATACGACTTATCTCTGCAAGCGAACTATACATCAACAACTAACTGCTAAGTAAATAATAGACTTGTGTATAATTGTGTATAGGTGTGCTTAAATTACAATCTACTTGAACACATGTGTGAGTGAGTGTATGTATGTAAATACTATACCAATGATTTATATTCAACTAATCAATATTTGGTCAAAGACAATAAAGGAAGAAGAAGAAAATGAAAATTCTAAATTGCATTGCCATTGACATCGGTATCAGCAGCAAGTTCGTCATCTTCATTGTCTTATTCTTGACAAAATTAACAACATCGACAGCAACATCATCGGGTGTATTAAATGCCAAAGGTGAGTTGAGTATATCTGATGACACATCATTAGTCAATAAATAAATGAAGTAAATATAGATTTGTTTTTGTTATTCAAAATTGTCATTTATTTTTGTGTTTGGAGGCTGATGATGTTTTCGATCAATCAATGAGTTTGTCAAAAAGGTTGGATTGTTAACCCTTAACATGCTTTGGATATAATTTCTGATTTTGTGACATATTTTGAAGGACATACTTATGGGAAAATATCTCCTGTGATACCATACAAAACAGATATGTCTTCTTATAACGGTAATAATAAAAATTTAGATATTTAGAAAAATTAGATATAAAATATTAGATATTTTTCTATGGGAAAATTCTATGCCTGTTCCATTTGTTCGGAGCCCCACTATTAATTGCGGTCGTTTGGCCGTCATCTTCTTCCAGGGCGGCACATCCACAAACCTTTTCATCGCGGCAGTATTGTCGCTCCTGGCGGCTCAGCATCTTTGACCGCTGCCTTCCTTTTTAAGCCAGGATCATCGTCAAGCATCGTCTTCACCACCACCTCCATCTTACGATGAACGGGCTTCATTTTCCCGGCACGGGCTTCATTTTCCCGGCAGTAGTTTCAGGATTTATAGCTGCAATTTTCCAGGCGGGGACATCCGTAATTACCGGCCTTTGCTTACATACCCACTCATCTTGTGTTGTCGGTTTATCGCCATTGTCCGCCGGCTTCATCTTCATATCTGCAACATAATTATCCACTAGCGGCTAACACTTCTCAGGCATGAATTCCTTATTGACGTTTTCTATCAATATCTTCCGCATCTTTTGAAGTAGTTCCCACTTCGCTATTTCATATTGATCATTTACTTCTTTAATTTTGTTCCAGAATATCTCTAGCCTTCGGATACTATATCAAAATACTCGAACAAATCCACTTTAGTTCCAAAAATCAATTTATTGAGACTTCTTTCAAAGTTCTAGATTTTAAATCATACAAAGATAAAAGCCTTTTCACTAACTCTCTAACTGAAGTTCGGTCGGTACCGAATTTTCCACCGATTCGCCTACCAGGGAATATGGCGCCATAGCCGCATCCCTTTTTCCCGTTTTTGCTCGCTGTCTTCCTTGCCGCAGTCTCCTTTAAGGTAAATTCTTCAGGATCTATTTCTCCACGATCGATCACTGATCCGGCTCTATTCCTTGCCGCATTTTCCTCGACCTAAAAGGTAAATTATGCACCACATATTTCTTCACAATCGGCCACTGATCTGGCTACGCTTTGGCTCGCTGTCAACCTAGCCACAGTCTCCTCGACCTTTACGGTAAATTCTTCAGCATATATTTGTCCACAATCGGTCACTGATTCGGCTCGAAGGAGCAATGTTAAATGAGATCTACGTATGCACGGATCTTCCCTGCGGAGTGAAAGCTCGTCTTATTTCGTGTTTGCACATTTACACACTAATTTATTAATATAAGAATTGTTGATTAAGATCTAAGTATTACAATATGACTTAACATATCTCATATGTGGCAAGCACGATACTCCCCGTAAGCTCACATGTGGCAGTAGAAAATTCCTATCTTATTGTAGTGTTTCAACAATAAAATTATCTTATCTCAAGTGGACTGTATACGCAAATAGATCCCTGTTTAAATAAATAACCACAGCAAGACATTCACCATATATTTTTTATACGAAACCCATGTTCGCTACCTGAACACCCACGAAGTACTTCTTTCACGAATCCATGTTAGGTCCAATGGTATTTGATGTATGGAAGAACCAAAGAGCATCGATATATCGACAGCCAATATGATATATTCTTCTGTATAAAAGGGCTCAGTAATATCTGATATGTGAAGGGACTATGAGATGAGGACATTCGCCGTGAAAAATGTCATTAGTGAATCCCTATTGACTCACAATTGACATTGTCACCAGAACTACTGAAGGGCTAAAGTCGATAGTGACATTGGGAATAGTGAGTCAATAGAGACCATGGATGTAGCATGGACAGGCTTCTTCCTATTAAAGTAAATGTAATATTATTATCAACATATTAACAACTTCGTAGAAAAAGTGTTGACAATGTCCCCATACTTGTAGACAAAAGTGTTGACATGGCCACCAACGTCCGCACATTTCCTTCAGGGTTGATACAACAACTGACTTTGGCCTTGGTCTTAAACTTTTTTATTTCCGCCGTAGAACTCGAATCGTCACGGATAAGGGTACTTTTTTAACTGAAGTATTGATACAACAACTGACTTTGATCACCGCCTTACATTTCTACTTGACTTCTTGGATTTTTAACACCAAGAAGTACTCCTTTCATTCGTGGCCTTGGTCTACTTAGATTCTTACTTAGATTAAATTCATCATGGATAAGGGTATATTTCTTCCTAAAGTATTGATACAACAACTGACTTTGATCTCGATTTTAGATTTCTCCTTCGATTCTCGCCAAGGGCAAAATACTAAGTATTTATTGAGGATTCTAGGACATTTTAACCCCAACTTTAAAATCTTCCTATAAACCCGATAAACTTCCATAAAACTTCTAACTGCTTGCCCAACTTTAAAATCTTCCTATAAACCCGATAGACTTCCACAAAACTTCTAACTGCCTCCTTTGGGTTAACCCCACAAACTTTCACATTTTCCTCTCTATATAATTGTTAAATTGAAATTGTATAATTAAAATGCGTAAGTAAACAATTTTTAAGAGGTCGACATACATACATTCATAGTCAGTCAGAACATAGTATGATAAAGTGTATGTAAACATTATTTCATTTCACATTTATATCAATAAATGTTAAATAAATAATAACTAAACTATGTGGAAAAATGGATTTGAATTGTAACTTGAAGGAAAGCGTTTTATATAATTCAAGAAGAATAAATACCATATTACAGACACATATGTTGGAAAATTCGGCTAGGAACTTCAGCATTCCGAAAATGGTGGGATTTTAACAATATGTTTTTTCTCCCGGCAAGAACCCGAAACTTCGGTTGGAGAATTCGTTTAAATACTAAAAAGGAAGCGGAAGGAAAAATTATATACAAAGATGTCAAATTGCAGGCACATCGATTGGGAAAATGCTCTATCAAAAAACACCTTAATTAAGACATAAACGGTATATTTCAAAAGCAGAACATTTGTCGAAAAATCTCTGCTAATTATGATTAGAAAATGGAGCTAGAGCCTTCAAAGTACCAAAAATGGAGGGGGCCCTGATATATGCATCTATTATAAATGTTATAAATAAACCAGGAATGTTTAATTGCCTCTAAAATATTCACAGTCTTCAAGTCCGAAAATGGGTCGAGACTATTATATGGTATTCTGCAAATATGTTGTCCTCCTTCCAGAATCCGAAATGCTAAATTACACCATCTTTGGTTGCCGATAAATACTTCAAAATATCGAAAAAGAAGGCGGGACATCTATAGGGGGCTATATCACAACATGAACCTATGTTGCTGTTTTGGTTCACTCTCCAAAAATACAGAATGAACCAGTGAGCGGAGCAGTATAGTCGGACGGGGCCGACCATATGATACCCTACACAACATCCACGAAAATCTAACTTTCTGTGGTACTACATTCTGATCTAGGACAAGATTTCGCGATGTTTGCACACTCTTGACCGACTAAAGGTCAACAAATTTTACTAATATTCAGTACAGCCTTCTAATTACTTGCCCAGATTCCCTTCACCGTGGGTTGTGTTGTGATGTTCGGCTTTAAATTGTGGCCTATAGATCGATCCAAAAAAAACAACAACAAAAAATCAAGTTTTCGGTCCCCTTCATCCCCAAATTATTATCTGATTATCACCGAAAAATATAGTCATTGTCCTTGACCATTACTGGAACTTCATGGAACATTTCAAAGCCATCAGCGCAATATTTCCGGGTAATGTGTTACTAAATAATATCTGAATACGTTAGCACCTGCAAATATTTAAGTGTAACTCCCATATCCGACTACATTCGACGATATAATTTGTATCAATTTTAAGGTCGACCACACCTCTTGGATATACTATCAACATCTCGGGTCTATGTCCTTCAGGGGTAAATATATACGCTGTAGAATACAAATTTTGTCATTTTCAGGGTACATTTGACCCGCTAAATATTGACAGATCTTTATCAAAACATGCCTGCTTATTCTTTGGCCCGATCCCCTATTCCATGTAAAATTTCACCGATAAATAATTTTTGTTTAACTAAAATACGACATGCCGACTATTGGAACATAACATGCCGACAATTGGAAAAAAAGTGCACAAAGGCACTATTTTACCTAATTATCAATTTAATCTACTTTAATAGAAATTAATTAAACAAATTTTTATTGCATCGGGAAGTAAACAAAATTTCGAAACATATGAACCTAAATACAATACATTGAAAATAATGCTGTCGGGATAGCGAAACGTTAAAAATACGAAAATCCTTAAAGTGCCGACTATTGGTGCACTTACCCTACATGGAAATAGTTGAAAGAGAGATTTCAAACGAGTGAGAATACAAAGAAATAATAATTTTGTTGAAATCCAGCCCAAAATTCCTAATATACCGAACATTTGGGCGTACCATTAATAATGTCTATACCAAAGCGTGTGTCGATGCATCCAATGCCAAGCACCCTAGGAATAGTACGATGTCTATGCATAGCATGATTAAATCGAAATCGAATTTTATTCTCATTATATATTCTTTGTAAGGCCCTTGGGAAAAAATGAAATCTCAAATTTAATATAGACTTCACTCTCTGGTGTATGTAAATCTCTTAGGGAATTATTTTTTCGGTCAATTTAATCTCCTAGGTATGTCGTTAGTACGATACATATGCCTAAATATCTATTGATTTTCACATAACAATGTAGAATGAGTTTACACAATATTCCCACCAATATTAATATTATATTAATCATTATTTTTATATAAATTCATATATTTAAAAAAGTAAATAGTCTTACCTTTTATTATTCCATTTTGCCAATTGCTTGCTTTTTCATGATTCCTCTCCCAAAAGCGCATCAACTTATCACCAAACAAAAAAAAAATGGGAGCACTCCGTCTGTAGTTCTCTGAGACATGAGCGCTCTCTCCCTCTCTCCCTTTTGCGAAATTCCCGTACACAAACCACACAATCATTACAAACCAATGTAACAAAATCAAAACAAACGGCAACAAAAATGCACAAGGCTTTTTTTGGGTGCCAGCACAAATTCTTTTTGACATAATTTTAAATGAATTATTTTTACTATAATTTATTGGAATTTTAAATTATTTCCACTTAAAACAATATAATTAATGATTTGCGAGTATAACACTTTGATGTTTAACACTTAAAATACGAAAATTCACAATGAAAACACGGGAGAACTCTTGTTCTTTATTAGGCAAATGAGCCACTACTTTCTTGGGACATTTTCACGTATATTTATTATATTTTAAACAATTTCTTAATTCACTTTGTAAATTTAATGTTAAATGAACAATAATTAATCAAAATATTTCTTTAAATAGTTGTTTCAATTGCTAAAACTTTAAATTTGTGAATTGTTTGCAAGAACGCCCGAAATGCAACTGCATCGCCGAGAAATGCGCGTACTGATTAATGACAGGCAGATGACACCTGTTTGATAGAGAGAGAGGGAGACAAGTGACACAAAAAAGGTGTTGCCAATGTAGTGATTTTTTTGGGAAGTAATTTGTGGTGGGGCTTTGTAGATGCAAATAATACATAATGACGGTATAACAATAAAATAAAAATATCGATAGAGAAGAGATATAGAAAAAAGGTAACACCTTATAAGACCCTAAGCCTTATGGTTTAATATGGTGAATCGAAATATTGGTTTGAACTAAATCCGTTTCAGAAAATTTGGAGTCGATTGACAAATGTTCGTCGATTGATAAATGCCCCTGAATGTCCTACACCCGATAAATTAATAGTATGTTCAAGAGGAGTGATTGACCTTTAAATTTATACCAATTATATGGTCGTATGTATTCGGATGTGGGAGTTACACATACATTTTTACGGGTGCTTACGTGCTGAGATATTATTTTGTAACCCATGAAACCAGCTTTGACATTTTCTATGAGATTCACGTTATGGTCAAGGACAACGCCTATAATTTTCGGTGATGATCACATAATCATTTTGGAATGAAATGGACCGAAAACATAATTTTTTGTGTTTTTTTCGAGTCGATCTATAGGCCACAATTGAAAGCCGAACATCACAACACAACCCACGGTGAAGGGAATATGGACAAGTAATTGGAAGGACTGAATATTAGCAATATTCGGAAAATATGTCCGTGTAAGGAAAAGGTGCTGTTGATCTCTAATCGGCAAGGCGGTGCAAATATCAGAAATATTGCCCAGGCTCGAAATAAATATCAACAGAAAGTTAGAGTTCCGTGATAGTTGTGTAGGGTTTCCTATGGTCGGCCCCGTCCGACTATACTGCTCCGCTCACTGGTTGTGCATATGTTTGTAACAGCAAAAAAGAAACGAGATAGACACATCGTTCCTTTTGATAATATGCATAGAATCACTTTTTAAGTCGATTTATGCATGTCCGTCCGTCTGCCCATATTAAATTGTAAACAAAGTACAGGTCGCAGTTATTATCCGAATTGGATGAAATTTGGCACATCTCATCTATTTTGCCCAAGGACTAACCCTATTGAAATTCGCCCGATTTAAGGTAAATGGTGCACCAAAGTACCTATATATCTATCTATCGATTTGCACCAAATGGTGCATAGCGTACTAAATTATGTCTAGAGTGATATGTGTTAAGTTTCGTGAAAATCGGTTCAGATTTTGATTTAGC
Organism: Musca vetustissima; assembly: GCF_032173495.1. Classification (NCBI taxonomy): domain Eukaryota; kingdom Metazoa; phylum Arthropoda; class Insecta; order Diptera; family Muscidae; genus Musca; species Musca vetustissima. The sequence goes on along the minus strand of NW_026884888.1, from coordinate 439,390 downwards.
TCCCCAAAGTTTAGCTGCACCAAAGTCCCTATATATCCTTCGATTTGCACGAAATTTGGCATAGCGCACTGTATTAAGTCTAGAACAATATGTGTTAAATTTCGTGAAGATCGGTTCAGATTTAAATATAGCTCCCATATATATTTTCGTCGGAGTGTATTAAAGTCCCTATATATCATTCGATTTGCACGAAATTTGGCATAGAGTACTGAATTAGGTCCAGAATGATGTGTGCTAAGTTTCGTGAAAATCGGATCAGATTTAAATATAGCTCCCATATATATTTTCGGCGGATTTTTGGTGAATATTGCACCAATGTCCCTATATATCCTTCGATTTGCACGAAATTTGGCATAATAAATTTCTTGAAGATCGGTTCAGATTTAAATATAACTCCCATATATACTTTCGTCCGATTTTAGGTAAGTAGTATATTAAAGTCCCTATATATCTTTCGCTTTGCACGGCATTTAGCAGTACTGAATTAGGTCCAGAATGATGTGTGCTAAGTTTCGTGAAAATTGGATCAGCTTTAGATATAGCTCCCATATATAGATTTGTCCGATTTTATGTAAATGGTGCAGCAAAGTCCTTATATATCTTTCGATTTGCACGATATGTTTAATAGAGTACTGAATTAGGTCCAGAATGACGTGTGCCAAGTTTCGAGAAAATCGGGTCAGATTTATATATAGCTCCCATATATATTTCCGTCCGATCTAAGGTAAATGGGGCTCCAAAGTCCCTATATATATCTTTCGATTTGCGCGAAATGCGGTATAGGGCACTGAATTAGGTCCAGAATGATATGTGCTAAGTTTCGCAAAAATCGGTTCAGATTTAGATATAGCTTCAATATATATATTTTCGACCGATTTAATTTAAATTATGCACTAAAGACCCAAAGATTGGCCGACAAACCGGCACACAATTTTGTACAATGTACTGAAGTTAAGTGGTGAAGGGTATCATATAGTCGACCCAGTTCGACTTTACTACTTACCTTACTGGTTCCAATCTACACTACTTACATATCCCGCAGACATACTTACATACATTCTACACATATCTCTCTAAATAATCTTAATTTTCCTAATTCCATTCCAACAGAACCCATCGAAGTGGTCTTCCTAATCCGTAGTCAGACGGCATCGCCACACAATCAATTAGGCCAACAGCTCAAGGTGAATCTGACAAGGCAGGCGGTCCAACTACCACCCGACTACAACTACAACATTAAAGTACAAATATTACATGAATTATTCAATTATCCGGGGGAATGGACACTGCTGCACATCATACCGCATCTGCTGTACGCCCATGGGGCCAAGGAGACAACAACAACACCATCGTCTCCAGCCACATCCAAGTTAACTAAACAAATTGACAATGGTATGGAATTAATAACCAATCTGACCAGATGGATTATCTTCTGTGAGGAGACGACCAGCGTTAATGTACGCCAGCTCATGGACAGATTAATGGAGGAGAATCACCAAGAGGTAGGTGGGGTTTGGGAGAGGGATAAGGGGGAGTTCTAGGGGAGGGGATTTGTTAACTGATTCATTGTGAAATGCATTTCGAAAATTGATGTAATGCCGTTGTTGTTGTTATTCACACCCGCATCCGTTTGCCTCTGCGTCGGTGTGTGTGAATAGCCATTATTTCTAGGCCATCCATTGTACGATCGGGAACCGACAATCATACATCACTTTGCATTTTTCGAGAATCCCAAATGGTTTCCATATCCAATGTTGGGTGCCGGTATCGTGTTTAGTCGGCCGCTACTTAAAAGGTAGGTTTTAAGCTTTGACTTTTGTGATTTTCGATAAATGTGTGAGTGTGTGTGTATGGAAGGGCATGTGTGTGTGTGTGTTTGGTTACAGGTGTAAATGTTCACAATGTTCGGATATTAAAATATACAGAGAAATATAAAACAGTGGTTTCAATATATTTTCCAAAAATCCGCCCTAGGTTCGAATTAAAAAGATATTTTCTGGGGACCAAGGCATGAATTTTTTAAAAAACTGTTTTTGAGGGTCTCCACACAAGGCGTGGATTTTTTAAAAATTATTTTTGAGGGGTCTCCCTCCACACAAGGCGTGGATTTTTTAAAAATTATTTTTGAGGGGTCTCCCTCCACACAAGGCGTGGGTTTTTTAAAAATTATTTTTGAGGGGTCTCCCTCCACACAAGGCGTGGGTTTTTTAAAAATTATTTTTGAGGGGTCTCCCTCCACACAAGGCGTGGATTTTTTAAAAAATATTTTTGAGGCTCCCTCCACAAGGATTTTTAGCGGTGGATTGTTTAAAGGGCCTATTTTTGTGGGGTTCTAACCTAGGCGTGGATTGTTTAAAGGGCCTATTTTTGTGGGGTTCTAACCTAGGCGTGGATTTTTTAAAGGACCTATTTTTGTGGGCGTGGATTGTTTAAAGGACCTATTTTTGTGGGGTTCTAACCTAGGTGTGGATTTTTTAAAGGACCTATTTTTGAGGGGTTCCAACCTAGGTGTGGATTTTTTAAAGTACCTATTTTTGAGGGGTTCCAACCTAGGCGTGGATTTTAAAAAAAAAAATATTTTTGAAGGACCTTTGGTCTTCCTCCTTCTCTATACCACTGTTAATGGTCCGTCCTGCACAGCCTGCAGATTTTTTCCGGTCGGCAAAGCTATTTTGATTTATTTGTGTTTATTTTGCAATTTTTTAGTTTGTTGTTGTTTTTGTTGTTCTGGTGTTGGTGGTAACACGTTGTTGCCATTAACTTTAACAGAAAAATCTGTTGCTGGTTTGCTTTGTGTGAGCTGGGCCATATCTGTATGTGTGTGTGTGTGTGAGTGAGTGTTGAATTGCTTTTAGTTGAATGAGATATGTGTGAACATTTGTCTGTCGCCCTGCTCGTCCTCCCTGCCCCTATAACAGGGCAATGCGTATCAGCAACATTTCGAACATATCCTTGTGGCCCTGTAACCGTACTGATTGCATGTGTATTGGTATGTGTGTGTTTGTTGTGTGATGTTGGTACATATTTACTCTTTAACACATTAGAACCCTGTTAGTCCTTTATTCATTGTTGTTTTTTGTTGTTCTCATCTCCTTCTTCTCCAAAAAAAATATTATTTTCTGAAAACGACAGCATTGCCGACATTTTTAGCCACCACAACAAACAGCAGCAGCACCAGCCTCCGCTTCTGCATTCCGAGTTCAGTATCGATGCTGGTCATGAGCTGGCTCGTTTCATTTATGATAATGTTCAAATGTCAGAACCAGACCCAGCAGAAGAAGAATCCGAAGAAGATGAAGCTGTAAGGCCTGTTAAAACAGCGACAACATCATCACTAAATGATAGTAAAAGTCCTGATGTCACTATCTATTACCGAACAACAACCACAACAAGCCGGCAACAGCAACAACAACAGAACGAACTGCATACACATAGCCCCACACAACCTCAGGCATCCTCTCAACCACCTCTAACAGTTGATAATACGCATCCTCATCCTCCGAATGATGATGGCGTTGATAATGCCTCTGATTTTCGACATCCTAATGAAATCATCGATGATGATGGTAGGTCAAAGGTTCTACCTTCGGCACGGAAGCAGAAAAAGAAAACGATGCAAAAAATAATTTTGAAGAAAACTTCGTACATTTGTCCTGAGGCCAACTGGGAGACAGGAAAGCCAAAACACAACAAAGCATGTGTCATGTATGCGAACATAGAGAGGACTGCAGGAGCAGCAATGCCCGAATCATGTGTAAGTATAAAGCCGTGATGGGAATAAAAACATCGACACACACACACGAACTAGGATCATGGGCATAGATTTATTTGGCAGCCGAACATTGTCAACTACTATTATGACAATGACAAAGGAAGCTGGGGATGTGCATTTATTATTGAGAGTGCATGGATGGAATAGCAATAAGAAGGGGGGAGGGGAAGGAGGACTAAAATGAGAAGTCATTCTTTACTACCCAAAAGTAGATGCCCTAAAAATAATTTTTAAAAAATCCACGCTTAGGTTAGAACCCCACAAAAATATTTTTTTTAAAGAAATTCACTTCCGATGGACTTCGGATCCTTGGATAGTACTCTTCGAAACCTAGCAGAGTCGTTGACTCCTTTTATCAACTCACAGAAATTTATCCAAGACTATTTCTTTGCGCGTTTGATCTCACTCTTGTATTTGTTGAAACTAGCTCTGTAGGAGTTCCAATCAATATCGAGTGTTGATTTATGCGCCCTGTTGTACAGTCGTCTGGTCGCTTTCCTGAGCTCACCAAGTTTACTGTTCCACCACACTGGCAGACAGGATTCCTTATGACATCTAAAAAAAACGTCCGTTAGATTGTCCACGGTCCCATTAAGTTCCACAGATGTTCCTAAGTTTGTATTAAGAGTCAGCTGGGAGTTCGTTAACTCCCTGATCTTCTCCCAGCTTTAGCTTCACCTCTGTCCCTAGGCGTACAATCGGGCTTTGAAACAGATCCCTCCACATGTTGATCCTCCGTTTTACTTCGGGGTGTTCTCAATAGCCTTTTCCTGTGCCTTTTGACTAGGGTTCGGCTTCGAGCTGGACTTCAGATCAGAAGTCGCAGTGGCGACCAAAAAAAAGGAATCATCGGTTTCGCCGATTCTACCACTTTTGTGCGAGCAGTTGGATTCGGGAGGGAATCCTGTCCATCTCGAGTTCATGATGCAGAGCGTGCGGATAGATTCTTTCGAACTTCCTTACGTATCTCATCTTACCCTTGATGAGGGGTACCTCCCTCTCCGAGATCAAATTCGAGTCTTGCCCCACAAATTTGCTGAGATACGAAACAGCACGTTCTGGGATCACCGTGGTGTCCAGCTCATCATCAGTTAGGGGAAGATTCAGTAGCAGTTCCTCCGGAAGCGTATACCCACATTGCTCTTCCGGTATCAGTGTGTCTAACTGGTCGAAGAGTTCCTTACTTTTGCTCCTCTAGGCTATCGTGGATAGCGTTTAGAGTCCCGTGTAGGTCTTCCCCTCCCAGAACTACAGTCCTGTCAGTCAGAGACGGCTTCAAAGAAAAATCCACGGCTTCTGAAAATTATTTTCCTCTTTTTTCTTTTTCAGATCCCCGCTAAACGTGATGAAATATATTTTGCCGTCAAAACCTGCTCCAAATTCCACAAGGAACGTTTGCCCATAATCCAAAGCACTTGGGCGCCATATGCCAAGCACATACACTACTACAGTGATGTTGAAGGTAAAAATTCCCACGCCCATAGTTACCATGATACCATCCATACAATCTACCCTATCCCTCTATTTCCACCCCCGTATCAGCTCCCATTAAATTTCCGATACACCCTAATATCATTTCGTCCTTTAGTTCCGATTAATTTCAATTCAATTGCAACATACATCTCTATGCTAAAAGTAAATGATGATTGATAATTCTCTTGCCCCTTTTCCCCCTCTATCTCTCCCCTCTCTTCTTGCATGTCCTTCCACAGATGCCAACATACCGACAATCAATACTGGCATTGTCAATGTCGAAATGGGCCATTGTGCCAAAACGTTACAAATTCTTAAATTGGCTCTGAGGGATATTGAAAACCACAACAACAAGAACAACAACAAAAATGGCAACAACATGCAGAACAATTTTGTCAATAATAAGAACAACAGATATGATTATCAACACCTTGAACAATCGGAAGAGAAGTTCGAGCAGAAAGAGTCTCATCAAATCCGATGGTTGCTGCTAACCGATGATGATACGTTATTGAGGTAAGGAGAAGAGATAATAATTATTTCAAAATAATGATCAGGATATGCATGTGTTATTAATCTCCTAGACTTCCCTACCTTCCCCTCACCTCCTTCAATGAAAAATATGGCCCTGGGCCAACAGAGAAAATATTCTTCCTCCATTTTTTCCAATTAAAATTTCAATTTATTTTCATCGACGGATTAAGGATATTTGCTTCATTGGTTCCAATATGGAATGGAATTGCCACTTCGATAATCAGGATATTTTTTGTTTGCACTTCCATTTCATTGTAGTCTGGTAGCCAGTCTAGGGTTCTTTTTTTGGTCACCTCTCTTGTTTGACGAGGTTAAATTATTGGCATTTACATGGATTTCAGGAAAAGGATAAAGTCGCGGGACTCCTTTGGTTGGTTGGTTGCATTTGAGGGCAACAAGTTTTATTTTTGGTGTTGCAGGACTTCAACAAGGGACAGTGGTTTGCCACAAAAATAGTTTCTCAGAAAAAAATATTATTTCTGAGGTCCTCAACAAGGCGTGGATTTTTTAAAAATAATTTTTGAGGGTCTCAACAAGGCCTGGATTTTTTATACCCTTAACCACACAGGGTATTATATCTTTCTGCATATGTTTGTAACGGGCAAAAGGAAACGAGATAGAAACATGGTTCCTTTTGAGAATATGCATAGAATCACTTTCTAAGTCGATTTATGCATGTCCGTCCGTCTGTTGGTGTTAAATTGTAAACAAAGTACAGGTCGCATTTATAATCCGATTTGGATGAAATTTAACACAGCTCATTCATTTGGCCCAAGGACGAACAATATTGAAATTGGGAAAAATCGGTTCAGATTTAGATATAGCTACCATATATATTTTCGTCCGATTTTAGATAAATGGTGCACCAAAGTCCCTGAAAATCATTCAATTTGCACGAATTTTGGCACAGCGTACTGAATTAAGTCTAGAATGATGTGTGCTAAGTTTCGTGAAAATCGGTTCAGATTTAGAAAAAGCTCCCATATAGTTTCCCCCGATTTTAGGTAAATGGTGCGCCAAAGTCCCTGAAAATCATTCGATTTGCACGATATTTGGCATAGCGTAATGAATTGGGCCTAGACTGATGAGTAGCAAGTTTCGGGGAAATCGGTTCAGATTTAGATATATCTCCCATATATATTTTCATCCGATTTAAAGAAAAGGGTGCACCAAAGTTCCTATACATCTTTCGATTTGCTCGAAATTTGATATAGGGTACTGAATTAGGTCCAGAATGATGTGAGCTATGTTTCATGAAAATCGGTTCAGATATAGATATAGCTCCCATATATATTTTCGTCCGATTTAATGTAAATGGTGTACCAAAGTCCCTATATATATTTCGATTTGCACGAAATTTGGCATAGCACAATGAATTAAGTCTAGAAATATGTGTGCTAAATTTCGTGAAAATCGGTTCAGATTTAGATATAGCTCCCATATATATTTTCGTCCGATTTTAGGTAAATGGTGCACCCAAGTCCATTTATATCCTTCGATTTGCACGAAACTTGGCAAAGCGTTCTGAATTGAGCCTAGAATGATGAGTGCAAAGTTTCATGAAAATCAGTTCAGATTTAGATATAGTTTCGATATATATTTTCATCCGATTTAAAGAAAAGGGTCCACCAAAGTTCCTATACATCTTTCGATTTGCTCGAAATTTGGTATAGGGTACTGAATTAGGTCCAGAATGATGTGAGCTAAGTTTCATGAAAATCGGTTCAGATATAGATATAGCTCCCATATATATTTTCGTCCGATTTAATGTAAATGGTGTACCAAAGTCCCTATATATATTTCGATTTGCACGAAATTTGGCATAGCACAATGAATTAAGTCTAGAAATATGTGTGCGAAATTTGGCATAGCGTAGAATGATGTGCGACAAGCTTCGTGAAAATCGTTCCATATAGCTCTCATATATATTTCGTCCGTAAAAATCGGTGCAATAAAATGCAATTTAGCATAGGTTCCAGAAGGGCATAAAGATCTTATATTCAAGTTCGTTCAATTTCATACCAATGTTCTTTCGAAAAGGTGGAGTCTGTTAGGAGACATATGTAGAATATACCAAAAGTGGTGAAGGGTATTATATAGTCGGCCCAATCCGACTTTACTGCTTTCCTTACTTATTAACAAATTTATGTTTGGGGTTTTGAACAAAGCGTGGATTTTTTAAAAATTATTTTTGGGGGGTTATCAAACAAGGCGTGGATTTTAATACCCTGCACAACTATGTTGTCAGGGCATTATAGCTTTGTGCAGCTTTGTGATCGTCATATCTTGACTAGCTGAGTCGATCTAGACATGTGTGTCCGTCCGTCTGTCCATTATAATTTGTAAACCCGATACAGGCCACAGTTATGGACCAATCTTCACGAAATTTAGCATGTAGTATGGGTTCTGGCCAAAGAAGACACCTATTGTTTTTGGTAAAAATCGGTTAATATTTATGGGATGAAATGGACCAAATATTTAATTTTTGTCGGTTTTTCTGGTCGCTCCAGAGGCCGCAGTTATGGTCCGAACATCGTTAGTAGGTCAAATGGACCCTGACTTTTGTGTGAAAAATTACAAAATTTGTATTCTGCGGCGTATATTCTTGCTCCTGAAGGACATATACCCGGGAAGTAGATAGTATATCCAAGAGGAGTTGTTGACCTTCAAATTGATACCAATTATATGGCTGTATGTACTCTGGTGTAATTAGGTATAGGTGAATATGTGCATAATATTACTATTACTCCATTAGAGGACGGATTTTCTAGTCGCTCTAGAGACAAATATTATATACATGCTAAAGGGGATCTGACATGCTGAAGGGGATCTGACATGTTGAAGGGGATCTGACCAAATACTTAGAGTGGCTGTTTAGATTATGATCGGTTAATATTCCGAGGGTCAAATCAAACAAAACCTAAAGTGACCAATTTTTAATTTTACGGCGTAAAAATGCACTTCAGGGAAAAAATTGGAAAATTGAGTTGTTGATCTATAATCGGTAAAAAGGGGTGCAAATATCACAAAATATTGCCAAGGCTCAGAATATAGAACCACAGAAAGTTTGCTTTTCGTGATAGTTGTGTAGGGTATCATATGGCCGGCCCCGTCCGACTACACTGCTCCGCTCACTGGTTTAAAAATTATTTTTGAGGGGTTTCAAGCAAGGCGTGGATTTTTTAAAAATAATTTTTGAGCTACTACCCTTAATATTAAGTTTTTTATTGCGATTGTATTAAAGCCTTATTCCATATTTTAATTGACTTCCCCATTGATCCCCCCAGTTCGCCGTTGTGTTTATTTTTTATTATTTTTGTAATAAAAAATCGTAAGTGGCCCACTTGACTTTTAATATAGTCCTCCCACACCACTGTGGCTCTATTGACGACCAGGAGAGTCCTTCAATTGGCAACAAACATTTCAATGTGAATTGAAATCCCGCAGAAGCAGGACACACATTGTTTACCACATTATTATGGCGATAATATAATCAACCTGAATGATTACTCCACAACCAGCACCTCAAGCCCCAACCTCCTCTTCCTTGCTTTAATATAATTTTAATATTCTTCTCTTCCTCCTCCTGTTCTGGATTTTTCATTCATCCTCGTTTTTTTTTTCATTGCAACAGCGTTTCAGGTGTTTGCCAAGTACTCGGCTGTTACAATTCAATGGATGAAATCTATATGGGCGAACGTTACGGCTATCGTCTGCATGCTCCGGATGGCTTTAATTACATAACGGGTGGCGGTGGCATTGCATTCTCGCTGCCGACCCTTAGACGTATTGTCCAACACTGTAGCTGTCCTACGCCGGCGGCACCTGACGATATGATTTTGGGTTCCTGTTTGCACACACTCCAGATGAAAGCACTTCATTCCGCACATTTCCATCAAGTAGGATACTTTATTTTTATTTACTCTCAGGACCCTGTCGAAGTGATGTGATATGTGGACAAAGGAAAAAAAACATGACTACAACACATACACACACATACATGTGGGATATGTGTACACACACACATACACATCTCTATAGGGGTCCAGAGGCATTGGGATTTGGTTAACCTGTATATTTTATATTTATTTTTTTATCTCCCCTAGGCCCGTCCAAACGATTACCCTTCGGAACGTTTGAAACATGATCGCCCTGTGTCCTTTCATAAATTCTGGCAAATAGATCCCAGAGAAGTCTATCATCAATGGTTCTATGAAGAGGATGATCGAATGCTGTTGAGAGAGGCCAAGGACATCATTGAGGAGGTAAATCATGGCCATGGGCATCCAATCCAATCGGAGGACAATATCAATTATTATCACAAAAATCGGAATCTATTGGCCAAGCCTGAGGATATCCATGATTTAAATGTACCTGTATCGCTGATAGCCACCCTGCATCAGCACAGCAAAGAGAGGCATGTGGATTTGTAACGAATATTTTGTATAAAATAAATTGTAAATACACACACATACATATACAAATAAATAAACATGTGAATATATATTTAAAAAAAATAACAGAAAATTATTTAAAAAAAATGAGGACCTAAACAAGGCCTGATTTTTTTAAAAATTATTTTTGAGGGTCAACCTCCACACAAGGCGTGGATTTTTTAAAATTTTTTTTTGAGGGCCAACCTCCACACAAGGCGTGGATTTTTTAAAAATTATTTTTGAGGGTCAACCTTCACACAAGGCATGGATTTTTTAAAAATTATTTTTGAAGGTCTCTCTTCACACAAGGCGTGGATTTTTTAAAAATTAATTTTTAAGGGTCAACCTCCACACAAGGCGTGGATTTTTTAAAAATTATTTTTGAGGGTCTTCCTCCACACAAGGCGTGGATTTTTTAAAAATTATTTTTGAGGGTCTCCCTCCACACAAGGCGTGGAGTTTTTAAAAATTATTTTTGAGGGTCAACCTCCACACAAGGCTTGGATTTTTTTAAAAATTATTTTTTAGGGTCAACCTCCACACAAGGCTTGGATTTTTTAAAAATTATTTTTTGCCATTTATCATTTTCCATTTCCCATTGAAAAATCGTCAAACCCCACCTTCATTATTTTTTCTTTCCCGATTCATTTATCACCTGACCGAAAAATCAAAGAGCATTGACTGGTGACAAATTCCGTTTGGCATATCAATGAACGTATCGCTTAAATTAGCTAATGATGTTTACGCGAAACTTAAAAAAAAATAATCACAAAAATTGAGGAAATTCGTGCGGAACCAAATCATGAATAATGAATTTGAGGTTATGTCTCTATCGATGCTTAATAAGCAGATGGCCGGAAAGAAACCAATTTACACCCGATGCGAAGAAAAAGAAGTAACTTTTCACGTAGCAAAACCTCATCCCAAAAAAAATCCTGATGCCAAGCCATTGATGACAAAAAATAACACCTCCACCGAACACTTCACACGAAGAGAGTCATCATTAATCAAGGATAGAAAAAAATTCAGAAAACTAAGTCAAGCATTTATTGAGTGAAGAAATGAAAAGCAAAGCAAAAAAAATCTGGCATGAATTTTCATTTTTCATGCGAAGGAGAAAGAAAAGCGAACACCTCCATTACCACCACGATGGAAATCGAAAGGTATGCACTTAAAACACAGTTAAGAATCCTGAAGACGACCACCATCATCATTACGCATTTTTAACAGAGTAAACACTGGCAGGAGTGGAATGTGATAACCCCTGAAGCATTGGAAGTGGTGAAAGGGAGAACCTAGTGAGGAGAAGGGGGGATATGGGTATTAACAGGAATAACTTTGTTTAAATAAGTTTTCATTTAAATTTTATGCTAACGATTCTTATCACGAGTATGTCCATCTGGGGCGGGGAGGGGTAATACCCGCAGCAACTATTTTAAGCTAGCCGGAATAGCCAACGACGACGAAGAAGAAGAAAACTCCAATGAAAATGAAAACACGTTTTCCCTGGAGGATTTATCCGATGCTTTTGTGCGATGAATCTCTAATGTGTGGACACTTCTGCGAAAGCCACACGCACAGAAAAACAAAACAATGAAAGAGATCTGATTTGGAATTTTAAGGACACGGAAACAAAGAAAAAGATTTCTGCACAATTTGTGTGGGTCCTTAAAAAATGCGTAAAAACTCTAAAAAAAATTTTTAACAAATCCCCGCCTTGTTTGGAGGGAAACCCTCAAAAATAATTTTTAAAAAATCCCCGCCTTGTTTGGAGGTTGACCCTGAAAAATAATTTTTAAAAAATCCACGCCTTGTTTAGGTCCACCTTGTGTGGAGACCTTGAAAAATAATTTTTAAAAAATCCACGCCTTGTTTAGTTCCACCTTGTGTGGAGACCCTGAAAAATAATTTTTAAAAAATCCACGCCTTGTTTAGGTCCACCTTGTGTGGAGACCCTGAAAAATAATTTTTAAAAAATCCACGCCTTGTTTAGGTCCACCTTGTGTGGAGACCCTGAAAAATAATTTTTAAAAAATCCACGCCTTGTTTAGGTCCACCTTGTGTGGAGACCCTGAAAAATAATTTTTAAAAAATCCACGCCTTGTTTAGGTCCACCTTGTGTGGAGACCCTGAAAAATAATTTTTAAAAAATCCACGCCTTGTTTAGGTCCACCTTGTGTGGAGACCCTGAAAAATAATTTTTAAAAAATCCACGCCTTGTTTAGGTCCACCTTGTGTGGAGACCCTGAAAAATAATTTTTAAAAAATCCACGTCTTGTGTGGAGGGATACCCCTCAAAAATAATTTTTAAAAAATCCACGCCTTGTTTGGAGGGAGACCCTCAAAAATAATTTTTTAAAAATCCACGCCTTGTGTGGAGGGAGACCCTCAAAAATAATTGTTAAAAAAAAATCTACGCCTTGTGTGGAGGGAGACCCTGAAAAATGATTTTTAAAAAATCCACGCCTTGTGTGGAGGGAGACCCTGAAAAATAATTATTAAAAAATCCACGCCTTGTGTGGAGGGAGACCCTCAAACATAATTTTTAAAAAATCCACGCCTTGTGTGGAGGGAGACCCTGAAAAATAATTTTTAAAAAATCCACGCCTTGTGTGGAGGGGGACCCTGAAAACTAGTTTTTAAAAAATCGACGCCTTGTGTGAAGGGAGACCCTGAAAAATAATTTTTAAAAAATTCACGCCTTGTGTGGATGGAGACCCTTGTGGAGGGAGACCCTGAAAAATAATTTTTAAAAAATCCACGCCTTGTGTGAAGGGAGACCCTGAAAAAAAAATTTTTAAAAAAATCACGCCTTGTGTGGATGGAGACCCTTGTGGAGGGAGACCCTGAAAAATAATTTTTAAAAAATTCACGCCTTGTGTGGAGGGAGACCCTTGTGGAGGGAGACCCTGAAAAATAATTATTAAAAAATCCACGCCTTGTGTGGAGGGAGACCCTGAAAAATAATTATTAAAAAATCCACGCCTTGTGGGGAGGGGGAACCTGAAAACTAGTTTTTAAAAAATCCACGCCTTGTGTGGAGGGAGACCCTGAAAAATAATTTTTAAAAAATCCACGCCTTGTGTGGAGGGAGACCCTGAAAAATAATTTTTAAAAAATCCACGCCTTGTGTGGAGGGAGACCCTGAAAAATAATTTTTAAAAAATCCACGCCTTGTGTGGAGGGAGACCCTGAAAAATAATTTTTAAAAAATCCACGCCTTGTGTGGATGGAGACCCTGAAAAATAATTTTTAAAAAATCCACGCCTTGTTTAGGTCCACCTTGTGTGGAGACCCTCAAAAATAATTTTTAAAAAATCCACGCCTTGTGTGGAGGGAGACCCTGAAAAATAATTTTTAAAAAATCCACGCCTTGTGTGGAGGGAGACCCTGAAAAATAATTTTTAAAAAATCCACGCCTTGTGTGGAGGGAGACCCTCAAAATTAATTTTTAAAAAATGCACGCCTTGTGTGGAGGGTGAACCTCAAAATTAATTTTTAAAAAATGCACGCCTTGTGTGGAGGGTGACCCTCAAAATTAATTTTTAAAAAATCCACGCCTTGTGTGGAGGGAGACCCTGAAAAATAATTTTTAAAAAATCCACGCCTTGTGTGGAGGGAGACCCTGAAAAATAATTTTTAAAAAATCCACGCTTTGTGTGGATGGAGACCCTGAAAAATAATTTTTAAAAAATCCACGCCTTGTTTAGGTCCACCTTGTGTGGAGACCCTCAAAAATAATTTTTAAAAAATCCACGCCTTGTGTGGAGGGAGACCCTGAAAAATAATTTTTAAAAAATCCACGCCTTGTGTGGAGGGAGACCCTGAAAAATAATTTTTAAAAAATCCACGCCTTGTGTGGAGGGAGACCCTCAAAATTAATTTTTAAAAAATGCACGCCTTGTGTGGAGGGTGAACCTCAAAATTAATTTTTAAAAAATGCACGCCTTGTGTGGAGGGTGACCCTCAAAATTAATTTTTAAAAAATCCACGCCTTGTGTGGAGGGAGACCCTGAAAAATAATTTTTAAAAAATCCACGCCTTGTGTGGAGGGAGACCCTGAAAAATAATTTTTAAAAAATCCACGCCTTGTGTGGAGGGAGGCCCTGAAAAATAATTTTTAAAAATTCTGAATGTCCCCAAAAATAATTTTTAAAAAATTCGAATGTCCCCAAAAATAATTTTTAAAAAATCGATGCCTTGTTTAGTTTCTTCCGAATATCCTCAAAAATAATGTTTAAAAAATCCACGCGTCCGAATGTCCTTGTTTAGGTCCTCCAAAATAATTTTTAAAAATTGTGTTTGTCTCCCAACCTCATGTACACGTTAAAGAGATTATCCCCCGATTAACTTAAATTCCATTTTATTTCATATCCTCTTGTCATCTTAAACGATGATAATGTGAGTCGATTATCTTTTTCCTCCCTCTTGTTTGCTGCTGGAAGTGGAAAAACGCCTTGGGCCTTATGAAGAAGAAGAAAAAACGGAGATATTATCCGCTTGAAAGTTTCCATATTTTTTTCTTGTTGTGTCTTGTCTTAATAAAGTTGTAATTTCATCGAGTCATTTGAGTAACGAACTTTGGAAACAGTGACCAGAGTCCGGAGGAGAGGAAGGACAATTTAAATTCCATTGTGCTAAATATGGCCGGTGGCTATTGCATGACAATATGTTTTGAAATAAGTTTTGTGTGTGTGTGTGTTTTTTTTTTTATTTTTGCGGACGGCACGAATTTCTATTAAAACTTTAAGCTCCGCATAGCTTGAGAACAACTATAAACTTCGGGGGTTTTTCTTGGTTCTTTAGCTAAGAAAGAGGGTGGTTATTTTTAGAGAGGTTCTTAAATATATATTTTCTTAAATATTAGAAACCCAGATCCTTCCCATTACCCCTGCCGACCTCTAGTCCTGATATATCCTTCAATGCCATATCAAATTCTCATTTAAATTCATTACAAAAAATTTGCTACATATTTAAAGCCTTCCATCTACTTGACTTTTCAAGAGGCACTAAAAGGATTCATTGCCGTTGTTTGAGTTCCTGCTCGTTCCTTTCCAACCTGCCAGAGTCAAATGTATATGCAGATCCTGATAAGAGTCAATGAATGAATTATAAATGCGACAATGGTCCTCTTCACGGGCAGAAAAACAAACAAAACCTGATGATAATTTTTCCGATGTTAAACTTTTTTTGCAGTGGGGTTGAGCAGAGAAAGGTTGGGAGAGGTTTCAGCGGGACGGGTACGAATTTATTATAAACCTCAAAACTTATTGGAGTTACAACACGAACCAACAGCCACAAATTCAAACAGGGAAGCCGAGTCAACCAAAACTAAAACCTCTTACACACACACAGACACAAACGCACTCTCGCACACACAAACATACAAACTCGCCCATTTTTATATTGGATTGGATTTAAAATAATTTCGCAAACAGTTGCACAAATTGTCCTTGCCCTATGCTACACACATACTTACATATACGTGTGAGTGTGTGCAGATAAGTTCATATCAAGCTGTAAATAAGCTACAAGCGAAAATTGCGACAAGCCCCGAACAAAAGAGTTAAACCGAACCGAACAAAAAACAAACCCAGCCCAGCTCGGAAGAACATTTGTTATTTACGTTATCAGATCACGTGCAAAGCATTACCCTACCAGTGCAAGGTAACGAAGTAGGAACACCAGACATAGCTGAATGTGTGTGTGTGTGTGCGTGTGGTAGTCCTGCTATCACTCTAACTAACTACGAATTGGTGTCCTGTTGTTGTAAAACAATGTGATGAACGAAAAAGGATAATACTCACACAAACACACACACACATAGGAAGAGACATGTTGTTGATTCGAATTAAACGGAATAAAGTTGTCAAATCAGAGGAGGCCCTATGAGGCACTGGGAAGTGTGGTATTTTAAAAAATACATGCCTTTTTTAAAAGCCGCCAAAAATAATTTAAATTAAAAAATCCCCGCCTTGTTTAGGACCCCAAAAATAATTTTTAAACCAGTAAGGAATGTAGTAAAGTCGGAATGGGCCAACTATATGATACCCTTCACCACTTTGGGTATATTCTACATATGTATTCCAACAGACGTCGCGTATTTGTTATATATATATATATCTAAACCGATTTCAGGGAAACTTGCCAGAGACGTTGTGTCAATCGGCCTAGCTATGGATCTTTTCACAAAGCTTAGCACACATCATTGTAGACCTAATTCAGTACCCCATTCCAAAATTCGTGCGAATCGAAACATATATAGGGACTTTGGTGCACCAATTACATAAAAGCGGACGAAAATACATATGGGAGCTATATCTAAATCTGAACCGATTTTCACGAAACTTAGCACACGTCATTGTAGACTTTATTCAAAACGCTTTGCAAAATTACGTGCAAATCGAAGGATAATATATAGGGACTTTGGTACACTATTTACCTAAAATCGGGCGAAACTATATATGGGAGCTATATCTAAATCTGAACCGATTTTCAGGAAATTTAACACACACCATTCTAGACCCAATTCAGTACACAATGTAAAATTTCGTGCAAATCGAAAGATATATAGGGACTTTGGTGCACCATTTACCTTAAATCGGACGAAAATATATATGGGAGCTATATCTAAATCTGAACCGATTTTTACGAAACTTAGCACACATTATTCTAGACTCAAGTCAGTATGCTGTGCCAAATTTCGTGCTAATCGAAGGATATATAGAGACTTTGGTGCACCATTTACATAAAATCGGACGAAAATATATATGGAAGCTATATCTAAATCTGAACCGATTTTCACGAAATTTTACACACATCATTCTAGACCTAATTTAGTACGCTATGCCAAATTTCGCTCAAATCGAAAGATATATAGAGGCATTGGTGCACCATTTAACTTAAATCGGACGAACATATGTATGGGAGCTATATCTAAATCTGAACCGATTTCTACGAAATTTAACACACATCGTTCTAGACTTAATTGAGTACACTATGCCAAATTTCGTGCAAATCGAAGGTTATGTAGGGACTTTGGTGCACTATTTACGTAAATTCGGACGAACATATGTATGGGAGCTATATTTAAATCTGAACCGATTTCTACGAAATTTAACACACATCATTCTAGACGTAATTTAGTACGCTATGCAAAATTTCGTTCAAATCGAAAGATATATAGGGGCTTTGGTGTACCATTTACTTTAAATCGGACGAAAATATATATGGAAGCTATATCTAAATCTGAACCGATTTTCACGAAACATGGCAGACATCACTCTAGGCTCAATTCAGTACATTATGCCAAATTTCGTGCAAATCAAAAGATATATAGGGACTTTTGTGCACCATTTACCTAAAATCGGACGAAAATATATATGGGTGCTATGTCTAAATATGAACCGATTTTCACGAAACTTGGCAGACACCACTCCAGGTTCAATTCAGTACCACATGCCAAATTTTGTGCAAATCGAAAGATCTCTCGACAAAAATATATATGGGAGCTATATCTAAATCTGAACCGATTTTCACGAAATTTAACACACATCGTTCTAGACTTAATTGAGTACGTTAAGCCGAATTTCGTGCTAATCGAAGGATATATACGGACTTTGGTGCACAATTTACCTAAAATCGGGCGAAAATATATATGGGAGCTATATCTAAATCTGAACCGATTTCTACGAAATTTAACACACATCGTTCTAGACTTAATTGAGTACGTTAAATCGAATTTCGTGCTAATCGAAGGATATATATTTACATAAAATCGGACGAAAATATATATGGGAGATATATCTAAATTTGAACCGATTTTTCCCAATTTCAATAGGGTTCGTCCTTGGGCTAAATAAATGATCTGTACCAAATTTCATCCAATTCGAATCAAAAATGTGACTTGTACTTTGTTTACAATTTAACATGAACAGACGGACGGACGGACATGCATAAATCGACTTAAAAAGTGATTCTATGCATATTCTCAAAAGGAACCATGTGTCTATCTCGTTTCCTTTTGCCTGTTACAAACATATGCACAGAGACATAATACCCTGTACCACAGTATGGTGAAGGGTATAAAAAGGAGGTTATATGGGGACTACCCCTAAAAGGGGCGAATATAAACCATTTTTGGGAGGGAGGCTTGTTACCATATACGACTACAAAAAACCCAAATTACAAAGAATTTGGCTGAAAAACGCGTTCAAGACCCCAAAATACCGAAAATTAGGGGGGGGGAGGTACCCTTATATGGGGGCTACCCGAAAAAATGGACCTTTATTTATAATTTTTAGTGGAGAGATTTGCTACCGAATAAAAACTCGAAGTACTAAATTATAGCCAATTCGGTCGAAACATACTATCTGAACCCCCAAAATATTGAAAATTTTAAGAACCCAATGTACAAAATTTCAGCGAATTCAGTTATAAAACGCCCCCCAAAATACCGAAAATTTGGGGGTACCCTTATATGGGGGCTACCCGAAAAAATGGACCTATATTTATAATTTTTAGTGGAGTAATTTGGTACCCAATAAGAACCCAATGTACAAAATTTCAGCGAATTCAGTTATAAAACGCGACCAAGAACCCCAAAATACCGAAAATTGGGGGGTACCCTTATATGGGAAAAAATCCGAAAATATGGACCCATATTTATAATTTTTAGTAGGGAGATTTGCTACCCAATAAGAACTCGAAGTACTAAATTACAGCTACTTGCGCGAAAAATACGATCAGAACCCCCAAAATATTGAAAATTTTGGGCTACCGTTATATTGGGGCTACCCGAAAAAATGGACCAATATTTATACATTTTATTGCAGAGATCTGCTACCCAATAAGAACCCAATGTACAAAATTTCAGCGAATTCAGTTATAAAATGCGCCCAAGAAACCCAAAATACCGAAAATTGGGGGTACCCTTATATGGGGACTATCCGAAAATATGGACCTATATTTATAATTTTTAACAGGAAGATTTGCTACCCAATAAGAACTAAAAGTACAAAATTTCAGCGAATTCGGTCGAAAAATTCGATCAAAACCCCAAAAATACCGCAACATTTAGGGAAATCCGAAAAAATGGACCCATATTTAAAAATTTTTATAAGGGAGATGAAATGATTATTTCGATGCATTACAAACGGAAAAACAAAACGAATATACCCTCCATACTATGGTGGAGGGTATAAAAAATCCGCGCCTTGCTTAGAAGCCCAAAAATAATTTTTAAAAAATCCATGGATTCTCAAACAGTTTTTTTTTTTGCCCACCCCTGACCTATTTTAAAATTTTTGCAGACAAAACCGCAAATCTGCTTTGGCAATAAAAACAACAAACTGTTGAGTTTCCTTAAGCGTTTGTTTCCCCAATTTGTTTTTGTTGTTGCTGTTGTAGTCCTTGTTAATATGTGTGAGCATGTGTATGCCCCCACCGAACAACATCGGTGTAAAAACAGTTAAAGATTTTGCTTATTCGATAACTATGAAGTTCGCATACCGAATGAATAAACGAACGAACGAGTGGGTCGTATCAGAACGAAACGTTTTGGATTTGAAGTTCTTTTTTGTCGCAACGCCCAATACTTTTGGTATGCACAAATCTCAGATTGTCAGTCCTGCATTTGCAAACGTCTGTTTTGCGGTCTGCTTGCTGAATAGGTGCGGGAGAAAGCCCGTTAGCTTGTAAAGAAGAAAAAGTTTGGAAACTTTTGTTTCCGTTTCGATTTAAACAAATCTAGTCGTTGTCGGCTACTGTAATAAAGTTTGGCCCTCAAGAAATCTACTCGGCTGACAAAAATACACACACACACTCACATGCATATATTTAAAATATGCACGTATGTGATTTATGTGAATGTTTTTGTTTTCACTTCATTTTTTCTCTGAACAGAAGTTAGTTTGTCATTGGGGACTCCTTTAAGAAGAGAGAGAGTTCATGTTTAATAAAAATCATGTTCAAAGCTCAAATATTTAAATGAGGAAAAATGTTAGGTTAAGTCGATTTAGGAATGCAATACAGCGAGGATGGTTATGTCGGCACAGATTTTTTCTAAACAATAGTTTTTGAGGACCTATACAAGGTTATGTCGGTCAGGATATCTGAAGGCGTGGATTTTTTTAATAAGTCTTAAGGATCCTCAGATTTTTTTAAAGTTATTTTTGAGGGGCTCCCTCCACACAAGGCGTCGATTTTTTAAAAATTATTTTTGAGGGTCTCCCTGCACACAAGGCGTGGATTTTTTAAAAATTATTTGTGGTGGTCCTACAAAAGGCGTGAATTTTTTAAACATTATTTGTGGAGGTCCTAAGAAAGGCGTGGATTTTTAAAAATTATTTTTGAGGGTCTCCCTCCACACAGTGGCGTGGATTTTTTAAAAATTATTTTTGAGGGTCTCCACACAAGGCGTGGATTTTTTAAAAATTATTTTTGAGGGTCTCCACACAAGGCGTGGATTTTTTAAAAATTATTTTTGAGGGTCTCCACACAAGGCGTGGATTTTTTAAAAATTATTTTTGAGGGTCTCCCTCCACACAGTGGCGTGGATTTTTTAAAAATTATTTTTGAGGGTCTCCACACAAGGCGTGGATTTTTTAAAAATTATTTTTGAGGGTCTCCACACAAGGCGTGGATTTTTTAAAAATTATTTTTGAGGGTCTCCACACAAGGCGTGGATTTTTTAAAAATTATTTTTGAGGGTCTCCCTCCACACAAGGCGTGGATTTTTTAAAAA
Source organism: Musca vetustissima (assembly GCF_032173495.1). Taxonomy (NCBI): domain Eukaryota; kingdom Metazoa; phylum Arthropoda; class Insecta; order Diptera; family Muscidae; genus Musca; species Musca vetustissima. Next base: position 418,431 of record NW_026884888.1, on the reverse strand, counting down.
TTATTTTTGAGGGTCTCCACACAAGGCGTGGATTTTTTAAAAATTATTTTTGAGGGTCTCCCTCCACACAAGGCGTGGATTTTTTAAAAATTATTTTTGAGGGTCTCCCTCCGCACAAGGCGTGGATTTTTTAAAAATTATTTTTGAGGGTCTCCACACAAGGCGTGGATTTTTTAAAAATTATTTTTGAGGGTCTCCACACAAGGCGTGGATTTTTTAAAAATTATTTTTGAGGGTCTCCACACAAGGCGTGGATTTTTTAAAAATTATTTTTGAGGGTCTCCCTCCACACAGTGGCGTGGATTTTTAAAAATTATTTTTGAGGGTCTCCCTCCACACAGTGGCGTGGATTTTTAAAAATTTTTTTGAGGGTCTTCACACAAGGCGTGGATTTTTAAAAATTATTTTTTATGGTCTTCACACAAGGCGTGGATTTTTTAAAAATTATTTTTGAGGGTCTCCACACAAGGCGTGGATTTTTTAAAAATTATTTTTGAGGGTCTCCACACAAGGCGTGGATTTTTTAAAAATTATTTTTGAGGGTCTCCCTCCACACAAGGCGTGGATTTTTTAAAAATTATTTTTGAGGGTCTCCCTCCACACAAGGCGTGGATTTTTTAAAAATTATTTTTGAGGGTCTCCCTCCACACAAGGCGTGGATTTTTTAAAAATTATTTTTGAGGGTCTCCTCCACACAAGGCGTGGATTTTAAAATGTGTTTATGTCTATCAAAATTTCCTCTTAAATTTCCAACCAGTCCTTCATTGCAACACTTCTAAGCGTTTAACTGTTGCTTGTCCATAAAATTTTCAATGTTTTTCTTTTTTGTTGTTGTTGTATTTTTTCTGAATAAATGAAAGTTGTTTCATTTAAGTTTAAACATCCCAATTGTCTGAAATTGAGTTGGCCATGGCCAACCGTTTTGCTGCACCGATTCCCTTTATGGATAACAAGGCATGCACAAACATGAAACTTTTAAGTTTATCCCTTAAGGATTGTTGTTCGTCTTGTTGTCTGTGAACATGCTCGGCGAACTTTATGAAGAACTGCATTTTACCTTTCTTTGACTTCATCATCATCATCGACATCATCATCATTGTTCGACTAAGAAATATTCCGATGCCAATATGCCATGCAATGCGAAGGATTTCATCTTCGTCGTCCATTCTCAGCAAGGAAATAATTTACTGAAGCTTTTGGTGGAGTCAAAACTATCAGCAAATATTAAGTTTCAAAACTTCAATATTAAGTTTGTTATGTGGAGTTATGCATTTTTATTGTTATTGAATATTGCCGCAAATACCTTAAGGGAGGCACGGAGGTGGTTGGCTATAAAATTCAATTGGCCATTGAACATTTTTGGAGTACGAAGTTGAAAATTATTAGGCCAACAATTTAGGTCCATATATTTTTTTAATGTTAAAATCCTCCAAAAATATTTTTCCAAAAAATCCACGCCTATGATAGGTCCCCAAAAATATTTTTTTAAAAAATCGATGCCATGAGTAGGTACTTAAAATTGGTTTTAATATGTTTATCCTTTCATCTTCTCTTAAACTCTTTAACACGACATTTTTAATCCATTTAATGAGGCAGTCCATGATTCTTCAACATTCCGATTTGAAATATTCCGCATTCCATTCATGTCTGCCCACAATATAATGGTAATTTTACAAATTTCAAATTTATATTCACATTTTGATACCCAGATTTGTATGTGTGTGTGTCACCACACAATCTGCCGTACATAAACATTTGTAATTGTGGACCACATCCATTAAAATAATCATTTTTTTTTTTTGGGGTAACACAAATGCTAGGTTGATGGCTATCCCCATCATGAATTTGTTTGTGTGTGTGTGTTTTTTTTTTATTTTTTCCTCCGTTTGGAAATAAACAGAGACATTAATGTGACCACGTGACCCGTAACATTTATCCGAATGCACTACCCACTCCACTTCATATCCATTCACATATCCCGTCATATTCATTTCTAATCAGTTGATGATTTTGGGGGAGGAAGAGGGAAGATCCCAAAATGCTGGCTGGCATTTTGACCAAACACGAAAACATTGACAAGGCTATTTAAGGAAACTAATAAGGTACGATTTTGGTAATGGATTCACTTTAAAGGGTGAAGTTTGTCGCTGAAAAAGGAAATGTTGAAAAAATGTATTTCTTTAAAAAGTCCATTAAAAATAATTTTTAAAAAATCTATGCCTTGTGTGGAGGGAGACCCTCAAAAATATTTTTTAAAAAATCCACGCCTTGTGTGGAGGGAGACCCTGGAAAATAATTTTTAAAAAATCCACGCCTTGTGTGGAGGGAGACCCTCAAAAATAATTTTTAAAAAATCCACGCCTTGTGTGGAGGGAGACCCTCAAAAATAATTTTTAAAAAATCCACGCCTTGTGTGGAGGGAGACCCTCAAAAATAATTTTTAAAAAATCCACGCCTTGTGTGGAGGGAGACCCTCAAAAATAATTTTTAAAAAATCCACGCCTTGTGTGGAGGGAGACCCTCAAAAATAATTTTAAAAAAATCCACGCCTTATGTGGAGGGAGACCCTCAAAAATAATTTTAAAAAAATCCACGCCTTGTGTGGATGGAAACCCTCAAAAATAATTTTTAAAAAATCCACGCCTTGTGTGGAGGGAGACCCTCAAAAATAAGTTTTAAAAAATCCACGCCTTGTGTGGAGGTTGACCCTCAAAAATAATTTTTAAAAAATCCACGCCTTGTGTGGAGTGAGACCCTCAAAGATAAATTTTAAAAAATCCACGCCTTGTGTGGAGGTTGACCCTGAAAAATAATTTTTAAAAAATCCACGCCTTGTGTGGATGGATTCCCTCAAAGATAAATTTTAAAAAATCCAAGCCTTGTGTGGAGTGAGACCCTCAAAAATAATTTTTAAAAAATCCACGCCTTGTGTGGAGGTTGACCCTCAAAAATAATTTTTAAAAAATCCACGCCTTGTGTGGAGGTTGACCCTCAAAAATAATTTTTAAAAAATCCACGCCATATGTCGAGACCCTCAAAAATAATTTTTAAAAAATCCACGCCATATGTCGAGACCCTCAAAAATAATTTTTAAAAAATCCACGCCTTGTGTTGAGGGAGACCCTCAAAAATAATTTTTAAAAAATCCACGCCTTGTGTGGAGGGAGACCCTCAAAAATAATTTTTAAAAAATCCACGCCTTGTGTGGAGGGAGACCCTCAAAAATAATTTTTAAAAAATCCACGCCTTGTGTGGAGGGAGACCCTCAAAAATAATTTTTAAAAAATCCACGCCTTGTGTGGAGGGAGACCCTCAAAAATAATTTTTAAAAAATCCACGCCTTGTGTGGAGGGAGACCCTCAAAAATAATTTTTAAAAAATCCACGCCTTGTGTGGAGGGAGACCCTCAAAAATAATTTTTAAAAAATCCACGCCTTGTGTGGAGGGAGACCCTCAAAAATAATTTTTAAAAAATCCACGCCTTGTGTGGAGGGAGACCCTCAAAAATAATTTTTAAAAAATCCACGCCTTGTGTGGAGGGAGACCCTCAAAAATAATTTTTAAAAAATCCACGCCTTGTGTGGAGGGAGACCCTCAAAAATAATTTTTAAAAAATCCACGCCTTGTGTGGAGGGAGACCCTCAAAAATAATTTTTAAAAAATCCACGCCTTGTGTGGAGGGAGACCCTCAAAAATAATTTTTAAAAAATCCACGCCTTGTGTGGAGGGAGACCCTCAAAAATAATTTTTAAAAAATCCACGCCTTGTGTGGAGGGAGACCCTCAAAAATAATTTTTAAAAAATCCACGCCTTGTGTGGAGGGAGACCCTCAAAAATAATTTTTAAAAAATCCACGCCTTGTGTGGAGGGAGACCCTCAAAAATAATTTTAAAAAAATCCACGCCTTATGTGGAGGGAGACCCTCAAAAATAATTTTAAAAAAATCCACGCCTTGTGTGGAGGGAGACCCTCAAAAATAATTTTAAAAAAATCTACTCCTTGTGTGGAGGTTGACCCTGAAAAATAATTTTTAAAAAATCTACTCCTTGTGTGGAGACCCTCAAAAATAACTTTTAAAAAATCCACGCCTTGTGTGGAGGGAGACCCTCAAAAATAATTTTTAAAAAATCCTCGCCTTGTGTGGAGGTTGACCCTTGTGTGGAGGGAGACCCTCAAAAATAATTTTTAAAAAATCCACGCCTTGTGTGGAGGGAGACCCTCAAAAATAATTTTTAAAAAATCCACGCCTTGTGTGGAGGGAGACCCTCAAAAATAATTTTTAAAAAATTCACGCCTTGTGTGGACGTTGGCCCTCAAAAATAATTTTTAAAAAATCCACGCCTTGTGTGGAGGTTGACCCTCAAAAATAATTTTTAAAAAATCCACGCCTTGTGTGGAGTGAGACCCTCAAAAATAATTTTTAAAAAAACCACGCCTTGGGTGGAGGGAGACCCTCAAAAATATGTTTAAAAAAATCCTTCTTCCTTATTGGAGTATAATCTATCACCTTATTATCGTGAATCCTCCACCTCACGTTTTCGGAATTATGTCCTTTTTATAACCGCCGTTAGACAGAATTTTCAAGTTGTCACATGAATTCCGCTGCCAATCGTTGCTGAACTTTAAGAAAAAGAGTTTATCAATTTGTGACCAGAATATGGGGAAAATGGCAAGGTGTTCACACACACACACACGGACATACATTTAGCTTCTCGAGTACATGTTTGACTAGTCTCCCTCCTCCCGTCCTCTATGTGATGATGCTGCTGCATTCAGTTCGAATTAGTTGCGGCAAATAAATTGTCCACGTACAACCTGTGTTAAACGTGATTTATAGAAGTTCCAAACACTGACAACAACAACAACAATGAGAAAAAACTTTCCTTAATTTTACGATGGCAAATTTTCACAGCGTTAAAGAGGTGATTTAAAGTCAATTGAATTGAATTGTGGGGGGAGAGGTACACAGGGGGAATTTCAAAAGCCATCAAGAAAGTGGTCGGTGGGGTAATATTTTAAAAAATAAGTCCTTCTTATTAGAGGTCCTTAAAAAGACCAACTGAACTCCGATTTTTTTCTACCTAAGCCCACAATTTTAAACCCCCTTATTTTGTTTCTAAATTTATTTCAAAGTTTTCAAAATTAAACGTGATTTTAATTCTAATTGTTGTTGTGCCCAAAAATAAAAGGTTTCATCGCCCGAATTAATGGCAATAACTTCGTTGACCATTACAGGCAATTGTTATGACCAACTTTGTTCATTACAAAAGTCCAAGGCTTTGTTGACATCCCTGTTGACCTTTTTCGAGAATATTATATAGCTTCCTCACACACACATACCCATTTACAACTACAATTAAACATATAATTAATAAGCGACTTAAAAGTTTAAAGCCATACCCAGAAAATGGATGGGAAATAAAAAACTTTTTTTACCCATTTTTTTTCTATCCTGGTGTGTCCTGTTTTATTCCTGAGGATTCCGATTTCCATTTGGCTGTTGTTTCTGTTTTTAGTTCAAATAATAAATTTGTTACTGTTAACTGTGGTAAAACACACACGCACATTGGACTAGAAGAGACCTGACCCGGACCAACCGGTATTACGTTTGGTTGGTTGGCTGCTGCAGGATGTTGGTCGTTTGGCTGATTGTCGTTTTTGTTGTTGTTGTTGCTGCGATTGCTATTTCGAATTTACACATTGACAAATTAAATGGCAAAGTTTTGACTCAATGCGGTTGTCAACAGTGTTAGTGATTGCCGGTGGTGGTGTTGTTGTTGTTTTTGTTAAGTTATTGTAATTAAAATAAATAATGCCAACAAATCCATATAAACATATGTTGCAATGGTTTTGTATTATGGCAAATCTTGCCACACAAGGGATAAACAACGTTTGACGCAGTGTACATGACCTACAGGATGTTGGCACTGTCGATTTTTTTAAAAATTATTTTTGAGGATCTCCCTCCACACAAGGCGTGGATTTTTTAAAAATTATTTTTGAGGGTCTCCCTCCACACAAGGCATGGATTTTTTAAAAATTATTTTTGAGGGTCTACCTCCACACAAGGCGTGGATTTTTTAAAAATTATTTTTGAGTGTCAACCTCCACACAAGGCGTGGATTTTCTAAAAATTATTTTTGAGGGTCTCCATCCACACAAGGCGTGGATTTTTTAAAAATTATTTTTGAGGGTCTCCCTCCACACATGGCGTGGATTTTTTAAAAATTATTTTTTAGGGTCTCCCTCCACACATGGCGTGGATTTTTTAAAAATTATTTTTTAGGATCTCCCTCCACACAAGGCGTGGATTTTTTAAAAATTATTGTTGGGGGACCAATTCCAAAAAAGTTTTAAAGAAAAAACTACGTTTCTTGTAATAAATATATTTCAAAATTGTGTTATCTTCAAAAAATACTTGATTATATATGCACATACATGATTATGCCGGAATAAAATACTAAAACTAATTCTATAAATTATAATAATAAAAAAGGAAGGCATGTAGAGCTACATTTTAATATAAGAAAAAAAATTATTAAAATATTAAAAAAAATATATATCTTTAATGCATTGGAGATGCCAGACGCGAAGCAGCTTGGGTATTCTGACGCATATTGGCCTTTAAACGTTTTTCGGTCACCTGTTTAACTAACTGCTCCTGCATTGCCAATAGTTCCCGGGTACGATTATAGATTTTATTTTGTGGTCGCATACTGGGATTCCAACGACAATACAATCCCTTCCATATCTTAACAATACGCATGCTGGCAATGGGCCGTAACACTGTTTGGGCACCCTGGGTAAACGAGGGATATAAGGGATTTAAATATTGATCAATTGAGGAATTGATGTAAGTCCAAAGGGAGATTGTTTTGTGTTTGAGATCTGAAAGATAAAAAATTAAATTTAAAGGAAATTATTTTCTCAAAAATTAAACCCCCTTACCTTCCTGCACCCTATCATATTCGGTATTTCCCAGAAAAGTTCCAAAACGACACGAATACAAATGGTCAATGATGGTGATGAGGAAATGTTCATTAAATTCAAAGGCATTCGGATATTGCTGTGACACCTGCCACACACAATCGATAAATTGCAAAAACACCGGAGAACGATCAGCATCGGAATGGCGATTATCACCATGACCAATCCTCTGTTGGAATTTATGGCCAAACGACAGCCATTCCTTTTCGATTAGGACCTCAAAACCCCGCAATGTCCGATAATATGGATCCAATAACAACATTGCCAAGGCCGTCAATTGGGCAGTGCGATCCCAACCATCGGAACAGTGGACCACAACCGAGGTACTCATTGTCTCCACCTTGTCCACAATCCGCACCGCCCCGGCCAAAATACACTTGATGTGTTTCAACCACAAGCTATTGTCAATCGATGACAACCACTTGGAGTCATCAATCGTGGGATAGCAAACCTCTTTCACCTTCCTCAAACTCTCCCGCATCACATGGATATTGTGTATGTCCAAAAAGTGTATCTCAACATTTTTATAGGCCTCCTCCGACTCGTAACCACCACCCTTGGCCTTGTTGGCAATAGCATTGGCACTTGGTCGGGCGTCCATAATTGCCAATTTGTCCGATTGGGCATTAGCCTCCATAATATAATTCAAATACTGCTCATCATCGGCGCTACGTTTGCCTCCCACTCCCACCAATGGCTGGGAGCAACGCGTTATCGTCGCCTGGGATCTGGGATGCATCCATGACAGAACGGGTAAACGACACCTCGAACGGAACTGCGCCACTCTACGCAAAAAATCATCAGATGCCTGTTTGGGAACTGCCCACACGGCCGGGTAGCTATCACACACCGTATAATTCTCATTGATTTTCGTCGCCCTCCACATATCATTGGGTACACCCAAACGCCTCAGCTCCGCCAATGGTTCATACACATTCCAACCATTCTCCCCAGCCCCCGAACTGCCAATTGCAGCGGCATGGGCAAAGGCAAACAACTTTCCACTATACGATAAGGGAAAGGCATACGACTGCAACTTCTCGAATACTGTACGCCTGGAATGATTCTGTTGTTTGTGGGCAAAGCGCAGATTCCGCATATCCTTACAAAATATTTCAATACCATAGGAATTCTGGCCCCTCGATGAGGCTCCACCAATTTTCTCCACCCGAGCTATCACACCCAATGGTATATCCACCACTACGGGCGGTTCATGGTCCCTCAACGGCAACGAACGGAAATACAAACGATAATTGGTTATAGTCAAAGCTCCATTTGCCGGACCCCGATAGGGACAAACATAGGTAACATCATTCTTCAAGTCTTGATCTTCTTCACCCTCCAAATAGGTAAAGGGCGTGTCTTTCGATGATCCCGTTTCATTACCATGTTTTGAACCGATTGAACTGGATTTCGAATCCGTATCCAGAGAATTTGTGCTGGCATTTTTCGATGTAGCCTTATCGGCTAAATTGCTGGCCGTTTCCTGTAGATCCTTTCTATCCATTTCCGAAAAATTTTCTCCTTTTGTTACACCGTCTTTAATTACAATGCCGTTTCTAAAATTTTGACGGCGTTGAGACTGAAGCTTAGAAAGAGGGGAAAAAAGAAAATGGCCGCTAAAGATAAAGAATCAAAACAAACTATTATCAATTCACAAATGGCAAGGGTTCACACAATCGACTTTTGGTCAAGAGCTGACTAAACGATTGTTTATCACTAATCGATAACTTATAGATGTTTTTAACCGTGGGAAGGAGTATATTTCGACAGAATCGTACCATAAAATGAGATAAGGACACTATTGTGTCCAGTATACATCAATATGGCTTGAGCTATTCTATAGTGAATGGAAGACATTCGAGACGGCCAATAACGTAAACAAGAAAAATCTCCGTCTGGTGTTTGAAGCATCGGGCGCCAGTCATATATGGAATTTGTTCCCCAAGGTGAGATGATTTATTCAAGCTATCCTAGGCAATGTCAGAGGTGTACATGGCTAGTTCATTAATAGCTAAAAGTTTTTATACAGTGTTTGAATATATATTCAAAAGGACAATAGGAAATTTTCACAGCTGCGCTAAACATCCTACAATGGTCTTTGGTGTGACTATGAATATTGTTGCGGGGTAGCTTAAACGCAGTCTTTTGTCGAGGCCAAAAAAAAATTTTGCGTGGAGGGGCCTTAGGAAGTGGCTTGTTTCGCCTACGATGTAGCCACTAACCACGAGTTTCCACCAGCTCCCATTATGCGGTAGAGTTGGGGGAGCTGGAGGTAGCTACAATGGACACTCCCGGGATGACAAGCCACTGTAATGTCTCTTTTGGCCTGTCGTGTCCAGTATGTTTGTTCTAGGGGGTTAGTACATATTTGCCAGGTTAGTTAGTAATTTAGTAATTTAGCACAATATTTTGACGCGACTGTCCCCGAACCCAATTACTCCATGATCACAGTCCAGGAAAAATACATTTGTTTTTCTCGGCCAAGTAATAACAAAAAGTCAGCCAAATTGTCCACGGATGACGTTATTCCTTATGGCCGAGAATAATCCAATGTTTTTTCCAAGACTGCGGGGGAAACCTAAAAATAAAAATAGATTAATAAAATGTTTTATAAAAAATTGCAAAAAAATGTGCTATTAGCTCTAGAAAACTTTGTTGATGTGAAGCAAATGGCGAACCGCGTTGCCAACCACTTTTTTAGTAGTGGAACCTAATTCATTCATGAATAAAACACGTCTTGTAAGTGCAAGCAAGTAAGGTAGATGGCATGTTCACAAAATCAGAAAATGTCGGATTAATTTAAAATTTTGAAATGTCGGACATTAAACAGGGACAATTGAATGGATGTATGCCAAATGATAACATATATAAAGAAATAATAGAGATGATAGGAGTAATGATACCAAATTGTCTGATCGACTAGAGGAAAAGAGTTAGCGGTAGTATAAGATGTAATAAGATGATTTGGAGAAAATGTCGGGTCTGGAAATATTCCAAGAATAAACCGAACATATAAATAGCCCATAGAATGGCAGAGAAGTCAGTATTGTATAAGTTGGTGCTGAGTGCTAATTAGTTGAGTCAACGATAATAAGGTGTATACGTGTATTTTACGTGTATAACAATTCATAATTTATAAGTGTACAGAAAAAAAGTGCACATAATTCAAAAGGGCAAAGGTAAAAGTGATTAAACCCAGTTATTAATGGAAAGAATATATTGTAACAAGCTGAATCTCTGTTTTGGTTAGGTCCAAGTGATCAAGAAGTTCCCGATTATTATCCTTCCGTAATCCTAATAAGAAGTGCTCTTCCAAAAGTGTGAACGGTTATAAATCAAAAGTTAAACGTTCACAAGAGGCTAGCAGGGACTAACCATATAAAAAGGACATTCCGAGAGTTTTAAGTAAAGGCCGCATTTGTAACGGTGACACTACGAAAAGAGGTAGGATCCAACCAAATATATTGTACCGCTATATTATTACTACCCGGTAACTAAGGACCTTTGTTCCCAGAAAAACTGGAGACTCACTCTATTATACCACGGTGCTCAGCACCATATTAACATTTACGTGGACTTAATAATACTTAATATTGGTGTGTGTTTGATATATGAAGTAATGAAAGCAAAACCTCCGAAAAATGGTATAAGTTAGCGGTAACAACAGAAGCTAACGTCCACGAATTTCGATCACACCACCAAAAAGCATATCAGTATTTAAATTCAAACGACAGTAAAACCCAATTTTGACGACTTAATTTTTTATATTTATTTATTATTTTTTTTTATAATTTATAGTTCATCATTGTTGTATGACATATTTTTGTGATTAGTTTTATTTTGTATCTAGGTTGGTTTTAAGTGAATATTTATTTGTATCTTAATTAGTCTATTTTTTTAATAATATTTATTTATAATAATATTGGAGTTAATTTTTATTACTGTTAGAAACCACAGTTGGGTTGTATACATAGCACCTAAAAGTTACAAATAGAGCTCTATTAGGAACGATTAGGAATTGGCTTTACCCGTAGTAGTCCAGTGAATTGGCCGTGCGCTAAAACTCTTTAGTGGGTTCTAAAGACCATAAAATTTGACTTCAATTTTGAATTTTGTTTTGGGTCAACAGACCTTTCGATTTATCCTTCGGAATACCTATGAATATAAGAAAAATAAATAGAATTAATTTTACTTGTAGTAATCAGAAATTGTTATACAGTAATTCCATACATAAATAAATTATCACTTTTAACTAGAAAGTATTAAATAGAAAATACATAGGATATACAAAAATAGCGGAGATAAGATTAGGTTTAGTTTTGTTTGTAATAAAAGACATGTGAAATAGTATTAAGAGAACATAATGGACTTTTGATTGAAGAAGGAAGGAGGGACTTAAAGGTGAGGTAAGTGGTATGTTATGGAGCGGGATTAGGGGTCAATATGATATTGATGGGAAGGGTTGACCAAGGTAGGGAGGGCGGCTAAATAGGTCATACGGGTTTGGATTTGATGGAGTTGGAAGGTTTTAAATTTAGTATTATTGTGGATGTAAACCTATCATCTAGATTACTGTGTACGTTCCTGTGCTGGGAATGCCGGATGGGACCCCCCCCCTTATGAGAGGCGGCGGAGCTGGCTCGAGTTACCTGAACATCTCCCAGCGGCGTAAAAGGGTCACGTAACAATATAAACTAGTCATTTCTACAAACAAACAGTTACGGCGGTTCTTAAACCAATAAAGACCTTCAACACGATCAAGAACTTAGATAAGAAAAATCTACGTCCGGTCAACGTAGATAACAAAAATATCCGTTCGTGTTTGAAACATTTTATAATCAAACGTATGTTTGGGCGCCATTATTTATGTGAAACTAAGAAACATACAAACGAATACTCGTAGAATGACACAGGTAGTTCTTTAAGTTAGGATCATTTCTCCGGAACTCTTTGATATCTACCTTTCTGAAAATTCCACTTTTCACCGGTCGGTATATTGATCGTAATATTCGATCCTAATAATGTTAAGTCCTATTAATGATGGCAAATATGAGTGGATCTTGTGACTTTTTTCCACCTGAGGTATATGAAAATATCCTACACCCAATTCACAGTCGATAAGGAACAGATTATTACGAAAACATTATACACGGTCAAGATCGTATGTAAGAAAAATATCCATCCCTGTTTGAAACATTGAAAAAACAAATGTGTTTGGGCGCCATTCATATGTGGAGTTGAGGAACATGAAGACGAAGAATTGTAAAGTGAAACAGATAGTTCCACACGTTTTGGATAATTTCTCCCGGACTCTTTAAAACGACCTTTCTGATATTCTACAACCAACGGTCGGTATATAGATAGTAAAATGCGATCCTAATAATTTTGAGTCACACAAATGATGAAATAGATGAGAGGATAAACGTCTACATAACTGATCTTATGATTTTCGTCCATCCATCCGCTTAACAAAATAATCGATGGTGAAGAGATTAGGACCTTTAACTACTACCCCAAGGTATTGGGTTTAAAGTTCGACAAGTTTCTTCATGCCGTCCGTGCAAGCTGAGTAGTAGGATTAAGGTCTTCAAGGCAGTAGTACAATCGCCTAGGCTGTAGGACAATACCGTATACCTACTATAGTGGGCAACCATCCATCCATCATCCGTAGCAGCAGCTGTCTAGACAGCTGTTGCACCATCCTAAGATCAGGATGGTGCAACCGACTCAATTTCTAATGGACACGAATAACCGACTTAATACCTAAACACATGCCCATCATGTTAACTAGGATCTCACGATAGGCTACACCTTTCCAACTTCCCCATGAACGGATAAAATTCAAACGGAATTATAAGACCATGAGACCCCGATTGAAACGGTAAAAATTATGTTTTGCTTAAATCTATTGGACCCTTGTATTTTCTCTTGAATTTCTGATTGTAATTTTCTTATCTACGAAGTCCACATTCCGCGGATCCCTTCACGAAATATGTCGATTTTTGTATTTTTCCCTGCAAAAAGCCAATTGGTCAAAAATCGATTTATGAATCCCTACAAATCAACCTGTTGCAACAACAACAGTACACATGTCAATAAAACAGCTGATTTGTTTTGGGCGCTAAACGATTTAAAAACCCCTTTCCCGTATATTTTTATTTTGTTTTGATTCTTCTTCATCTGTCATTTTGTCTTCTCCAACCATTCGTTAGCAGGTGGAACGTTTTAAAATTTGTCTTCAGACGCTGAATGAACATCTGATTTTGTTGTTGAGCATGTTTGTTTTGATTCTGGCTTTCGTCCAATTCCGCAACGCCGTCCAAAATTTTAAGAAACGGCATTGTAATTAAAAACAAAATAAACGACCTAAAACAAAGGACTGTTAAGGCGCAATTTTTTCCTTAATGGGATTCTGGTAATTTGCTGAATTAAAGTGCAAGTGGAAATATGTACAGCGCACAGTGGGCGAGACAACAATTGAAAACCATTGCATGGCTGTGGCGAAAACAACAGCTGAGACTGCTGAATGAGATGAGAACACACGTTGTGGGAGGCAGATCGAGGGCCCAATCAGAAATATTGGCAAGGGGACAGAGTGGCTCCTTGTGTGCTGTACAAAGGTATTATAGTTCAGAGAAGGACCACCAGATTACAACGGAAAAGGAAACAACCGTCACACAGGAAGATGATGATATATCCCAAAATCTCAACTTCAAACAGATGATGATGTACAACGAGGAAGATGATGATATAATGAAACGATTGAATGCCTGTGAGACATCGGAACAGGTAAATTGTTGTTGCTATTTGGCTTGTTATTATGTTATTAAACAATATTTACAGTTGATGAATATTGCAGATACGTTACTGGCAGAAATGCACAAGGAACATGTGGTCCAAACAATTGTCCTATTGTGGATGTTTAAAAGACTGAATGATGTGGCCCATCACAAGGTGATATTAGAGAAAATTATACCACAACTCGAGAAATATATTGAGGAATTGAATATAAATGAAATGAGCACCTGCTATTTGTATTTGCGAAAAATGGGCGAAGAGAATACCCATCCATTGCTGCAGCAATTGCTGACAAAATCCTTGAATATTGTAGATACTGAGGAAAATGTAGGCCTCTCTGCCTTATCACGCCTTGTGGTTGGCATTAATGTGGGCCGTAATTTCTTTACACCAATGTTATGTGCAAATTTCATCAAACATTTGGAGGGACACATTGCCAAATGCAGCACAGATGATGATGCCCGTATGATAGCCATAGTTATGTTGAATTTACAACCTCTTATAGATGTAGAACTTATGTCAATGTTTAAACAACGGGTACACAGCTTGATTAGCAGTGGGGAAATCTCGGCCTCAAAACCCAAGACCATTATAAAAATCTTGAATGTTTTAAATATGACAGTATGGTCGAATAGCCATGTGGATTTGATAAGGGAACTATTGCTAACAATTAAAACGGCCATACCCCAATTGGATGCCAATGATTTGAAAACCATAAGTCGGATATATCAATATCACATGGAACCGGCATGTTTGCAACAACCCTTATCCTTGGCGTTGGAGGAGTTGTTAGCCACTCATATGTCTCCTGAAACTTTGGCTTGTTATGTACCCTTTTCCCAGCCTAATAAACGTGATACCCTAACAAATGCCTTTAAGGCTCTGCTGGCCTCACCTGAAAGTTGGCAACAACCCAATGCAAGTGGATTTCTGTTTTCCACTCTACGATCATTGAAAATATCGGATAATAAAATATGTAATGCCTATTGGAATGGGGTGTTGAATGAATTGAATTCTGTAGGGGAGAATGAGACGCATACAAATTTCCTCAAACACTGTCATCGTTATATGAATTTCAATAATAATTTGGGAGGTACCTATCGGCATATGGCATTGGAAAAGAAATTGTCACAGCTGTGTATGCGGGCCATAGAACATGATGTTAGTGGGAGGATACCACAGACCTTTGCAAGATTGGCATCATTTGTGCTGGCATATGGTCACACACCCTACAGTTGGAAGAAATATCCAAATATTATCTTATCGAAGATTATAAATATGGCAGAACAATTTACGGTAACCGATTGTTTTCTGATCAGCAGGGGTTTGAGGATATCCCTGGAAATGAGGTAAAGAAAACATTTTTTTTTTAAATTTTAAAATTGAAATAAATTTTGAGTTTCATTTTAGATACCGCTATCAAATACCCCAATTGGCCAATATGCAGCTGGCCACCATAGACAGTGTATTGACAAGTTGTGCCGAAAGAGTTCTAACCGACAATAATTTACATGTAACGGATCTTAATGCCCTGGTGCGGATGTTAAGCAATCGGAAATGTGAGACACATTTTAATATTCCTTTACTATTTCGTACTGATCTCCTTTTTCTCCCCTTTTTCAGCTCTCCAAAACAGTGTCGTGTATCACAAAACCCTACAAAAATACAAAGAAATCCAATGCGAAGATTTAAATTCACGCATAATGCGTGATATGGCATATAATTTTTTGGCCACAAATTATTTGGTACCCGAAGTATTAGAGGTTATGTTTAAATATTTAGAAAATCACTATGAACACATTTTGGGAGAGACCGTGGAGAAATTACTATCGTGTACCTATAATTTGGGTTATACGCCGCAGTCGTATGCATCTTTGGAATATGCAGGATATATTTTACAGAGGTAATTTAAAAAAGGAATATTTTCCCTTAATCAAAACTAAAATATTTTTCTTTTAGAGATTTCAATTACATGAGCGGCCTGTCTTTGGTCCAAGCCTGTCTAGCCCTTTGCTATTACAAAATAATACCCGAGGAGTTAATAAATAAAGTATTTTGTGTTAAATTCATACAACGTGTTGAGGATGAAATACAAATGTGTTATTCAAAGGTAGGGCAAGTGCGGCATTGTGGAACATAACAATTAAATTAATATCTTTATTTGCTAGGCCACCTATCCCGAACGAGTACTGAACATAGTTATGCAGCTAAATCGTAGTGTTTGCTTAGATTTTCCAGAAGCGAATGTGCCCTGGTTCCAGCAAAATTTCATTGAAGCACAAATGAGCAAAAGTAAGTATTTACTTTGTTATTGTTATTTCTATATAAACAGATTACCTGCAACATATATTCCAAGCCCCGATTATTTATTTATTTTTTTCGAATTTAAAAAAAATCAAGGCTTAAATTATTTGAAAATATGGACGATTTTTTAAGCTTGACATTTCAAAGACTTTTTTTTGTAAAACTTATAATTTTATTAAAACAAATCAAATTAATTAAATTTAAATTATTATCTTTTTTTGCAAATATTTGTTGTATTTTTTACGTCAATTAAAAAAATATTACTTTTTTAATAGTAATTTTCGAATTAAAAAATCAATATTTCATTTGGAACCTTTTTTTCGTTACAGAACCCTTTGTGGAAACCCCTTTTAATGCAGATGTTAAAAATCTGCTAACCACTGTACTTAAGGATGAGTCATATTTCCGCTGTAATCACACAACGCCATATGGATATCAGGTACACATTTCAAAATTTATAATTAAAAAAAAAAATCTTTTAAAATTTTTCGGTTTATTTTTCTTCCCTCAGATTGACTTTGTGATAAATTTCGATAAGAATAAAACCCCCATCCAAGCACCTGCTGAAACGACCATGTTGGATCGGATAACAAAGTAAGAAGCTTTATGGAATATTTTGTACACAAAAATATTAGCTTTTAATTTCCCTCCCCAGAGTTGCAATATTACTGCTAAAACTTGATTCCTTCTGTGCAAATGACTTGAATGCCCTGCGCGGTCCCGATTCCTTGAAAATCAAACACTTGGAAATGATGGGCTACAAGGTGTTGCACATCAATGAACATGACTGGAATTCAAAATATATGAATGCACCCGGCGCCAAGACGAAATATTTAAAATGTCTGCTGCAAATATCAAATTGATAAGCATGAACAAACAAACAAAAACAAGACACAGTTTCCAAAAAATTCCCAAAAATCGTAGTTAATTTAAATTCTAGTGTTGCATAAATGTATAAGTAATGTTTTTTTATTATTATTATTGTTATATAATTGAAAACAAAATGAAAAAAATATTGTACAAAAAATTTTGTTGTTGTATTGGATGGAGAAATAGGGTGGAGGTAAACCCCTTCTCCTTAACTGCTGGTACACCATTCATAGGCGGTGTTAAACATAACCTGCCATGGACTGGCTTGAGATTTAACATTAAATCCTGGCGTAACATATGGCCATTGATACATGGCATGACAACGTTCCGGATGAGGCATCAAAGCCAAATGACGACCATCTGCCGAGCACAGACCAGCTATGCCTTCTGTACTACCATTGGGATTCATGGGATAAATTTCGGTGGGTTTATTATCATCATCGACATAATGCATTGCCACACATTTTTGCTGTTTCAGATTATCCAACACCTTGCGGTCACGGAATGAGAAACGTCCCTCACCATGGGCCACCCAGCAACCCAATACGGAACCCTTCAGTTTACTCAACATCATGGCCTTACTGTCGCCAATGCATACACTTGACCAGCGGCATTCAAAACGTTCGGATTTGTTGTGCAACAAAGCAACATCGGGTTTGGAAATCACCTCTTGACCCTGGGCATCATTTGAAGATCCCACCCAGCCAATTAAACTCATCAACTGGCAGCCATTGCAAATACCCAAGGAGAAGGTTTCGGGGCGTTTTTTAAATGCCGAAAATTGTGGGGCCAAGAGGTCACTGAACATAATATTGGCAGCCCAACCCTTGGCGGAACCCAAGGTATCGGCGTAACTGAAACCTCCGGGGAATACCACACCACGATAACGATCCAAAGAAGTTTTGCCTACAAAAATGGAAAATTAAAAATAAAATTCCGATATATTAATTCTCAAACTTACCACTCAACAAATCCGACATGGTAACATCGTGCACATCAAAATTGGCCTTCATCAGGGAGGCAATCATTTCACGATCACTGTTCACACCCTCTTCACGTAGCACAGCCACTGTGACCGTCTTGGCGGCCCGCTTCAAAATCAATTCCGAACTCAAATCAACCGAACATTGATACTTAGGTCCTGTACGATATTCCAAGGTATTAAATTCTTCAATGGCACAATCGGCATTTGCCTGCAATTTTTCCAATTCAAAACTGATACGTTCCCATTGTTGGTAGAGGGTCTTCACAGTGTTTTTAATTACTGTCTTTCCCTTGGCTGTAATTTTAATGGACTTATCCAAACCATAGCCCTTTGGTTGACCAATCAAATGATTTGGCACACCAAGATCACTGAATTTGCGTTGAATCTCCGCGGCATGTTTGCCTTCAACTTCCAGCACCCAACCACATTCTTCGGCATACAGGACAGCCAATTCGGGTAGAGTTCTTGCTGCCGCATCAACATTTTCCAATGGTATTTGTGCCAGGGCATTTGTGAGATCCAATTCCAGTCCTGACAAACCGGCAAAGGCCATTTCCAAAACACACACAAACAAACCTCCCTCACTGATGTCATGGCCAGCCAATAATTTTCCCTCAGCCAATAACTGTTGGGTCAAGTTAAATGCATTTACCAAAACCGGAGAATTCAACAAATTCGGGCACTCATTACCCTGTTGGCCATATGCCTGAGCCAAGGCACTACCACCCAATCGGAATTTATTCTCAATGTTGATCCACAACAAAACAGTTTCCTTTCTCTCGGCGGGACCTTTAATGTCGGGGGTTACCTTTACACTAACATCAGGACAGGGGGCGTAGGTTGAAATAACCAAGGTGCCAGGTGATTTTA
The DNA here is from genome assembly GCF_032173495.1 of Musca vetustissima. Taxonomy (NCBI): domain Eukaryota; kingdom Metazoa; phylum Arthropoda; class Insecta; order Diptera; family Muscidae; genus Musca; species Musca vetustissima. The sequence goes on along the minus strand of NW_026884888.1, from coordinate 399,614 downwards.
CAGTTTGCGCACCCACCTTTGCTGCCATGGACAAAGAATCTTTACCACCATCAACGGCAATTCGTAGCTCCTTCATAATGTTGCACATCTCCTGACAGGCATCAAACATGCGAGCTCCCTCACCAGGCAGTTTGGCAGCCCACATCCAATTGCCGGAACATTTTACATCACCCAATTCTGTGATCTTTACAAACACCAAATTTGAAAGGGCCTCAGCCACACTCATACGGGCCATTGCTCCAGCATCCAGCAAACCCTTAATGGGTTGGGTACCCAACGAAGTGGCAATACCTTCTTTGCTGAAATGTGACACCGTCACCAAACCAAAATCAGCCAAGGGGGTATGCAAGGGGCCCACACATTGCTGCTGAGCAATCAAGCCTGTAACACAACGATCCACCTTGTTGGTCAAGTAACGTTTACTGCCCACCGACACCAAACTCAACACCAATTCTAAACTTTTGCCGAAATCGAAATTCTTATCGAAATGCAGAGGTGTCAACGAATTGCTCAGCCTTTGCAATTGATATTCCCGTTTGGGCATATCGCCAAGGACATGTTTCAGCTCCAAATCGAATGGTATGGGACCCAGTTGAGAGCGATCAAAGCCATCGATGAGGACCTTTTCAAAATCAGCATCACTTTCAATGAGAGTAACACGGCCATCACCGGTGACAATACCAACAAAACTGATTTGGCAACGTTCTCTACGGCAAATACTCTCCAAGAGAGGACGATCTTCAAATTTACACAAAATGGCATCGTTTTCTTGGTACTCAGCACCCCACAATTCCAGGGCATTGATGGTGGGATCGCCTAGCTGGAATTCCTTGGAGAAAATTACAGCACCAGCAAAGCCAGGTTCAACCAATTCTTTCAATACATTGCCATTACCGCCAGCACCCTGCGAAAAGATAAAATTGAATTAAGAAAGTTTTTAATTTATTTTCAATTTCCAACAAACCTGATCATGAATTGCAATAATGGGATTCTTATCACCCATTTCAATACAGGCCCTTACGACACGATTTAATTTATTTTCCATTTCAGCATCTCCTCGTTGGACGGCATTGAAATCCAATGAAGAGTCATTGGAACCTTGGACTTCAACGGAACTGGCTGCGCCACCACCCACACCAATGCGATAAACAGGGCCGCCAATTTTGGCCAAGAGCATGCCTGAAATAAAAAAAATAAAAAAATTGTTTAAGATTTTTATAAAAAAAAATTAGATCCTCGCCAGGCGTGGATTTAAAAAAAAAATATTTTTAAAGGATCCAAGGCGTCGATTTTTTAAAAAATATTTTTAAAGGAATCTCACAATGCGTGGATTTTTTACGATCCAATTTTGTTTAAAAAATATTTTTTAAAAAAATTTTCTAGGATCAAATTTCTTTTTTAAAATTATTTTTTTGGATTCAAAATTTTTAAAAAAATATTTTTTATGATCCAATTTTTTTTAAATATATTTTTTTATGATCTAATTTGTTTAAAAAAGTGGTGGATTTTTAATTTTTCTAATTCAATATTTTTCAATCTTTTGAACTTACCCTTCTTCGGATCAAATTTCTGACGCATTGATGATTCCATGGTACCCATGCCGCCACTAAACATAATCGGTTTTACATATTCATCACGTTCTCCTTGGGCATTGGTGAGGCCATAGGAATTTACAAAACCCGTAATGACAGGTTCACCAAATTTATTGCCATAATCCGAGGCACCATTACTTGCCTCGATTAGGACTTTTAAGGGTTTGGCAAACGAGGCTGGATATTCATAGGAGGCATTTTCATAGGGTTGAGGATATCCAGGAATATTCAAACAGCCAACACAATAGCCAGCCGTACCGGCAATGGGTATGCCACCACGACCCACACCTTGGACGTCTCTGGAAGATAAAAAAAAATATTATTGTTTTTTGAAAATGAAATGATTTCGAAATATTAACCTCAATCGCCCACCAGTTCCAGTGGTGGCACCACTGAAAGGAGCCACAGCCGTTGGCATATTATGCGTCTCGGCTGTGAAAATCAAATCATTGTCCACCGTTACCAAAGACATTGGTCCCGGACCATCAAAACACTGTGGACGTATGGTAACATGTTTAAAACCACGTATGGCACTGCTGTTATCACTGAACTTTATGGTGTTATTTGGATTCGAATTATTCTGGGTATCCATGATCATGCGTATCAACGACTGCGGCTGTTCCACACCATCAACAATCATTTTACCACGGAAGAACCAATGACGCGAATGTTCACTATTACTTTGGGCACAATCAAACAACTCCACAGTGGTGGGATCTCTCTTTAGGATATTTTTAAAAAGATTTGTATAATAATCCAAATCCCAATCACCGAAGGCCAATCCCAGCTTGGCATTAACTTCTTCCAAAGCTTTGCGTCCCTTTTCCATCACGGGTACCTTATACCATGATTCTTGAGATTGTGGCAGTTGTTCGTTGAAACTATTCACAGGCAAATTGTCTTTTGTATAACGGCATTCGGTCATACGATCACTAAGCAGATCTACTAATTTATCAACATTTGGTTGATTGCCGGCAAAGCCGATTAAATAACGATCGGAGGCTTCAAGGCGTATTACATTTTCTAGACCGACATTTTGACAAATATTAACACAGTTCGTTGAAAATGGTGTTGAAAAATTAAAACGTGGACCAATTTCGATTAGCAGAGATTCTTTAGTCTCCTTGGGCAGTTGTGTCGCTTCACACAGACTTTTTTCTTCACCCTGTGGATGTTTCAACAACCATTTTAATAAGGTGATCGATTTTTCCTCAAGGGGTTTGACAGTTTCTACATGATAACATTTTTCCACCTGCACGGAATTGATGTTGGAAAAGTTCTGTGGGCGGGAAAGAAAAAAAAATAAATTAGAAAAGTAATAATTTAAAAAATGGAAAAAATTTATAAAACATTTTTATGCAATTAAATATTTTTAAAAGAACCTTACAAACTTGAATTTTTGAAAATAGTTTTAAATGACTAGCCTACACTATTTTGGGATTTAAAAATAATATTAAAAAAAAATAATAATAAAAAAATATTTTTTAAAATTTTTTTATAGTAGCCAACACAAATAAGAGATTTTTTAAAAAATATTTTTTCAAGGATGATCACCGGATTTGATTTTTAAAAACATTTTTTTTTAAGGATAACATGCGCTTTTAAAAATAAAATTAAAAATATTTAATTCCTACTACCATCAATTAATCCGTAGTGTGATAGGTAGTCAGACCTTAAATTGAACTCAAATCATGTTAATAGCGTTTTTCCAAATACACGTTTCTATCTTAGAAATACAATTTAATTGGTAACCGGGAAAATTCAAATCGACGAACTTTTCCTATTTTTTTAAATTCGAGGTTACACTGAAATTGTCAAAATATTTAAATAAGCCCTCAGGAAAGATTTGCCTTACACTGGCAGTTATGTAACAACACAGATGATTTACTAAAACATGATTAATTATAGTAAGGTCTATAAATAGACCCCATCTACATAGATATGAAAGATATTTCAGATACTCACCGCCTTCAATAGTTTCAACAGCTTTTGGCGATGGACCTCATCACAGGCCTCAGTTGTATAAAAACGAATAATAGCCATTTTAATTTTCCTTTAATTCTTTAATCGAATGAATGGATGTGGTTTTAAAATCGTCGACACTCCACAATAGTCACCTACCAACTGTAGATTTAATTTGATTTGTATATGGATCAATAGCCAAAGTAACCTACACTGTCTGACGACAAAAAAAACAAAAACACATATATAAACATATTCACATATATTTATATATGCATGTAGTACTTACGAACAGGTTTCTTCTTCTTGGGTATTTACTTGTTGCTGAGCTTCTACTCTGGGGTTCCTTGCTGGGGGTTATCAGTTGCAACAGACGTAAATATTTTTTTGCATCAGGCTGGAAAATATATAAAAATGTTGACGTTGTTGTGGAGCATGCACCAACAAATCTATGTAACGAGAAGTATTATTGTTATTGTTTTTAATCAATCAATTGATAAGAATACAGTAATAATATTTTTCTTCAATCGACATTACCTTAACTTGATGTTATTCACAAACCACAAATGTACATCATGTCGATGACATCTATTTGCGTGAAATCAATAAAATGTAGTTAAAAATTCAGCAAATTTTCCAAAAGATCTGTAAAAAATTGCCAAAAACTACCGCACACAAATTTATTTGCCGGCCTACACGTGCTAGCGCTTGAAATGTTTTTAAAAGAATGGTCTCCCCCTTTTAATAGTTGTGGGGGCAAGTTATGTTATGCTGGAGAAATAATCATGTTACTCTCTCGCTCTCGTTATCATTAAATGTTGTTCATAATGAAGATAATGACAAAACGCCAGTTGGCAATACACAAACAAACTGTTAAATTTGTTGCCGCTACAAGAGACTGAAATACATTGCCGCTACAAGAGACTGAAATACATTCACAGGTGAGTATAAAAACTCAAAGTTTTTAAATAGATTTAATTAAATTAATATTAAAATAAATAAATATTTTAATATTTAATAAATATTGTATGTCGTAGATATTAATCTTTCTTATTTCTCATCCTCTTTGAATGAAATCCCATAAACAAAAACTGGTTGGTAACACGTAAACAACTGTTAAATTTAACGCCGGCACAAAAGACTGTGCTATCAGTTCATGTGTGAGTGTCAATATATAAGAAGAAAAAGCAAAAGCATTAAATAGATTTAACTAATTTAATATGTAAATAAATAAATAGTTCGGTGTATAATAATATTTATCGGGATTTATTTTTGTAAATAATAATTATTTTTCCTTTCCACCCTCTCTCTCTCTTTAACTCATAACAGACTAGTTGGCGCCACATAAACTTTTAATTTAACGTCGACAAAAGTGAAATGAGGACGTTATGGTATGTGTCAATATATAAGAACAAATCCCCAAAGTAATTAATAGATTTAATGAATATAAAATATATTTATTGAATATTTAATAATTACTATTTTTTATGCTGTAGATATATTAAACATTCTCCCTCTGTCTCACTTCAAATGACTGGTCATAAACAACTGTTTAAATTTCTAACGCCGATAAATTAGCACATTAGATGTCAAACGGCAAGTTAGCGTGGTTTTACACTGTTGGTGATTGGGATTGGTGTTGAGAGTTTCTCTCTCTCTTGAGAGAGTAATTAGAGTTGCGCTATTTTTAATTTTGTAACAAGAGTACTTTTGTTCACAAAAGGTACGAATTGACATAAACGTACCAAAACAAAAATTACAGTTTTTTATTATTCTTGAATACATTTACGCTTAAATTATAACATATAGTATATATGCAAATAACTGGTATAAATATTGGCCAATATTTCTCGATAATTATGATTTATTACCATTCGAAGTGGAATTTTAGGTACCTTTTCGTACTGTTTTTGTTCCTACCTGTGGTAATGTTTTCCAACACAATTAACAATTTACCACTGAGAGAGAGAAACTCTCAACACCGATCCCGATCCCGATAAATATAAAACCACGCTTAGCAACGTGGAACGTTTTTCAATGTTTAATCAGTCGGTGAAAAAGGCGCTCATATTATAGAAAATAAGTCGCTTTAATTATAATTTTGCAAATTGCACTGTTGTTTGATTAAAAACAGAAAACACAGTGGGAGAGTAGAAACGAAATAACTGTTTCGAATAAAATTGCAAGAAAATATGGCTCAAAATGCACCAGCTTCTGTAGATGTGCAGGTATTATCAACAGCATGCATACTTGAGACAAGATTTGGCATGCTTTTTTTTGTCAAACAATTGAAGACAACACACAACACTATTAATAATATTAATATTTTATTAATACTTATTATTTCTTTTCAGGATATACAATTTAAATTACATGGCAAATTTCCACTATTTTCTGAATGCAAAGAATTAAAGAGTTTAGTCAGCCTATTGGCTGTATCGTCAACAAAGGGTCTGTTGTTTGCCGGCAATCCAAATGTGAAGGAATTAAAAGGTGGCATCAACAACACATCAGAGAGTAGAAGTGAAATTTAATATTAATGTTTTTGTTTTACAGTTATTAAATTAAAAGATATAATCGATTACAAAAGCAATGGCAAGGATCTTCCGGTGCGCACAATCCCCTTGCCGGGTGAACCCAAGGCCATGGCATGTAGTTGTGACGGATCGATGTTGGCTGTTAATTGCATGCAAAACAATACTGGATTTTTGCAAATTTACCAAGTTGATTGTTTTCTGACACCGGTAAGTAAATCGAAAATGATATAAAAATTTTAAATAATTAATTTCATTGTTTGGCAGAACGTAAATGTCATCTACAATGTCCCAGTGTCGCCGGAAAGTTATGTTTTTGCCTTGCAATTACTGTGGAATCCCGTTATTGCAAATAACATTGCTTTGGTTTTGAATGATGGCTCTGTTACTATGTTCACCTTGAATCCGGGTGGCAATTACGATAAAGTTACCTTGGGCAAGGAAAATCAAGTGAAATCCGGTTGTTGGTCCCCAAAAGGAAAACAAATAGTTTTTGGTTTTCCCGATGGCAAATTACAACAATTTAAACCAAACTTACAACCGGCACGTGCCATACCTTGTCCGCCGGGTATACATCCGGGACCATTCGATTGTATTGCGGTTCACTGGCTTTCCACATTTCAATTTGCTGTTATATTCTTGCAAAGAGGCGAGGAGATGTGCCCCTCACTCTTCATTGTTAATGCACCGAAGGCGGGCAATCCCAGCTATATAAATTATTATGATATTTGTTATAGTGCTCCGGGACCACGTACACAGCAGCTGACATTTAATCACATTTCACAATGGAATTTGTTATTGGTTTCGTCGGCAAATGGTGTGGAGGTTGGTATCTTGGGAACCAAGGAGTCGGGTGAGAATCCCACATGGATTCAATATACGCTATTGGATGAGGCACGTATAGAAATGCCATTAACCGAGTCGAAAGATGAAACATTTCCCATGGGTTTTGTATTTGACACGGCCTCCTCGCATCAAGTAAAAATGGGTGAACAAATGCTGCCGGTAATGCCCATGATACATGTTCTGTCGACCCATGGGCATTTGGTGTCGTTTAATTTTTTGAATTTATCCCCCAATGCTGTGGGAGTTTGTTCTCCACCACCGCCACTCAACGATACATCTGGTGGGTTTAAACCATTGCAACAAGAGACAATGGCCAGTGGTCAAGCAAATGTGGACAAATCACAGGGTGTACAAAGAGCCAGTGGTGGTGGTGGTTTTGCTGATATGACATTTACTTTGGGTTCAAATATGGTGACATCAACTCCAGCTATTGTAAGTAAAGTAATTTATGGAACAAAATCTTAGATTCCTATTAAAAAATAATTACTTTTAAATTTAGAAAGATAAACCGGTACCCATGTTTGGTGGCCTGGCTAATGCCTCATCTAAGCCAAGTGGTGTGGCTTTTGTTTCCACTGCTGCAGCACCTGCAAAGACAAATACAGCAACAGCGCCAGCAATGACATTTGGTTCAGGAAATACAACATCTTTTATGCCGCAACAATCTCAAACCTCGAACATGTCGGCGCCCAAATCAGGTTTTGGTACACAGTCAGCTGTACCATCCTTTGGTGGTTCCCAATCTGGTTTTGGACGTAAGACATGTAAATTTGTGTATACCAATTTATATTTCAAATATTTCTTCTGTTTTTTTAGTTAAGCCTGCTGAAAAGCCATCATTGCCGCCTCCACCATCTGCTACAGATAAAAATGTCACCAAAAATAACTCCAATCAACCATTGTATACAGTGCCACCAACCTTTAAGGCACCTCAAGCGGTCCAAGTGACCACCAGTAAAGCACCATCATCGGCCACGACAAAAGTCAATATGAATATGGGTGAAATAGATGATGTTGTCAAGCAAATGATTGCCATTCAAATAGACGCTTTCGATCAGGAAATTAAACAGATACAAATGCAAACCATGAAGCTAATGGAGAATGTAAGTAGAAGACTCCGTGAGTACGGGGTATTTTTGATATTCATAAAATCCTTTTTTTTTTGTAGATTGGTACCCCCGATGAAATCAAATCATATACCAAACAACTAAATGATCTCCAGGAGATTATAGAACAGGCCGATGATCATGAATTTGAGCAGGATGTACAAAGCTTACGACATTCCATGAATGAATCATATGCCATGTTGGCTGAATGTCGTTCCAAATTGAATATGTACAAAAATCCAAAGTATGTATGAATAGGCCTTGAAAAAAAAACCGAATCATAATTTTATATCTCTCCACAGCCTATCCCGTTTGACATCATCATCTACCGCCGATCCGGCAAATAGACGACAATTGGCTAAATTACAGGCATTTATAGCCACCAATCAAACTCAATTGAATCAAGTTAATTATTTAATTGATGCTCAATGGTCTCAGTATCAGGATGTGGTCCGGCGTAATACCAAAAATCAAATGCACATACCCTGTTTGGATGGCATCTATCAACGTATGTCAAAACTGAAGGATCTATTGGCACGACAACGCACCAAAATGAATCACATTAAAAGTAAATTGAAACAAAAGGGTTTGAATTATAAACCAGCATGCAGCGATACGAAGGATGTTACATTAGTGGCTGTGGGTGCATTAACTAAAAATCAAAAGTAGGTATCTTGATAAGAAAATTTTTCAACAGAAACTACATTTCAAATTATTGCCATATTTCAGCACCATGGAATCATTGGCCGATTCAATACTCTCGATGAGTCTATCACAAGTTGTCTCTCAATCACATTCGAAACTATCCGAAAGCAAATTGAATGCCATACGTAACTTCACCAAACAACAACAGCAAATAGCAATAATAAAGGCCAAAAGACCAGATCGGGTGGGTCTAAAATCCGAGGTCATTTTGGAAACTAAACTGGAAAGTGAACGCAAACAAAAGGAAAAAGAAATGAAGGAAAAACAAATACAACAGCAGCAAATGGTACAAAAACAACAGGCAGCTCCCACGCAAAAATCCCAAGCTCCAAATAACATGAAGCCACCCAGCCAACAAATGCCACCACAAAATGTCCAGCAAATGCAACAAAATCAACAGCAGACATTTTTGGCCAAACCTACGGCCTCTAAACCTGCTTTATTGCCCAACGCAAGTCAACCCTCACCCTTCATTACCCCCAATCCGGCAACATCCAGTACTTTGTCATTTGGCGGTCAAAGCTCTTTTGTAAAAACCTCAACAACGGTGTCGATTAAACCTGATGATCCCTCAAAACTGGGCTCCTCCTCGACATCACCATTTACCGCTTTCGGCTCATCATCAGGTGGAATTTCATTTGGTCAAACGGCCAAACCAACCCCGCAAAACAATGAAGGGAAAGAAAACCCTGTTGCCGCCGCTACGCCCATTTCATTTTCTGCCAAGGTCATTGGTGGTAATGATTCTAAAAATAAGTCAAATACATTGGGAGGTGGATCTGCAATTGGTGGCGGCGATAGTAATTTACCCACACAAGGCTTTGCTGCCTTTTCGGCCAACAAGCCAGCCAATTTGACGAATGAGCCAAGCAATGCATCTGCTGCAGCAGACTCTAAAAAATCAGAAGAACCCAAAGAAAGTTTCAGTTTTGGTAATATTGCTGCCACAATTACACCAGCATCGACTTCTGCCGCATCTCCTTTTGGTGGTTTTGGGGCAAAATCCACCACTGCAGCTGCAACAACAGCTACAACTCCAGTTGTATCTTCATCTTCGGGGGGTATGTTCTCCTCCTCAACCTTTGGTTCTGGCTTGTCATTGTCTACAACAGCCAAACCATTTGCCTCTTTGTCAACGGAATCATCCACACCATTTGGTGGTGGTGGTGTTGGTTCTGGTACAACATTCAGTTTTGGAGGTTCTACCCCGGCAACAACCACAGCAAATATGTTTTCATCCTCAACCAAACCGGCGGAAACCACTGCTAAGCCGCAAGACACAAAAGTTTCCTCTTCCCAAGCGCAAAGTTCCGCCACGGCCAGCACCACTTCAAGGTTAGAATATCGATATAACTGAAGTCCAACCAATACAACATAATTTTCTTTTATTTCATTTCCAGCTTTACATTTGGAGGTCTATCTTTGGGCAATGCAGCCTCCAACACCAGCAGTGTTACCACAAGTTCAGCTCCGCCCAATGTTACGATCACCTCCTCTGGGCTGCAAACATCAAATGCTGCTTCTAAACCCCCTACTACGACTACCACATCCAACGCACCGGCTGATTCTTTATTTGGATCTTTGAATATATGTAAACCGGATACCGGAAAACAAGGCGATGCATCCAAACCCCCGGCCAATATATTTTCAGGATTTGCCACAGCAACTTCGGCAACAACATCATCGCCATTTTCCTTTGCCACCAGTAGTGCTCCAAGTGATGGAGGAAAATCGGCAACAACAGCAACTACGCCAGTTTTTGGTGCAGCAACAACCACCACCACCGCTGGAAATATTTTTGGCAAGCCAGAAGCTACCACAGATGCCACTACAACTGCGACAACAGTCACCACAACATCTGCCTCTGTAGTTGCATCTTCCACTGGTACTTCCACAACATCGGCAGCCCCGGTATTTTCATTTACCTCGGCAGCAGATCAAAAAGGTTCGACTATACCAATGTTTGGTTCCCTCTCTGTTACGTCCACTGCGGGCAATACTGCTGCCGCAACTACCGGACCTACTACCGCCACCAAACCTGGTAATATCTTTGGTGGTGCAACAAGTACACCTTCATCCATATTTGCTCAAGCGGCATCAGCAACATCGACAGCCGCATCGACTACTAATACATCCCCCGCACCCATATTTGGTGGAGCTGCCGCCGCCGCTTCTTCGGGACATTCATTGTTTGGGTCCACAGCATCGGCCACAACAGCTGCTTCGACACCCAGCACAGCTTCAATATTTGGCGGTAGTACAAAACCAGCCGAACCTCCTGCATCCACCGGTGGTAGTATTTTTGGTGGTATACCGAAACCGGATCAATCTGTATTTGGTAGTTCTGCAACAACGCCAGCAGCCACAGCGCAGCCGGCGTCAGGTTTATTTGCTGCTGCAGCGGCTGCAACTAAACCGGCAGCAGCTCCAACGGGTGGTAGTATTTTTGGTGGAAGCACAGGCAGTGTTGGTTTTGGAGCTCCTGCTGCCACAGGTGGTTCAATCTTTGGTGGCGCTGCTGCCACCACTACAACAAGCCCATTCGGTTCTTCGGGTAATACTGCAGGTTCTATATTTGGTGCTGCAGCAGCTGCTACCAAACCAGCAGAAGGCGGAAATATATTTGGCTCACCCACCCAGCAGTCGGCATCAAGTGGCGGTTCCATTTTCGGTAAAAGTACTTTTGGACAAACAGCAGCGGCATCCGCTACAGCATCAGCTGGTAGCATATTTGGTGGTGCTGCCGCACAACCCACAGCAACTGGACCTTTTGGAGCACCAGCGGCGGCGGGTGGTGGTTCAATATTTGGTGGATCAGGAAATGCCGGTGGTAATGCCGCATCTGGTGGCTCAATATTTGGCGGCGGTGGTGGTAATACTGCTGGCGCTCCAGCATTTGGTGCAACAACAGGTTCAACAGGTTTTGGATCATTTTCACAACCCTCAAATGCACCTGCCTTTGGTTCCCCAAGTGGTGGGGGTGCTGGATTTGGCGCAGCAACCGCCAGTACTGGGTTTGGATCACCACAACAATCGGCATTTGCCAAACCTGTTTTCGGTGGTCCACCCACCTTTGGTAGCCCACCGGCATTTGGAGCTCAACCCACATTCGGCGGTGCACCAACCTTTGGCAGCCCTAAGTCTGGCTTTGGATCATTTGCTGCGGCGGCGACGGCTACATCACCAACCACTGGTGGTTTTGGTGCTGCAGCCAATCCGGCCACAGCCAAGAGTAATATCTTTGAAACATTGGGTTCAACAGATACTGGTCTATCGTTTGGTAATTTGGCTCAGTCAACACAGCCTCCTAATCAACAGAAACCAGCATTTGGAGGGTAAGTTTGAAAAATGAGTAATTTTCGGAAATTTTTAAAAATGCTAATAAATGATTTTTTTGTGTCTTTTCAGTTCATCTTTTATGAGTTATCGTTGAATTTTCTATTTCTTCTTTAGTGTACATGTGTGAAATCGTCGAAAACAAAAACAACAAAATCGCAAAGTGATTGTTACAATTGGTATGAGTGTCTGTCAGTCAGAATGTTTTTTTCACAATAAAGGAATTTTCATATTCACCTAAAAAACCAAAAATAATGGAAAATTTTGTTTTCGTTTTGAAAAAATGGAACTTGGAGTTTTCCCAAGCCATAAGAGCTACGGTATTTGCCTGTGAACATGATAAACTCTGCCGTAAGGTACATGAAGAGCACTCAAGCACAAAATAGTACGATAGCGGTGATGATTAAACATGTATTCTCTAGTTGCAGTCATTTTCTATGATGATCTCGCAGTTACGATCTCACACACTCAGTTCTATTCAACAGTGATGAGGATGCAAGTTTAGTCTTGAACAGTGATGCTCATAATACTTGCATTTGTATGTTACTCTCCTGCATATGCTAAACAAACGGGAAATCTAAATTGAGAGAGAATACGCGGGGTTTGTTGTCATGAAAACGTAAAGAGTAGAGCAACACTGGTCTTGAAGACAACTTGTCATCATTTCGCTATGTCAGATGATTAAAATACTGGCAAATTAATTTATATCGTAATACCTGTATTTAGATACCCAGAATCCCCAACGATACCGACAATTTTTTGTTTGTCCTCCATTCTTAGTTTTCCTTTTCATGTATGTGTCGTCTCTCGTCCATTACTCTCAATTTTCCTACGGGGTACTGTTACATTAAACGGCGCCGGCATTGTTTTGACTCTGCATGCTGTACATGCCTGACGCCGTTACTTAATTTCAATCTGGCAATGTCACTTAAGCCCTTTGTACATATTAGAGTCTAAACACAACCAGAGAGTGTTGAGTCGGCAACAGTCATTTCTTATTGGCAAGGGGAAATCCCGACGGCTGACGACGTGTTTTTAAGGAATTAATAATAAAATGGAAGGAACTTTGATCGAGGAAATAAAAATACGACATTTTGTATAACTTGGAATCTCCTGATTACAAAAACACAAGCAAAATGGAATAAATTTGGAAGAACTTTGCATGAAAACAAATAATTGACATTTTGTGCCTCTAATTCTTTCGTTGGGTTTTCACGCCGGCGAAAATGTTTGCCGCTGACTCCTGGCTCTTATTAAGCCCTTTATACTTTTTTGTTCTTGTATAGGATTCTCTTTCTTTGTTGTAATTTATTTTTAGAAGTACCAACAATATTTAAGGGTAAATATTACGACCCCGGTATAAATCTGGAATGAAATTAATTTAATAACATTTACTTAGTGGGTGGCAGCTTCCTCCAAAACAAAAAACAATGCCTGGCTTTCAAGAATCCCTCCAGCAGCAGCAACAACAAAGCCGCTTGGATACACTAGATGTTATACAGGAATATTTTGCCAAATTAAATCCCATTGCCGAACGCATCTATCACGATATAAATGATACCAAAGTGAATTATGGCAAGCTGTGGGATAGTCTAAATTATCATGAACAAACAGATATAATCAATGATACACTAATTAAGCCGGAAATTTCATTACATTATTTCGATAGCTTTGCAACACCCCAGTCCAGCTCTACAAAAAGTCAGCGGACATCCACCGATTCCTTAGCAGCCATAGTCTTAAATGATTTTAGTGGAAAACATCAGGAGTCCAAAGAAATTGTCCCCCTTAGCAGGCAATTTGATGCCAAATATATGAAAAATGAAGGACACGGCTTTGATGGTCGTGATCTGAGGACATTCTCCATACAATCGGTGGCAATGAAAATCATACAAGATGATAATATTGGCAGCTTTCGTGACGAGTATTCAAGGCCATTTAGTTATCGCACCAAGTCACAAATTAATTTACATTTATTTTCGGGAGATGGTGGGGGTAGTCATCATCAGTCGAAGCAGACACCCCAGCTATCTATATTTTCATTAGGCAACAAAGATGCGAAACAGGAACCCTTGGATGCTGAATCGAAAAAGACATTGCTTAACTATCAAAGGCTGCAGAATGAGCTGAAGAAGAGTCTAAATCAAAATATACAAAAGGCCAGATTAAATGATGGCGGCGGACAACAGCAGAAAAATTGTGGTGGTGGGGCAGGCATCAAACCAAGTAGTATTACAAGTCCCGCCATGGATATAATAAAAAATCGCAAAAGTATTAATAATTTGGATTCTCCGACTAGTGGGGATAACGAAAAACCAAACAGCAAGGCATCGGTGTCATCATCATCCAAACCAAATAAATCCAATTCCTCTTCAATAATACAGGTATTTCTGAATTCAAATAACAGTTCGGCACCACCATCTTCCAGTGTTGTTAACTATGCTGTGTACAGCGACAGTTTTTTGGATGGTGAAGAGAAAACAAATTTAATGCAAAATTGTGCAAGGGGCCAATTTCTATTGTCGGCCTCATCTTCATCCACCGCCACCTCAGAGGATGATGAATATGAGGTGGGTAGGGGAGCGGATAAAACTATCGATTCCGAGGAAGTTTATCTTTTGGATAGGGATATACGTAAGGGTTTTGATTTTCTTAATAATTGGTAATGGAAAAATGGGTGCTGGTCACGGCAAGGGGTGGGCGTACCTTATGGCTCTATGGTATGGTAGCTAGCTATAGATGATGGGTTTAATTTCCTTACCCTTAAGCGAGAAGAGAGCGTAACTGCGAGAAGATGAACTCTTAAAGATTTTTATGAGGATTTTTTTTGTCTGTATTATATTTTGGAATAACGAATTTCCTTAAAAATATATTTTTTATTATTTTTTTATAAAAATTACATTTTTTATATTTATACTTTTTTATGTATTTAATTTTTAATCTATTTTATCCAGACAAGGGGCTCCTTACCTCTGCTCTTCTAATTTTTTAACCAAATGCCATATATAAAAAATCGAATAGCATTTATTGGCACTAAAAAACTTCTCTTTTTGAAACACTTTGTCATAATTATTTTTTTATATACAAAAGTCATATATATTTTGGATAGATATTCTCTACACTATAGATATATTAAAATATAAGAGACTAACATATAAATATATAAATAGACTGATTAATTACATACATACATTAACTATAACAAAACAACATTAAAAACGGCATCTATTGATTTAAAACAAAATAACAAAAAAAAAATACGAATACAATTTTCCTAATACAACTAATAAATATATCCAAAACATGTTGTAGTCTTAACTAGTAATATATAACTTTTAAAAGCTTTGTATTGTATCAAATTATTATACGAGAAAAATAAACAAAAATATATACAAAATAAATATATTTAAAAAAAATTATAATAAAGGAACATTTTATTACAACAAAAAACAAATCCCATTAAGGATAGTCTATATTGAAATGTAATTAAACCAAATATTTTTTGTTATCATGTAGACTAGGTCCATATGCCGAACACGAATGATAAAAATTTTGAATATTTTCCAATTAAAAAAAATATCCTTTATATGAAGGCCTATATTAAAATGTTATTACAGCAATTATGTTTTTACCCTCCAAACATTGTTTGCCCAAAACAAAATTGTCATAAGGTTTCAGTTAATATGTCAAGGGTTTCAAATGATGGTCATGGCATAGTAGAAAATCTAAATATAGAATAACAGTTGAATAAGAGGGAGGGAATGTAATGCTGCAAATACGTAATAATTTTTTTTCACAAGCAGATGCGCAATTTTCTTCTTTTTGTCTTTCGTTTATTTTTTCATTGTTTGGCTTGTCATCGTCTGGTCTATATTTAGGGAACGCATAAAATTAGAACAATTTTTTTTCTTTGGTTTGTAGAGGATTACCTTTTGGTTACTCAGATTACATCATATAGTAGTGAAGGTTCATGTAAATATTTAGATTTAAAAAAAAAAAAAAAATTAAAAAAATTTTTTTTTTTTTTTTGAAATCTACGCCTTGAAAAAATATTTTTTTTAAAGTCTACGCCTTGAAAAAATATTTTTTTTGAAATCTGCTCCTTGAAAAAATATTTTTTTAAAATCTACGCCTTGAAAAAATATTTTTTTTTTAAATCTACGTCTTCAAAAAATATTTTTTTAAAATGTACGCCTTGAAAAAATATTTTTTTTAAATCTACTCTTTGAAAAAATATTTTTTTTAAAATCTACGACTTGAAAAAATATATATTTTTTTAAATCTACGTCTTGAAAAAATATTTTTTTAAAATGTACGCCTTGAAAAAATATATTTTTTTAAATCTACACCTTAAAAAAATATTTTTTAAAAAAGTCACGCCTTAATAAATATTTTTTAAAAAGCCACGCCTTAAAAAAATATTTTTTAAAAAAGCCAAGCCTTAAAAAAATATTTTTTAAAAAATCCACGCCTTAGAAAATATTTTTTTTAAATCCACGCCTTAGAAAATATTTTTTAAAAAATCCACACCTTATAAAATATTTGTTTTGAAAAATCAATTCACGCCTTAAAAATATTTCTAACAAATTGACGCCTTAAAAATATTTCTCACAGTTTTCTCTCAACACTCGTTGTGAACAGACTACGTTTTTTACTCAGCGCTTGTTTAAATATTTCTCTTTACAACAACTTCCCTGTTATAAGTGTTTTTAAGTGATATTCAAGAACTTTGCTTGACATGGCATCCTCCTCTGGGGGCAATTATTATAAGGACTTAGATCCCGATGGCGGTCCTAAATCTCCCAAAAGGAAAAAACAGAAGACGGGTGCTTTGGCTTTGGGAAATTCCTTAGATTTCCCGCTCTTGCCTCAATATAAAAATAAAAACCAATCATGCCCCAAATACATTGTAATGAAAACTAAAAACACTGAAAAAACTCTAAAATCGTTCAACATATTTCTGTTATCGAAAGCAATCCAAGGAATTTCTGCGGAACCCACTCTAAAAACCATCTTCACACGTGACGGCAATCTTATTTTTTTGACAAGAAATGAAGCTCAAGCAAACCGTTTTTTAAAAACCAAATATCTAGCTGGAATTGGTCCAATTGAATGCAGTTATCACCGCACATTAAATATCGTTAAAGGTTTTGTACACTGCGATCTGCTGACTGATCTATCCTCAGAAGACATAGTGGATGGCATGAAATCACAAGGCGTTGTCGACTGTCAAAAAATTACCAAATTTAGAGATGGTACTATATTTAACACTCCATCCCACATAATTAGTTTCAACTTATACGAACTACCCAAAACAGTTGAAATTGGTATCATAAATTGCAAGGTTAAAGTATATACTCCTAACCCGATTCAGTGTAAAAGCTGCTTTAAACTCGGTCACACAAAAAAATTCTGCAAAAATGCTCCCACTTGTGATGTATGCTCATCTGCTTCGCATGATCCAATTTTATGTACAAAAGTGTTATGTATAAACTGCAACCACCAACATAGTGCAACCAACAAACAATGTCCAGCATTTCAACAAAGAAAAATGGTGCTCAAATACAAAATTGCAAATAAATGCTCTTTCAAAGAAGCTTTGATAAATACGCCTAAAATAGATACAACAGAAATACCAATTGAGAGTCTCTCCGATGCTATTGAAAGAAGAAAAAAGAGAATAACACATAACAGTAAACTAACCAACACTCAAAATCTCTCTAACGTTGATTCCCCGATCAACAACACCCACACAACACCAACAAAATTAATAAAATCCCCAAAACATACAACCCTGCAAGCTAGCGCAGAACAACCGAGCACAAGTAAAAATATTACAACCAATACAAAAACAAATACCATCACAACGAAAACAACTATAAACTCAGAACAATTACTCAATAAATTTAACTCCAAACTTGAGTCAATTAAAAATACCACCAAAACACACGGAAATACCTTTTCAACAAATGTTTCTATCTCCGATGAAGAAGATACGAAGAAGAATAAACCAGCAAAAATAACTGCAAGAAGATCTGCGGTAGACAATCTTAAAGATTCATTAATGTCTGAATAGTTTTCTACACTCATCACTCTTATTCTTTTATATCTCCCCAATGAATCAGTTTAATATAATTCAATGGAATATAAAAGGTTTAATTAATAATTACATCGATCTTCAACTGTTATTAAAAGATCACAATCCCCATTTCATATCTTTACAAGAAACACATTTATCATACAATTCACAACCGATCTCCCCTCGTAATTTCACTCCATACGCAGCAAATAAACCGGAAAATATCTCGGCAAAAGGCGGAGTTGCTATATTTATTAATAAAAATATTCCTCATAAGCGAATTTTAAATAACTCCAAAATATTAAATATTGCAATTGAGATTTCCTTAAAAATAAAATTTACCATTATTTCAATTTACATCCATCCCAACGAAACCTTTGCGGTTTCCGACATATTAAACCTATTCATCAACATAAAAACTCCAATAATTTTACTTGGCGATGTAAATAGCTGGAACATCATTTGGGGATCCAACAGAAGTAATTCAAGGGGACTTATTTTGGAAAATGCCCTAAATGCACAAAACCTTTGTATACTAAACGATGGCAAACCCACACATTTATCTACGTTCGGAACACATACCTACATAGACATAATATGCTGTTCGCCTTCGCTTTTATCCATGGCAAGTAGTCATACTTTAGATGACCTTTACAGTAGTGATCATTTTCCAATAATCACCAACATTGATTTTGGTACACCTGTCGCAAAGTTTAAACCATTTTATAAACATAATTTCAAGAAGGCAAATTGGAACTCTTTTAAAATGGATGTTGACACTTCACTAGATGCCAACACTCTTATCGGAAATCCCAACAAAATTAATGCCATTTTCACGAAAGCAATTAGAAATGCAGCCAATAATAGTATCCCAACTACAAGACATACAACCAAAAGATCTGTTCCATGGTGGAATAAGGAGTTATACACCCTACGCCAGAACAAGGTTTGCCTCTATCGTGCTTTTAAAAAGGCTCCTTCACCCGATAATCTTCTTTTATACAAAAAGGCCAACGCAAAATTTAGATTTGTATCTAAAAAACAAAAGGCATTGTGTTTTTATAATTTCACAAAAACTATTAGCCGTGATCTACCTCTCAGCCTTGTGTGGCATAAAATTAACAAAATATCTAGAAAAGGTAACTTCAACCTTTTCACGTCAATGATATCCAATGACATATGTATCAACGATCCCATCGATATAGCCAACCATTTTGGAAATAAATGGTCGGTCGAATCATCAAATATCAACTTTTCTCCGGAGTTTTGCGCTGCTAAGTTCAATCTTGCATCCTTTTCTAATCCTGCATTAAATAAGCAAGCTGCTACAATTGAGGGTGAAATTGTATTTAAGGAAATGCAAATAGCTTTTGGTAAAGTTAAAGGCGCCACGCCATGGCCGCGATAATATTTCGTATCCCATGTTGAAGAATCTATCTAACAAAAGCAAACATAAATTACTGTCTTTTTACAACTCAGTCTTTGACACCGGAATCATCCCCCATTCATGGAAATCGGCAGTCATAGTTCCTTTGCCCAAACCAAATAAAAGTAAAACGGAGTTTTCTGGATACCGGCCTATATCTTTGCTGCCCTGCCTGTCTAAACTGTTGGAAAGGATAATCTCCAACCGCTTATCATGGTTTTTGAATGCTCGCAATTTAATTTCTATTAATCAAGTTGCTTATAAAGCAAACCAAGGTTGTACAGACGTACTTTTACACATCGACTTTTATGCATCCAAATCCATATCAGCAAGAAGTCACACATCAGTACTTTCGATAGACTTTGAAAAAGCATTTGATCGCATCGGTATACATATAATATTAGATTCGCTGAAATCATGGGGAGTTGGAAGGAAAATTTTAAATTTCATCAAGTCATTTTTGACTGGGCGCACTTTTAAAGTCAAAATCAATAACTATTACTCAAACCAGTTTGCTATGAATAATGGTATACCTCAAGGGTCACCACTGTCGGTAGTGCTTTTTCAAATAGCCTTTAACCAAATCAGCAACATCATAAACAAATATCCTAAAATATATCATTGCCTTTACGCTGACGACCTATACATTCTGAGCTCGAATAAAGATAACGATGCTGCCAACATTCAATTTTCTAACATTATAAATGATATCAACACTTGGGCCAAAACATCTGGTGCCAAAATCTCTCCTACAAAATCTTCAATTCTACATATATGTCGGAAGCATAGCTGTAAACCCACCAACATAATAATCAACGGTGTTAGCATTCCCTACGTCAAGAAGCTTAAGATCCTGGGTGTAATTTTTCAAAAAAACTATCGGTGGAACGAACACATACTTAAATTAAAAAAGGACCTTATACCCCGTTTAAACATTATAAAGTACCTTTCACATAAAAGTTTCGCCCACATCAACACCCTTACTTACTTGGTAAAGACATTGGTGCTAAGCAAAATTGACTACGGTTTGTACCTTTTTGGGGACAGTCCTGTTTCAACTTTGAAACTTATTAAAGCCGTATACCACGATAGCATCAGGGCCAGCACATACGCATATAGAACTACTCCCATCAAAACCTTACTGATTGAATCTGGATTGCCTTCTCTCGAGCATAGAATTCTCGAGTCTAGGAATATGTTACTGCCTAAAATCCTGTCATCCAAGTCTTCCGTTATTAACACTGATGTATCGAAAATTTTAAAAACAAAACGAAAACCTAAAAAAACATCAGTTGTTTACTATTCTATTAGGAATAACATAGTAAACTTTAGGGATAAGGTTACATGTTTTAAACCTAAATGCCCTTCATGGCTTTTTTCGGACAAATCGTGCGATACATCTCTCAGCATTCTAGGAAAAAATGGAACTTCAAACGAAATATACGCACACCATTTTCGATTTTTTTCCTTGCAGCACTCGTCTTGGCAGTTCTTATACACTGATGCCTCTAAAACAAACTCAGTCTCCGCATACGCAGTTGTTGATTCCAATGGCGATACTCTATCCATTAAAACCCTTGCTGATTTTTCATCTATCTTCACGGCCGAAGCTGCTGGCATTATAGAAGCTATCAATATTGCAATCCATTCACAACAAGAAACAATAATTATTTCCGACAGTTTATCGGTTCTAAAATCGGTGTTATGTACATCAAACAACAGTTGGGCTTCAATTAACAAAATTCGGGATTTGCTAACCGAGAACAACTACATAAAACTTTTCTGGGTACCTGGTCACGTTGGAATTGAAGGAAACGAAAACGCCGATAAAGCAGCAAAGTACGCCTGCACCGCTCCAGTGTTGTTAGATGGAATAATCGAAAAAATAGATTTAAAAACATTTATAAAACACAAACTTAAACAAAATGCTAAACAACAACACATGTTATTTGAACATGTGCACTATAACAAAATAAATCCTAACTGCATAGTGCCCGTCTATCCTACCAATGTACCTAAAAAGCAAGTGCGCATATTTTCGAGACTTCGAATGGGTCATACTATTGCCACACACCAACATCTCATTAACACAAGTTTTGACAACAAGTGTCCCAAATGTGGAAATGTCTACACAGCACAACATATTTTAGAAACATGCAACGCTTTCGACAGAGCCCGCCTCAACTACCTCAACAACGATGGAACGAATATTTTAATATCACCTACTACTGTCAATATTAATAAGATATTTAACTACATACGTCATCTTAAAATTACTATTTAATAAAATTATTAAGAATTGTCAACCGATTTAGCTGATGGCCATTGTAGCCAATGCTAGATACTCTTATTATTAGCATTGTATTTACTACAATGTTAATACTATAATAAATAAATAAATAAATAAAAATATTTCTAAAAAATTGACGCCTTAAAAATATTTCTAAAATATTGACGCCTTAAAAATATTTCTAAAAAAATTGACGCCTCAATTTTTTTTTTTTTTTTAAATCCATGCCTTAAAAAAATATTTGTTTTAAAAATCCACGCCTTAGAAAATATATTTTTTGAAAATCCTTAAAAAATATTTGTTTTAAAAATCACGACTTAAAAAATATTTGTTTTAAAAATCCACGCCTTAGAAAATATATTTTTTGAAAATCCTTAAAAAATATTTGTTTTAAAAATCACGACTTAAAAAATATTTGTCTTAAAAATCCACGCCTTAAAAAATATTTGTTTTAAAAAACCTCGCCACAGAAAATATATTTTTTAAAAAATCTTTAGAAAATATTTTTTAAAAAATTCTTAGGGAATATTTTTTAAAAAATCCTTAGAAAATATTTTTTAAAAAATCCACGCCTTTTAGTAGCCTCCCTTAGAAAATATTTTTTAAAAAATCCACGCCTTTTAGTAGCCTCCCTTAGAAAATATTTTTTAAAAAATCCACGCCTTGAATTTTTAAAAATATTAAAAACATTTTTTTTTGAATAAAATTTTTAATTATTTTTTTTTACAAATATTTTTTTTTAACATCCACATGCAAGTACATTAAATATCAAGGCAGAATATTCAACAGGTTTTTTTATTAATTTTAATTGGTCTTCTTCATCGCATATAAGAGGAATTCAAAATGCCATTTCATAATAGGAAGTAAACTGTGACGTATTAAATTGTATGGTTGTATTAAATAATGCGCTATATTTTGTTTATATCACATGGGTAAATAATAACACATATGTGTGTGTATCATCATATTGACATTTTAAAAATTTTCCTCACAGATACGCATTAAATCTTATTGCCAACTTGTTCACATTAGATTCACGTGTGTGCTTCCTCCCCCCTTTTTTTGTTGGTTGATTTCAAAAATAACAACAATTTCATTTTTTTTTTTGTTTTTGTTCTTACAGAAAACTATATGTGTTTTTGTTTTATTTATATATTTTTCCAATTTTCACAAAAGAAAAAAAAAAAGATGTTTGCTTCACGTATTTCGGTTGTATTAAATCGCACAAAATTTTTTGAATTATTTGTTTCGTTTTCTTTTTTCTCTTTTCATTTTTTTTCAATAGCATTATTATCGTACAATACATACATACATCATATATATATATAAACAATTCATTTTCATATAGGTAATAACTTAGCAATTAGAATTGGTAAATATACTTTGTTTTTTAATTTATTGATTAATTTTTAATTTGAATTTTTGAATTACAAAAACACCACTATGTTGTTGTTGTTTATTGGGCATGAGACAATTGGCTGCGGCATGATTTGCAGGGAGAGCGGGCAATAGGTTTGGAAAATGGCAACTAGATATATATTTGTTGGTTGGTTTACAAACTAAAATAATAAATAACATATGTATATTGGGGTTTACAAATGAAAAAGCCATGTATTGGAAAGTAAGTTTTACTGTATATTATACGGAAATGTCATTTGAAAAAAGTGATAAAACAAATAAACATATCTCGCAAAGAAACTCTATTCTGGTGGTATAACTGTATGGGTATTTTAAAAACATTATAAAATATATAAAGAAGACTAAGCAGAAGAAATAACTTTTGAAACAGAGGATACACAGCAACGGTTTCTTTTCTTTTTCTAATTTTTTTTCTGTAGGGTTTTTGCGAAAGATGGCTTCTGTTTGACATTTCGCAAAAAGTTGTACTATCATTTTCTCCACACACAGGCTCATGGACTCATCATCATCATCTTCTTCATCTATATTAACATTTCTCACAATGTAAAACTAATCCTAATCAGTGCAGCAGTACTACCATTATCATAACTCTGGATGCTGAGGCCACCCTCACTTGCCACCCGCTCATGAGGCCCCGCAAATGGGCACTGTCTGTCTGCTGTTTGTTTTTCTATTTCCTCAGGTTTTTTGTTACGACTTTAAATGTGCATGTGCTTAGCGGCCTGCGCGCTTATTTCATCCATACTCTTTCGTGCACTTTCCGTCATATCATCCAGGGAGCGTCGTGTGGTCATTATCAAATCATCTGTGCTCTTGGCTGCTGTCTCTGCAATACCCTTAACTTCGGCATTTATCCGGCCAATTACCCATTCCAGACCCAATCGTCCTTTACCCGCATTCAAGCTAATATTCGAAGTGACCATATCCTCCATGTAATGGGACAACGGCACACCATGCACTGTCACTGAAGCCTCTTGTCTTAGCAATGTTTTCGTGGGATCCTTGGGATGTGGTTCGTAGTATATGATTTCGTCCACCGATATGTGACGGCAGAATGTCAAATTTACAGTCTTCAGGATCATTTGTCGCTTCGAGGGGTCCACCAATGAGCGTTCGCTGGCAAAACATGATTTGGCTGTGCCAATTATTTTATGGGTCCACTTGGGGAAATACCATTTGGACTGGACCAGGCGGTGGGTGTGCAAAACACCATCCACCACTTTGCGCTCGACCACATCGGTGCCAATAATGGACGGTGTCATGGGGTTGGGATATTTACGCCACGCTGCTTGAGCCACCGTCTCCCATGGGTGGTTGAATGTGTGTTCCGACGTCCAAATTTTCATTATGCAAGATGTGTGTGCGTGTGTGTATGTTGGTTCTCGTGTTTCGCAGAACTCCCCGACACTGTAAAATACACCAAAACCCCGTTCGTCACTCTGCTGTCCAAAGATCAGCCGTCTGTTGAAAAAGAACAAAAAACACGATTATAACAACAACTACAAACTATATTTGTTTATCGCAAATTAAAGTTTTGGTATTAACAAAATATTTGAAACTACGTAACAACCTTCGTTTCAGACTATAGTACGACAAGAAAGACTGGCAAATCGCAATAACCACCCTTGAGCAAATTTATCACAGTTGTATAAAAAAGTAGTTAGAAAGAAAAACCAGAAACAACTTTCTAACAATTAGGTACTAAAATTATTCTTTTGTTGCTAGGGGAATTTTCTTATAGTTTTTATCACAGTTTATTTTTTAAAAGCTTATTTTAATATTTTTATTGCTGTCGTTTCTTTAAACAATTTTGTGTTCCGTTAATTGCACCTTTATATAAATCACTGATTTCTAAGATGCATTTTCTGGCAAACACATGCGAAATAACGAAATACGACAACAATATGACAAATTTAGAAATCGAATTGGTGAGCGAGAGAGAGAGAACGTGGGAGAGAGATAATTGTGAAATGAAAAAAAAGAAAACCATAGCGGGCTATCATTTCACTTTGCATGGTTAGAGTAAAGAAGAAGCATCAACAGGTTGATGTTGGTGTACCATTGTGTTACACGTGTGGCAAGGGCCAGTGAAATGGCAAAGGGGAAACAGTTATTAATGGTGTTTTACACGATATGTATTTTACATATGTGTGTCAAAATTAGCAGCGTACACAAAACATTTATTTTTTGTGTTCAAATTGGCATATGTATTTTACATATGACATGACCTATAAACAAAAAAAACTCTTTTATTTTTTTCTTAAATCAACATCTTTTTTTATTAAACACCTACAAACGAAATAATAATTTGTAATCGTTGCCTTTTCATACTTTTCTTTGACTTGCCATTGAAATATTTTCTTCCAACAATGTCTTTCATTCAAACAGCTGATTTCTTTATGTTTCACATATGAAAATAGAGCGCGTCCTATTCGGAAAAAATACATATGTAATTGCATATCGGTTTGACACATTGAAATTTCCCGTATGTTTCACATGACGAGTTCGATTTCCATATGTAAAAAAGTGACAGCACATATGTAAAATACATACCGTGTAAAAACACCATTAATAAATATTGTTGTTCTATTCCCGTACTGCAAGAATCTACTAGATTTTACTATTTTCTTCGATATCATAAAAGAAAATTCGTTATCGTAGTAAAAAGTAGTAGATTCTTGCAGTACGGGAACAGACCAAGTATATAACAAATTTAGAAAGCGAATTGGTGAGAGAGAGTGAGAGCGTGGGAGAGAGACAATTGTGAAATAATAAAAGAAATCGAGAGGCGTGGTATCATTTCACTTTGCATCGTTATGAGAAATATAGAGGGAAGAAGAAGCATCAACAGGTTCATATTGTCATCCCATGGTGTTACACGTGTGACAGATGTCATAAATAAAGGGGAAACTTATGACACAATAAATTGGTATTCCATTTAGTGCAGCTGATGGCTTGATTAACTGTCAAAGTGCGTTTTTTAAAAGTGCTAGTGTGTATACCGCTTAAAATTAATTTAAACCCAAAAATTAATAAAGAAACCCTGAATTATGAATTTAAATTTCTGTTTTTGAAGATCATGTCCGGCAATACAATTATTTGTGGATTTGTGTAAAAATTTTATGAATCCGTTTGTTATTGCAAATTATTTTACCACAACAGTTGGTAAAAAAATTTGCAATAAAAACTCTATTGGGGGCTTTACAATCAAAATGTAGAAATATGCTACAAATTATTGAGTTATGGAACACACCTATTAACAGGTGTTTCGATAATACGTATACATTTACGCCTATCACGATGATAATCTTTATTAGATCAAGGGACGTACTTTTCCATACATTATACGTCAAATTAATCATAAATAATAATAAATGTCAACGCACTGAATGCAGTTACCAGAATGAAGTTTCCCGCGAATACCTTTTTGCCCCCATGACTAGCCAAGATAAAAATACAATTACAAATAAGACTCGTATGATCATGCATTATCTATCTAAATGCCCTTTTTTGTTGGTTTGGAATTTCAGTAAAATATTTTGATAAACAAAATAGCCAATGTGCACGTTGCAGTTGTTTTTCAATGATTTGATTTGAGAAAAAAAAAGAAAAATCAAAACAATGTAATAATAATAATAATCACATTAAAATTTTTCTTGTAAATAAATATGCATGCAAAAACAACAACAACAATACTAATGAGTGAGTCACCATCATCATTATTGTGTGTTTTGTCTATTCATTCATTGATAAGAAACACAGCTAAAGCTGAAGGTTCAAAGAAACGAAAAAAATAAACGAAAATATACAAGTTCACACAGGAGCAAAAAAACAATGAAGATTTATGTGTGTAGATATGTATACATTTCATTGAAAACGTCGTACATACCCTGAAGGAAATGACGGGGTGTTGTATCGTTATTGTTAGCTATTATGTCAAAATATTTTCATGTCAAAACATGTCAAAATATTTTCACCAACTTGTCTACATATCTTGTAATAAGAAGAAGATTTGGTTATGTGTTAACAGCCAACTGAGCATGTTTATGCTTCTTCTTAGTTTTCTTTTATTAAGACATTTTGTCAAAAAAAAAAAACACGTTTAAATTGATTAAAGGGTAATTGGTGATGAAAAATTAATTAATTAAAAACGTAATTGGTGAAAAATATGAGCAAAATAAATTATATCATGTAATGAGCATGTATATGCTTCTTCTTAGTTTTCTTAATTTTCTTTTATTACGAATAATTTTGGCGCCAATAGCCATACATTTTGTTAAAAAGGCAGTTTTAAATTGATTAAATGTGATTGGTGAAGAAAATTAAGTAATTAAAAACTAAATTGGTGAAAAAAATAAATTATAAAACATTTACTAGTGACATGGTCTACATATGTGACATTGTGTCTATATCTACAAACTATTGACTTATTACTGACTTGTCTGATCATGTCACTAGTCCAAGCACATATTAAATGTCAATAGTGAAAAGCATTGTGTTGGGGTATAGTCGCCGGTCAGTAGTACTAGCAATATCGTAATATTTTTCCTACAGGGTATTAGTAGTGATGATTTACCAAAGCAAATCAACAACAGTGTCGTTTTTGTAAATACAAAACAAAAAGTGCAACAACAAAGACTGACTAACTGCCTGCATGTCTCCGTCTGTCTAATCAAATCGAATATGTAATATATTTATATATGTACGTGTACATAGTTGTTGTCGTTGTTATATGTCAAAAAAAGAGACTTGTTGTATCTTTATTGTTGGTTTTCTTTTATTTGAATATTAATTACAGTTATTTGTTTTTATATTTTATTATCATTAATTATAATATGTATACTTAAGAAAATTGTTTAAAATACAAAAAGCACGAAAAGCTACTAAGGCCTACGGCTTCCATTCGGTTTTGTTCTGAATTGATTTTTTTCTTATTTTTCGTTATTCTTCTTCTTCTATTCATGTAGAACGAACATTACGTTTGTTTTTGTTGTTGTTTTTTATAAATTGTTTATTAAAGAATTTGATTTAATTTGTGTAATTACTAAGGGGTTTGTTTTTTTATTCTTCTATATAATAATCGAATATATTATCTTATATAAACATACAGCGACATGTTTACTTGTTGTTGTTCTTTTAGAAATCCTTAAATTATGTTTATTTAAAAAATATATATAAAAAAGAAAGTAATATATCCTCAAAATTCACCAAAAAAGAAACATGGAAGGAAACATATTTTTGAAATTACAAATTTGCTTGATTGACGACACTTTCAATGCTAGACAGGGGGAGGGCGGTCGAACAAAACAAAAAATAGGGGCGTTTGAACAACTAAAATAACAAAGGAAGTTTGGAGTGTGGGGGAGACAAACAAGAATCAAAACAAAAATTGGAAAACTATTGCATTACCGTTAAGCATAATAACGACATGCATACTCTTGTTTTTGTTGAAGGCAATCAGCCAGCCAGGCAGCAGCCGTCATAATTGTGAATGAGAACGAACGCGATTGATTTAAAAAAAACAGAAACTTAAGAATTAGCATTGACAGTTATCAGCATTTCCGGGACGACTGTTTCGATCGGCATTCAAACGAATCTGATCGGGGAATTCATTGTAGAGTTCTACTTCAGCCTCCTGGGCCAAGGCGTTCTTGGCAATTGTCTGGAATGCCAGCTCCACATTGATGCCCTCCTTGGCCGATGTCTCGAAATAGGGAATATCGTTTTTCGACTGACACCACTGTTGAGCCCTTCGTGTCGACACCTGACGATTGTCCATGTCCACTTTGTTGCCCAGCACAACAAACGGAAAATGTTCGGGATCACGGGGACTGGCCTGTATTAAGAATTCATCACGCCACGAATCGAGGTTCTTGAATGAGTTGGGTGATGTGACGTCATAGACGAGAACACAACAATCAGCGCCGCGATAAAAAGCAACGCCCAGTGATTGGAAACGTTCCTGGCCGGCAGTATCCCAAATTTGCATTGTAACGACACGATCGTCGACCACCACCTCCTTCGTACAGAAATCAGCACCAATTGTGGCTTTATATTGATTTGAGAATCGTTTGCTCACATACTGGTTCATCAGTGAGGTTTTTCCAACGCTGCTGTCGCCCAAAATGATAACTTTCAAAAGGGACTTCTTACGTGTAGCCATCTTCTTCGTCTGCTGCTCCTATCCAATTAATTAAACAAAACTCGGGCGTCTTTTTTCCACCAATGCGTGTATATAAAACGTAATTACTTTATGGTATGGGATTTAATATTTTCTTTCGTGTTTCTTTTTTTTTTCGCTTCTCTTCTTCTGCCACACACACAAACTGCGCAGTTAGTTATTCAATATTTTTCGAGTTGGGATAAACTATTCCAATTTGTTATCAATTTTTTGGAAATGTGTGTTGAGGACTTGTGTTTTTTGTCAATTGCCGTTTAGCAATAATTTTTTTTCCTCAAATTTTATTCGTTCCGATGAAAAAACACTTTTTCTCGACAAGGAAAATACAAGTTTTATTGTGTAAATTTTTTTCTTTGTTTGTGGTTGTAGGGATAAGTAAATCGACTATCGTCCAATCGATGTTTGTCATTCATCAGACAATAACACAAAATTATTCATGATTGCTGTGAAATGTTTGTAATCGATAAAACAAATAGCTGTCACTTAAAAGTGCTAGTGTGTACATAGTTTAAAAGTCGAAATCGGCGTTTGATCTTTGAGGAAATCCCTGGACTGACTGATTTTGTTAGATTTATGGTCTATTCCCGTACTGCAAAAATCTACTAGATTTTACTATTTTCTTCGATAACATAAAGGAAAATTCGTTATCGTAGTAAAAATTAGTAGATTCTTGCAATACGGAAACATACCATTCATTTGTTTAAAACAAAACTTGTTTAATTAGGCGATGGCAACGCCGTCGTTGGTGTACATTGGTTACAAACAATTGGTATGTCCCCGTACTGCAAGAATCTACTATTTTTTACTCCGATAACACTTTTTTCCTTTATGATATCGAAGAAAATAGTAAAATCGAGTATATTCTTGCTGTACGGGAACAGACCAAATGTGTAACCGAGTTTACTTAGGGCATTTTATCCATTATAATAAGGTGATGTTTCCCGAAATTTAATTTTTATACAATTGCATTAAAAACATGCCAGAATTATCTATTAATATTATTATATATTCTATTAATAGATTTTGTCTTCATAAATTTGAAAAAATGTACCACTTGTTGTATATTTAATTTTGAGCTGCTTGCTCAGACCATAGTAGCATTTGTTGGCCAACGCTATCCTTCTCCGAATTTCAAAACTGATGTCATTAGTTTTATTTATGGCGGTACCAAGGTATATAAAAGGTTAACTCGCGGCTCAAATCAGCTCACTATAGTTACCCCATGTGACGCCACGGGGAGGGCAGTGTCTACAATTGAAGTGAAAAAGGGACTAAGATAAGCCTGGGCTTCGCCATGTTAAAGCTAATCGGAGCCGTTGCTTGGTATCTATCATCCCCATTCTATCGATGCTGGATGACCTTAAAAAAAACTGGATGACATTTGAGATCGAGTGGATTGACATTTGAGATCGAATGGATTTAGTAGTCTAAACCAAGATCTATTAATAAGATCACACAAGTAGCAATCAAAATCGGAAAACGGCTGTTTTTTATCAAGTCTAATGTCAAAAATTTCGACTTTGTTTACGTTTTCATAATGGAAGTCAATTCACGATAATGTATTTTGACAGCAAACTTGAGAGGTATCGATTTCCAGCTCGTATCCCTGGGTGACCTTATTTATAGGCCATGGTCTAAACGTAGCCTAAATTAAATTTTGAATTAAAATTTGCTTCCTGCATTACCTTATTAATAGGCCAAAATCCATCAGACAGGTTTGGTCGAAAATCGATCTAAACTACCCTAATAATTTACTGAATTTATCGCTTGTAAACAAACTAAACAGAGAAACCAGAAAAAAAATTGAAATATTCAATAGAAAATCCAACAAATTCCCGCAAAAATGTCATATTTACTAACGGAGATTGCATTGGAAATGTTGGGCTATAAATTCTACGATATTTATGGCGTACCCGAAGATATAAATAACTTTCAAAATCTCGCA
This sequence comes from Musca vetustissima, assembly GCF_032173495.1. NCBI lineage: Eukaryota > Metazoa > Arthropoda > Insecta > Diptera > Muscidae > Musca > Musca vetustissima. The sequence goes on along the minus strand of NW_026884888.1, from coordinate 368,193 downwards.
GCAACAGATCGAGGCACTGATGGTAATCCAGCCAATGCTGAACCACATTTAGCCACCATACTAGGTTTGGATAACCAAATGTCCGGTGATAGAAATACTACAAAACGTAACCATAGTAATCTTGCACAAACATCGCAACCCCAGCCCCCGGGAAACAGTACATCATCACCACAGGATGTAATCAAAGTCAAAATACCCGAATTATTGGCCAAATTAACCGATATTGAAATCAATAAAGTCAAGGAACAAGTTTTAAGAAATAAACCATCTCTACCGGCCGATAGTCCAAATGAGGCGAAATCCAGTATACCGCATCTAATCGAATTGCAACATCAAAAACTCAGTGTGGAACAGCAGAACTTACAAAACTTTCGTAAATATGTGGAGCTAAGTTTGATGCAATTTAATCCGGTGTGTTTTGAAAAATATCTGGAAATGTTTAAAGGTACATAGGGGGTTGCTGAGGGATAACCTCAAAGAATTTTTTATTATTATTTACATGTCATCATATTGTGTGTACATATGCCAATTTATATTATATAGCTAGATTAAAATATTATTTATACATATAATTGAACGAAGCAGATGTTGTTTTCTTAGTCGATATTTGAATGGCACAATGTCTTAGGGTGTTTTAAGATATTTGATCGTTGGAATATATCCTCCGAATATATATCCCACTAATGTTGGTCGGAATCATTTTACAATGAATATACAACTGCACACATCGATATTATTACACCACACAACAGATTCCCACTGGCCAATAATGAATCACTACTGTTGCACAAATGTCCCTTGCATGTAAAACATTTTTCCACAGCATAGTGTATAGATACGCCGTGACATTTGAAATCTTGAAAGAATTTTATCGGACCCTTATGACAGCCACGTGAAAGTACTGTTGTTTCACCTGATTTTTTTTTTCCAAAATTAAGAATAATTTTTTTTTTCAAAAAATATTGTTTTAAGAAATACCATCAAAATATAGCCTTTTATAGCATCCTTTTGTTCCAGCCTCACAAGTTGTCACTTTGGTTTGATTGGCAGCAATAACATAACATGCCTCATCGGTTATATTGAAACAGGTAGGGTAAGTGCATATTTTTTTTACTATAATGAAATGTCAGTTTACTCTCTAAAAATGTATTTAATTAATTTGTAAAATTAGTGAAAAATGAATTGAAGAGATGTTTAAAACTAACTAAAAAATCTAAGAAGATGTCAATTTAAATTAAAGGTTTTAGTCGTTTTGAAGAACTCTACATTACCAGCTCGATTTAAATCCACCAATATTATTGTAGATTTATCAAGATATTTTTCATATTTGGTTATACGATTTTTTAGTTATTTGAATTAATTTGCAACAGATGCCGACTATTGGTACATGCCGGAGACCCAAAATTATCACATAATATTTCATTATTATGCGCACGGATGTTAAAAGAAGCACACCCGTATATATTTGGAATCAAGTTGTTACTGATATTGTTAATTTAATTTTATTTTCCAATTGTAAATTCGAACACACAATCGCTTGAGCAAATATTTATCTAAATATGAAAACCTATTTTTCCTTTTACTAACCACAAGAGACCTGAGTAATGTCTTTGCAAAAATCAGGGGGTTTTTATATATAATTTAATAATACGATGATATAAAATTTTTTTCTGAGGTCTGTAAGAAGCGTGGATTTGTATGCCCTTCACCACACTGTGGTACAGGGTATTATGTCTTTGTGCATATGTTTGTAACAGGCAAAAGTAAACGAGATAGACACATGGTTCCTTTTGAGAATATCCATAGAATCACTTTCTGAGTCGGTTTATGCATGTTCGTCCGTCTGTAGTTAGTTAGTTTGAAAAGAGGGGTGGTTTAAAAACCACCACATGTCCATTATGGGACATACACTTAAGCCATAGGAGGCCTGTTGTGCGCTCTAGGAAGGAAAGATATTTAGATTGGAATTATTTTTAAGTTTTTTGTTTGGTCTCCCTATTCTTCTAGGAATTCTGTGTTTTTACAGAAGTCCTTTAGTATTTTCCATTCACACCCCCTTTGATTCCGTCCGTCTGTAGATGTTAAATTGTAAACAAAGTACAGTTCGCATTTTTGATCCGATTTGGATGGAATTTGGCACAAGTCACTTACTTGACCAAATGACGAACCATATTGAAATTGGTGAAAATCGGTTCAGATTTAGGCATAGCTCCCATATATATTATTGTCCGATATAGGCACCAAAGTCCCTATATATATTTTAATTTGTACGAAATTTGGCATAACGTACTGAATTAGGTCCAGAATGATGTGTGCCAAGTATCGTGAAAATCGGTTCAGATTTAGATATAGCTCACATATATATTTTCGTCCGATTTTATGTAAATGGTGCACCAAAGTCCCTATATATCTTTCGATTTGCACGAAATTTGGCAAAGCGTACTGAACTAGGTTCAGAATGATGTGTGCTAAGTTTCGAGAAAATCAGGTCAGATTTCGATATAGCTCCCATATATATTTTCGTCCGATTTTCAGGAAATTTGGCATGGTGTACTAAATTAAGTCTAGAATGATGATGAACCTGAAAATCAGCTCAGATTTTGATATAGCTCACATATATATTTTCGTCCGATTTCAAGTCTACATAGGGGGGTTGCTGTAGTAGTAGGATTCGGCAGGTTCTCCCTCCCGAATCCTACTACTCGCACAAAAGTGGTAGAATCGGCGAAGATCACTGTCTCTGACAAAGGTGCTAAGCCGACTTCTGACCTGAAGCCCAGCTCGAAAGCGAACCCTAGTGAAAAGGCACAGGGAAAGGCTATTGAGAACATCCCAAAGCAAAATATCACCCATAAGGGTGATCAACGTGTGGAGGACTCTGTCTCAAAGCCCGATTCTAAGCCTAGCACTAGTGGTCGAAATAGGAAGAAGGGAACGTCAGGGGAGTAAATGTCGCTCTTCAGAAGGTCGCAACCCTCACCCAAGAAGACGATGACTTCTCGCCTGACAGACCCTTCTAACTCATATGCGGCTGTCGCTGGACAACAAACGGCGAAGAAACAGCTTAGTACAGAGAAGGGATCAACCTTCTCTGGTAAGGCGAACTCCAAAGTTCATAGCCAAAGGCAGCGTAAGCCATATGACAGACCGACCAAGGTAGCCGCTGATGAAGACCTTCAAGTGGCACAACGGACCTAACGGTCTCAGAGTGCTGCAACCACATATGTGACTGCACATCCCCTAACGTAACCTAACCTAGACCTTGGAAACACAAAATTGAAATTTATTATTAAGTTTTAGTTTTTTATTTGTAATAATACTTATAAATGCTAATATATAAATTTTTTATACTTAACAAGAAATTATTTCGAAACTAAAATATATCAGTTATTTATTAATTAATTAACAGCAAATTTAGAATAAGAAATTAATGACAGACAGATCGGGGTCGTGACATTAAATTTATAATTATAATAATAATAATGACAATTATAGGTTTAGTAATAAATAGAAACTCAGCTTATGGGTTAATTATGTTTTGTAGATTTGTTTTCCAAGAAATCTTCCATAGCACACTGGGCAACCAATCCAATTGAAAATATTTCTTTTATAAGCAAAAATTATATTAAAAAAAGATTCCCTAATCTTCCTTCTTTTGTTTACAATTCAATGAGAGGCCTTCTTTTCACTTCCCTTTGGGCTTGATAGGCCAGAATATCCTTCATGACCAGCTGACGAAACTGCTCATGGATATCTTCAAAATTAATTGGTTTATTGTGATTTTGTAGATCAATTAGAGATGGTTTAAATACTGTTGCAGCCAGTGATGCTATATTGGCATTATTCGATTGGTGTTTATTGATGATGGCCGGTTGCTGGTTTTGTTGTTGGCGCAGAGGTTGTATTGTTGTCTGTGTAGGAACATAAAATTCACTTCTAGCCGTCGTTGTAACACCCGTGGTAAATTGTGATGATGTTGGCGGTATACCTCGGGGCGGTGCAACAGGACTAGTTTCATTGCCTGCAACGACAGAGAAAAGTTTATAACCTTTTCGTGGAAAGATACAACAAAAATAATCCAAATAACACATATTTTCCATTTGTTTTGTTTGTTTTTTTGAATTGCAACAACAAACTTCGTTTTGCCGTATACTTTCATGTGTGATTCTGAATAAAGACCGAGAGACTGGGATTAAATCCGCCGTTATAACTCTCTTTAAGGTGACATATGTGACATATACCTACATACATATATGCTTGAATGAATGCATTTGTTTTGTGTTGTTGTTGTTTCTCATCATATCAGCTGCCCGAGAGCTGATAAAGCCAGTTTCATATTCATTACATAGGGATTTGGGTAAATAAATAAAAACAAAAAATAAAAATATGAAATTCGATCGTGTTTTAAAGGGCACAAATGACAAACTGTCAACCACAAAAAAAAAAAAAAACCAACAGCAAATTTGTTGTGCAAATTTTAATATTTTTTTTGAAAATATTATTTTTTTTTTTTTGAAAATTATAAAAAAAAATTATTGAAAATATAAAAATCAATTTTAAATCAATTATCGCGTGTTATATGCATTGAAAAGTTTTTAAAATCAACCATAAATTTGTTTTTTGAAAAATCCACTCAGACCCTAGTCCTTAAAAATATTTAAAACCAGTAAGGAAAGAAGAAAAGTCGGACTAGGCCGACTATATGATACCCTTCACCACTTTGAGTATATTGTACTATTGTACATATGTGTCCTAATAGACGTCGAACTTTTCGAAGAAACATTGACATGAAATTGAACGGACTTAAATATGCGAACTTGATTTATACGTGAACCGACTAACATCAATCCCAACACATGCCATTCTGCAACCTTTTCTAAATTTTGTAAATAGATTTAAAGCAAACTGTACACATGCACCCATTGATTATTTGGTAAACATGAATAGGACGAAAAAATATATATATCTAAATGTGAACTGATTTCAAGGAAACTTGCAAGAGATTAATCTATACTAATTTCAGTACGTTGTGTCAATCGACCTTGCTATGGGTCTTTAGCACCATTTACTTAAAATCGGACAAAAGTATAGGGAACTTAATGCACCATTTACATAAAATGGCACGAAATTATTTTTGGGAGTTATATCTGAACCGATCTTCATGAAACTTAGAACACATCATTTTGGACCTAATTCAGTACCCTATATCAAATTTCGTGCAAATCGAAAGATTTTCAATTTCAATTTCTGTTTATTGCTTGTAATATATAAAATTCATTTACAATTTAGTATTTATAAGACAAGAGCTTAGGGATATACAATTCCTGTTCTACTATATCATTATGTTGATTAAATAATATACTTGATAATACATCATTCGATGAAGGTAGGGGAAAAAGCAAAATAAAAACCCATTGAATATTTTTTTTTTTTTTTTATGAATTAAGAGTTAAGAGTTAAAATTTCTATGACACTAGATCATTAATATGTGAGTATTGAGATATTTGACATCTGTCTTTAAATAAATCCGTCAAGATATTGATTCTTTCCAGAACAGATTGGAATCCCGTGAGAGTGTGTAATCTGCTAGTGGAATATAACCAAGGAAGGTTATAAATCATTTTTAGTAGCTTGTTTTGTGTAACTTGAAGTTTTTTGATATGACATTTTGCAGACGAAGACCATACTGGAGCACAGTAAAACATTACTGGTTGAAAAATTGATTTGTAGATAATCATCTTATTTTCAACATTAAGTTCGGAGTTCCTATTTATCAACGGGTACATAATTCTGGTGATCTTGTTTAGTTTGTCCATTATGTAAGAAATGTGTGCTTTGAATGTTAATCTTTTATCGAGTATGATTCCTAAATATTTTACATTATTACTCCATTCGATGTTGTTGTTATTTAAGATAATTGGTCTGTGAGGTAAGAAACAATTTTTACGCTTCCTAGTAAAGAAAATGGCTTCAGTTTTTTCAGGATTTAGTAAAATCTTCCATTTATGAAAATAAGAGTGCAGCTTATTTAATGCCGATTCCAATGTGTTAATAATATTAATTGCATATATATCAGAGCACATAATTGATGTGTCGTCAGCAAAAATTGATGTTGTGCATCCTATAGGTATGTCGTATGTAAAAATGTTGTATAATATTGGCGAAAGACACGATCCTTGGGGACATCCAGCATTAATATTGATTTTTGATGAAGCTGAGGCGCCGATGTAAACTTTAAATGATCTATCCTTTAGGAAACTTTGTATAATTTTGATAAGATATAAAGGAAAGTTCAATTTCTTAAGTTTGAAAATTAATCCGTCATGCCAGACAGAATCAAAAGCTGCTTTTATATCCAATAGACCATTCCGGTAGATTTACCTAAGTTAAAGTTTTCGAGGACCATGTTTTTAATTTTAAAAAGAGGGTGAGCGGTATTATGTTGCGTTCGGAATCCAAACTGTTGGGGTGGAAGAATTTTCTTTTGGTTGGTAAAATCAATAACTTTTTCTTTGATGACTGATTCCAATAATTTGCTTAACGATGACAACAAACTGATAGGTCTGTATGATGCAGGGCTATCGGGAGACTTATTTGGTTTAAGTAAAGGAATTGTTTTTGAACATTTCCATGCAGTTGGAAAGTATGACAATTTTAGGCATGAGTTTAAAATAGTAGTTAGGAATTGTTTCCCTTTTTTACTTAAATTTTTTAAACATGTGTTGTTTGTTCCATCCATTCCTGGTGCTTTTCTGATCTTTAATTTTTTTAATAATCCGTCGGTTTTGGCAACATTAATCAGACAATGTTCATCAGTATCCGAGTTTGTGTGTTGTATTTGTGTCGACGATGAATTAACTTCACAAATAGTGGTTGGGTCGCTAAGATTGTTTGTTAAGCCGTGATTTGTTTTAAAATGATTTGCTATTATGTCACATTTATCCTTTTGAGTGTAGTAAGATGAGTTGTTGTGGTATAATGTTGGAATGTTTTTAGTTTTCCGACGTAAAACTTTTGATACTTTCCACAGTGGCTTAGAGGCGTAATCTAGTTCAGATAGCATTTGATTCCAAGATTTGCTTCTAAAAGACAATAATTCTTTGTTGATGATTTTATTCAAACGATTCATTTGATAACGGTCAGAGTCTTCTCTGAATCTTTTAAAATTCCGTTTGTACACATTTCTGTGCTGTATTAGGATAATTATATGATGTGGAATGGACTTATTCGGATAAGATTGTACGCGTTTAGGAACGCTAAAGTCTATACCACCTTTAATGACTCTCGTTAACTCTTGAATCATAAAATCGATTTGGTTTGAGTCAGTGCATAATGTGGCTTCATCTGTATAAGGAATGTTTTTATTTATAAACCTTTTATATCTACACCAATTTGCTTTATTGTAGTCAAAATATAACGTTTCTGCCTTTACTGTATTTGTATTGACTTCACAGATGACTGGTAAATGATCAGAGCATAAATCATTTATGGTTTTAATGCTGCTCTGTGCCATAAACTTTTACTAGTCAACATAGGCGTTGATCTCTGTTCGTTTTGTTGTGACTGATATATTTTTTGATAAAATATGTTCTGTACTACTCGAACAATCGATTTGATATAATAAATGCCAATATCAATCGATATTTTCTCACGTACTGCAAAAGTATTCTGGCCTTCTTCAATAAAGGCTATCGAAGTTGTATCGTTCCTTTAAGTTAATTGCCATTTTTTGAGTTATTATTTCAAATATGTATTTATTTTGAGAATTATTTACTGTTTTCTACTAATTCTAGCAATTTCTGGTGCATTCGAACCTTAATTTTCTATAATAAAGGTGATTTTCTGAATGTTAGGTGTACTGTAGAAATTTTTGGCAATTTTGATAAATTTTACAGATTTTTTCAAAATTGTTTTTCTGTAAATGATTTTATAGATGCTTAATTTGCATAACTTACCTAAATTTAAGTGAATTTTTAAAAATATGTTCAAAAAAATGCAGTAAAGTAAAAAAATCACACAATGTTTTAATTATGTGGCCACTTCAAAGTTGATGTATTTTCATAAAACCGTTATTTATGGAAAAATTGCATGCAATAATTTTCTATTTTCACACTAAATCTCTTAAGTGCAGTATATGGAAGTGTTCTGAATTAAAAAATTTTCAAAAATACTTCAAATGAATTGAGGGCTGATCAAAAAATGTTTACCACAATAAATGTTTTAATTGCGTGACCACCACTGTATATGGGAGGTATATCTAAATCTGAACCGATTTTTTCCAATTTCAATAGGGTTTGTCCCTGGGCCAAATAAGTGACTTGTGCCAAATTTCATTAAAATCGGATTATAAATGCGACCTGTACATTGTTTACAATTTAACATTAACAGACGGATGGACGAACATGCATAACTCGATTCAGAAAGTGATTCTATAGATATTCTCAAAAGGAACCATGTGTCTATCTCGTTTCCATTTGCCTGTTGCAATAAGACATAATACCCTGTACCACAGTGTGGTGAAGGGTATAAAAATCAACCATGAATACAGACCTATATTAAAAAAAGTAACAAGAAACGTGGATTTTTTAAATAATTATTTCTGAGGTCTACAAGAGGCGTGGATTTGTTAAATAATTTTTTTTTCCTCAACAAGAGGCGTGGATTTTTGAAAAAAAAAATTCTGAGGTCTACAAGATTCGTGGATTTTTTAAAAATTTTTTTCTGAGGTCTACAAGATTCGTGGATTTTTAAAAATTTTTTTTCTGAGGTCTACAAGATTCGTGGATTTTTAAACATTTTTTTCTGAGGTCTACAAGAAGCGTGGATTTTTTAACAGACCTATATTCAAAAAAAGATATATTTTTAAAAATCCCATGATGGCTGCAGACTTAAAACCAATTTTTAAAAACCTAGGCTTGATGAAGTTTGAAATAATTAAAGAAAAAAATCATCGCTTTGTTGTAGGCTTTGAAAAATTAACCATTAGGAAATGATGAAAGGAACATCCACGCGGACTGTAGACTTAGAATGGAATTGAACATGAAAAAATATATTTTTTTTTATATAATTCTCGTGTTTAGATGTTCTATAAAAATATTTTTTTAAAAATCCATATTTTTAGATGGACCACAAAAAAATTAAAATTTAAATATCCACCCTTTTATGTGAATACAAATTTGTTAAAAATGTTATTGTTGGTTTTACAAGCAATCAAAAAGGTTTCCATTTGTTTTCAATACAATTTGTTTGTTCATATCAGAAGAAAGAAATCTAATTTAATTTTTATCTAATGAAACCTCCAAAGGCTCTTATCACACTTGTAAACAAATACCCATATCAAAACTATTTGTTGTTTATTTTGCGAAAATCAACAATGTCGATCGAACTTACTCAACTGGGAATTGCGTTGTGACGAAGAACCAAAATGGCCATTTATAAATGGCATATTTGTATCGTTGCCATTTGTTGTAGTAGTACCACCGGGTATAGGTGGAGCTGGGCGATTAAATGGATTTGTGCGGCGTGGTGGTGGTTTGGGTGTTAATGTTGCCGCCGAAGTTTGGACAGTCTCTGTTGTTATTTCTAGAAAAAATAATTTTTTTTAAAGAAAATAGATTTCATTAATTTGATTCTTTACAACTTACTATTCCGAGAACCTTCAATTTCTTCCAGCTGTCGTTGTAATTCATCAACCATTAGTTTTTTATATTCATAACCGGCACACGTTAGGGCCTTCATCCAGGACTCCATACTTTCCTGAGATTCGGCTTGCAGAATATATGTACGATTTCCATTGAAGGCAATTTCAAACCAATATTGATCACTTTCTTCGGACAATTCTAAATTGGGAGAAACAAACAAACACACACAAAAGTGTTTCAATGAGTAAGCATCACGCAAAATTTTTATAAATAGTATATTAGCCACCACAACCAATATGGCACAGTGAACTCACCTATTGTGCAACCTTCAACAATTATAAGGCCCAATGGTTCCTTGTCGCCCTTCTTCTCAAAATAGAACAGCAAATTTCCCTTGAGCACAAAATAACGCTTCTGGAATGCCTTGTTGACCTCTCCCCTCTTGTAGAGGAATCCTTCTTTGTCGTATGGTGGAGTTGAAGCAAAAACACACAGATTCTTTTCGTTGATTTTCATGGTGAAGCAGCGGCTGCGTCTTTATACGAAATAGATTGCGACCATCAACCACTGAAGACTTTTTATACGTTGGAATACAAAAACATTACAAAAATTCCGTATTTAAATGTCGTTTTAGGTAAAAAAGAAATTGATTGGTTTAGTAATTCCTCGTAATACAGGTAAACAGACCACAGCAACTAGGGTTACATAGATCGACTTTTGTCTAAATGACTTTGGCATTGAAGTAGGCATATATGTTGTGTTCCCGTACAATAAAAGTGGGAAATTTTTGAAAAATTTTATAGGAAAAACCGAACCGAATGCCTGCTTTGTTCCAAATACTGCAAGGGTGATTTAAAATAAATTTCGTATGTAAATTCAGTCACCCTTGCATTTTTGTTAACCCAATGGGTTTAAATTGTCAATTTCATTGCATATATATGTCATTTATTTGACATGATGTTTAAGCGTGTTTTTTAAATACACATTTTTTGTCATTAGCATCGTTTTTTTAAAAAAATATGTTTCTAAGGTCCATTATAAGGATGGATTTTTTAAAAATATTTTTAAAAAATCTAGATCTGCTGATAATCAATAAAAAAACTTAAAAAACACTCCAACTGTAGTCTTCGAAAATAATCTGAAAAAAATCTGAGTTTGCTGAGGACCATTTAAAATATTTTTTAAAAAATCACCCCTCCATTTAGTGCAGCTGTTGACTCATTAACTGACAAAGTGCGTAATTTCTACTTGAATTCGATGTGCAATGTTGCCAACCATATGAAATATTATAAGGATGCAATAATAAGGTTATGATGCAAAATATAGGTTATGTATAGATGCAATAATAAGGTTATGTATCAAAACAAAAACCTTTTTTTAGTCTCGACCACGATGCAATAATAAGGTGATGTATCAAAAAAAACCTTTGTTTTGTCTCGACCCTCTGTCAAATATTTCTTTATAATATTTCACATGGTTGGCAACATTGCACATCGAATTCAAGTAGCTAAATGGAGACGGCGTCAACACCAGAAGATAAAACAAGATAAACAGGCGATATAATGGCCACCACAAACTGTTTGATGTGCGCTGCGTTTTGAAGTTAAATATATTTTAACTTTTTGCGTGCGTTAACGCGATAACAAAAACGCTCAACGCGAACATTCTGTTTAGCCCTTAATGGCCACCACAAACTGTTGCGGTTAAATTAAATCAAGAGTCTTGCATGTTCTACAATAATCTAATATTAATAATTCATAAAATTTATTTCAATTAAAATGGCCCCTTTGTTGACATGTTAAATGGGCCTTTATATACAATCAATGAACTAATCGATAACTTAACAATCGTTACGTCGTCAACATGTTTTGACGGCGGCAACAACAGAAGATAAAACCAGATTTATACTTAGGCGACATAATGGCTACCACAGACTGTTGCGGTTAAATTGAATCAACAAAATTATATTTAGAAACATTTGTTTTTATCAGGGACAACAGTACAATGATATGTGAAATATCCATCGATTGCATAGTAGTACAATGACAGATATATTTGAATGAAATATAAAATAAGAATAGATTTATACGAAGATTGCGGTTGGATGAATCAACAAATTGTTGTTGTTATATTTTTAAATAATTATTTTTTTACAAGCGATGGTATGTGTTGGAATTTATAAGAAATAAATAGAAATGTGAAATATGGCATCAGTAACGATTATATTGTTGGACTTATACGGGTGTGTTTTTTTCTTAGTCGGTCGTGCATAATGATGAAATATTATCTGGTGATTTTGGGCCTCCTTTTCTTTGTGGAATTAAATCGTGCTGGTAATAAAATATTTTGTGTGGGTTCGCATACAAAAACTGGGAAAATATTTTAATTTTATCATTAATTACGTTCGGTGTAAATGTGATTATAAAAAATCTTGCTAAATCTGAAACGGAACAATTAGAGCGGGTTTCGAATACAAAATCCACTTGATTTCAAACGTCAATTCCATGGCCTATATGTCACGTTAAACCTTGTCACAAATCCAGTGGGTTATATTTGACGTATACGCTATGGAATTGACATTTATGATCGAATAGATTTCACAAATCTAAACACGTTTTTTCAATTTTAGATGTTATGGACACTGTTGTAAGCAGCGTTTTCAATTCCAAGAAAGATGTAATATCCTGCTATAAATGTTTCAATATAACCGATGAGGGCTGTAATGACATTAATCCAAATAACACCCATTTGATAGAAACTTGTGATGCCGGAACAAAAGGATGTCTGAAAAGGCTATATTTTGATGGTAGTTTTTTTAAAATATATTCAATTTTTGTCATATTCAATCCTTTTTTGTACAAATTTCAGGTGAAACAACAGTATTATCACGCGGCTGTCATAAAGGCTCGATAAAATTTTTCCAAGATTTTAAATGCAATGATGTCTCGGTAAATTATGCTGTTGAAAAATGTTTTGTATGCAAAGGAAATTTGTGTAACAGTGGTGATTCATTATGGGCCAGTGGTAAATTAATTTATGGTCTTATTTTATCTATTTGGACCGGAATATGTTCGTTATATTGAGAAGTGTAATATCTTCAAAATATAGATATAAAATATTTATTTTATTTATCATGTATTTTTTTATATGCAATTAATTTTTTTTCAATTTCTTGATAAATAAAAAAATAAAATTAGAAACAAGTAGCTGAATTTTAAAAGTTGTGGAATTATAACAAAGCGTTTTTAACGGCTTAACCTACTTTATGAGGATTTATTTGACATATATGCAAAGGAATCGACAATTGAAATCCACTGGGTTAACGAAATCTGGTTAAATGTGGACGTACTATTAGTAGTAAAATAATAAAAAAATTGTGGATCAGCAGATATTTGTTTACGTATAAATCCATATCTATTAATAAGGTCCATGAGTCAGCTGTCATTTCACAAGATAAATGTCAAAAATATTGACGCTTTTTTACGTCGATGGAGAATTATCGGGAGAAAAGGAGAGAGGAGAACGTATTTTCAAAAAAAAAGAAAAACATAAGCGCGAGCAAATCGAGATGAACAGGAGTCAGAGTGAAGTCTGGAAATTTTACCAACGAGTAAAACAACACACCAAAGGCTTTGGTGCAGGAACAACCGTTCTGCTAACAACCAGCTAAGTAAGTAATTTAAAATATAAACTCAACTCTCCTGTCTTTTGTAAACGTAGTGTAAAAATTAAGCACCATTTGTGAATGGTGTTATTTGTATAAAAATTTAATTAATTTTGTTTTTAAACTGTTATAAAAAATACACCTTTGTTCACAAAATACAACCCTTTATGATATCGAAAAAAAAGTAAAAACTCGTAGATTCTTGCAGTACGAGAACAGACCAAATGTTTTAATTTTTTTGTCAATTTAATATATATGCACACAACCTTTCTGTCTTGTGTAAACGTAGTATAAATATCAAGCATCAGCTAGGAATAGTGTTTTTTGTATAACAGCTTTATTATTTTAAAGCTGTTATAACAAAATTCACTTTTGCTCACCAAATACAACCCTGTCCCAATTTATGGCATTTGCGATAACACAAAACAAAGCCGATTAATCGATTAGTCTAAAGTCGATTTATATATCCCTAGACAGCAGTTGCCGCGATTCATCGGTAAGAGGGAGAGTGCGTCTGTTTGCGTCTATTTGGTTTCAATTCTTTGAATTTTCTGCATCATTTTCTTTTTGTTTTCAAACAAAAGGCATCCACGGCAAGGAATTTCCAACATAAAACAACAGAAAAACGTAAGTACGAAAAGAAATAAAATAGCAAATAAACAATTATCATTTCGCAAATACTTGTAAATATGTTTGTAAGCAAGATTGTGCAAAACAAAAAAGAAAATGAATGTCATTTTGCAGTGGTGGCGGCAGCGGCGTCAGTATCGGTACACCAACGCTATATGGTATTTTTTTCGAAGAAACAAAACACAACAACAACAAACAAAATTTTGCATGCTCCAGACAAAGTCTTGGGAACAAGCTCCCCGCATCATGATTTATTTTGCAAAATATCTGGTTATTTATTTGTTTTGATGCCATTTCGGTGATTGCTGCTGCTGGCAAACAACAATAAAATTCTTCATTTTGTATTCTTGTTGAACCACTTACACAAACGCTGCTTTTTGTTGTTGTTGTTTGTGTCTCTTACCCCCTCCCTTACTCTGCAGCTGTGTGCATCCATTCATCCGTTGACTGGCCAAACAAACGCTTTATTACAAACAGCAGCAAGCTATCAAGCAGCAACAACGTACAAACAAACATACTAATTATCTTTACAGTATGTTATTCTGTGGAGAATTTTAAACAACATTTTTGAATTGGTTTGCCAAACCCGATGTAAACTTAGTTGGATACCTTTAATCATTACAACCCGAAGTCTTATGTTTTCTATGCATTTGTCTTCCAGTTTTTTTGTAAAGGAAACCCTTGCAATTTTTTCTTGGTTTTTTTATTGTTCCCTTCCTTTTCTGTTTCTTCATCTTTCATTAATTTTATTTTGTTTTTTTTTTCTTTCTTTTTCTCTATAGCCATTTACTTGTTTTCATTATAATGTCGGCCAAACGTAAAGCTGGTGGTAATGGTAATGGACCAAACAAAAGACGTCCCAAGAAAAAAGAATCCGACTACGAGGATGAGGTCAGTGATGAGTCCGACGCAGAAGGTCAATCATCATCGAATCAAGTTGAGGTGTTAATACCTAACGATGAAATAGATCCACCAACAAAATTACCCGATGATTTGTTAGCATCTATGGAAAAGACACCGGGTCAAATGTTGATAGCCGGTATGGTCACCTGGGATTTGACTGGTAAACGTGATCGGAAAAATGTCGTTAAAGTTCGTCCAAATTTGTACAGTTTCCATCGTTTTACGGATGAAAAGGTAAGGGGATTTGAAATTCGTTTTGAAACATTTTTTAAATGAAAAAAAAATTATTCTTAAAAAATCGATGCTGTTATATAGTACATGAAAAAATATTTCTAAAAAATTCCATTTTGAAAAAATATTTTTTAAAAAATTCCATTTAAAAAAAATTAAAAAATTCCATTTAAAAAAAATATTATTTTAAAAGCTCCTTAAAAAAATATTTTCTAAAAAAATTACATTTTTAAAAAATATGTTCTGAAATCCATTTTGAAAAAATATTTTTAAAAATTGGAATTTTTTAGAAAATATTTTTTTCAAAATGAAATTTTTGTAAGCAGACTCGCCAGGCGTGGATTTTTTAAAAAAATATTTTTTTAAGCAACCACACAAAGGCGTGGATTATTTTTTTAAAATACTGTTTTTATAAAAAAATATTTTTTCAAGCAACCACACAAAGGCGTGGATTGTTTTTTTTAAATACTGTTTTTATAAAAAAATATTTTTTAAAAAATCAACGATTTGTAAGGTTGTTGGAAAAATATTTTTTTATTCTTTAACATTTTTTTTTGTAATTTAATTTTTTTTTATTTTTTTTTTATTTTTTTTTTATTTTTTTTTTTTTTTTTTTTTTTTTTTTTTTTTTCAATATATTTTTTTATTTTTTTTTCAATATATTTTTTTATTTTTTTTTTCAATATTTTTTTAAAAATTCCCCTTTTCGTTTTCATTTCCAGTACCGCTTCATTGCCAGCAGTTGTTCGGCAGCTCATACAATTCTGATTAATATGGACCGTAAAGCAATGGCCTTTGGTCGTAATCCATCCGGTCAATTGGGTTTACCCGACACTAAGTTATGCGAAAAACCCACTATTATTCCAGCATTGGAAAATATCAACATCGTACAGGCTGCTGTCGGACGTCATCATTCGCTATTTCTTACCGATACGGGTCGGGTCTTTGCTTGCGGTGACAATAAGTCCGGCCAGTGTGGCATTGGCAATACAACGCCCACCGTGGCCACACCAACTCTTATCAATTATCGTGGTCCACCAATTATACGCATCGGTTGTGGTGCAGAATTCTCCGTGATTTTGGATATCAAGGGTAATCTGCACACCTTTGGGTTGCCTGAATATGGCCAGCTGGGTCATAACACCGATGCCAAGTATTTTGTAAATGCCAATAAATTGTCATTCCATTTTGAAACATCGCCCAAGAAAATTGTGCTTTACATTGAGAAGAGCAAAGAAGGTCATGTCACACCCGTCGATAATGTACAGATCGTGGACTTTGCCTGTGGTAATAATCACACGGTAAGATAGAGAATTTTTATTATTCAATTTTTTGTAATGGAAACTAATTTCGTAACTTTTTTTAGGTGGCCATTGATTCCAAGAAACGTGTGTACAGCTGGGGCTTTGGTGGCTTCGGCCGTTTGGGCCATGCTGAACCCAAAGATGAAATGGTACCACGTTTAATTAAATTCTTTGATATCCAAGGTCGTGGTGGCCGCAGCGTTTATTGTGGCGCCACCTACAGTCTGGTGGTCAATGAGCTGGGCGTCCTCTTCCTCTTTGGTCAAAATAAGAAAACCGGCGAAGCCAATATGTATCCGAAACCAGTACAAGATTTGTCGGGCTGGAATATCACAGCCGTTGGCTGTTCAAATACCTCAATTGTTATATCGGCCGATGATACCCTCATTGCCTGGGGTGCCTCACCAACCTATGGTGAACTGGGTATCGGTGAATTCCAAAAGTCTTCCACAGTTCCTAAGGAAGTGCCGAAAATGGATAGCATGAAAATACCTCAGGTGACCATGGGCTATTCACACACCGTTCTGTTGGTCGATACCGATCATGAGGGCACCAAAGCGAAATATGACAAGTTGCCGGAATACACCATTGATGATTAGGGGTGAGGAAAAAATACCACAACTTATCGAGAGTTATCATTGCGCGATATAAGCAATCTATTAAAAATATAAATAAAAAACGGAACCTCTATGCATTTACAAGAAGAAAATGCTAAAACAAAAATATTTAGTATACAGCTGCGTGCGATTCATACGAAGGAGCAAAACTTATGTCATAACAAAAAACAAATTTTGAAACCAAGCTACAACAGCTCTCCACAATTTTTGTCATCATTGTCCATTTTAAATATTTAATTTTTTTTCTATTTATGAATTTGATTTGTATTTATAAATTATTGTATTTTTAAGTCGACACGATCATTCACAGTCCATTGTAACGTTTTGTATTTTTTTCTTCTTTGTCTCATTTCCAATCATTTTCAGTATTTTGCTGTGCATCATGATCCTTATGAGCTCTGCCACACACCATATATATATTTTTTTACTTAATTTCGATACGAATTCATTTAAAACAACAAATACCATTATTATGTATACAGTTCAATTTTCGATATTCATTGCAAATCACTATTGAAAATAATATTGAATAAAGATATATAATAAACTGTTAGTTTTAGAACAAAAAAACAAACAAGTTTTTTTTTATTATTTTGGGGAATTTTTTTTATAAAATATTTTTCAATATTAAAAAAAAAATGTTTTTGATGTATCCTTGCAAAACGTGGATTTTTTAAAAAATATTTTTTTTGGATTTTATTATAAAAAATAATTTTTTAAAAGATATTTTTTAAGGTGGTGTGGACTTTTAAAAAAATATTTCTTGTATATTATAAAGAAAAATTTTCAAGGTGGGGATATATTTTTTTTAAATTTATTTGATTTTATAAAAAATTATTTTTCCAAAAAAATGGAATTTTAAAAAATTTTTCTATGGGTAGAATTAAAAAAATGGATTTAAACAAATTTTTGAAATAATATCACCACAAAGCGTGGATTTCTTAAAAACATTATTATTTTTTTTAAATATTTTTTATTAAAAATAACAAAAATTAAATTTATTCAAGAAAATCTAAAAAAACGCTATTTGTATTGAAAAACGCTACAAGGTACAACACTGCTGCCTGTCATAACGGTCATCAATCATCATGCCAACCAACACCAAAATTGACGTAATCAGTTTGCGCGCAATTATACGGCTTTACATTTCGTTCAACCTAAAAGAAAATCCTTCAAACGACAACTAAAATAAGAATTTCTCTATTCTTTAGATAATATTCAATAAAAATTATCATAAAATTCTGTAAAATCCGTTTAGAACTTCAAAACAAAGAAAATCTAAAAAACGCAATTTCTATTACAAAACGCTACAGTGTACAACACTGCTACCTGTTTCAACGGTCATCAATCATATGTCAATCAACACCAAAATTGACATAATCAGTTTGCGCGCAATTGCACGGCGTTACATTTCGTTTGTCCTATAAGAAGTTTTTTAAAACCACGATTTAAATAAGAATTTAATAAATTTATAGAGAAAATTTAAAAGCAAATTATATAATAATGTGTGTGAAATATAATTAATAATGTTAATAAATGAAAAATTATGATTTCCTTGTATAGCAAAGGAAAGAAAGCCCAAGCAAGAAAAGGGTATGTCGTTCTGTGGGAAAAGCAAAGTGTAAATAGTATGAATGTGCATGGGTGTGTTTGTATATAGCCGGCAATTTTGTGTAAAGAAATCAAAGAATTAAATATAGTTAATTAATTAATTAATAAATATATAGTTTTTAATGTAAATATTGTCGGTTGTATGCAATTTCTGTTTCCAAAGTTTTCGATGCATGATTGTGTGCGACTCTGTTTGTGCGGTATCGTTGTCAATCAAAGAGGTTCGCGTCCGTTATCATAAAGAGTACGAGAGGGAGTGAGTGAGAGAGAAGCTTATTTATGTTGTCAATAATCAAAGGATTATGTGCAAATATATACGACGCTTGATTGTGTGTGTCTCTGTTTGTGTGATGATCGTTGTCAACCAAAGAGATTCGTGTCCGTTATCGTAAAGAGTGCGAGAGGGAGTGAGTGAGAGAGGTTTAGTTATGTTGTTAATAATCAAAGGATTATGTGCAAATATAGATGACAAATGGAGAGATTGAAGGAAGGTGACATTTTAAGTGTGTTGAAAGTTTAAATGGATTGACGTGGTTTGTCATTTACATTTTGTTCCTGGCTAAATGCAAAATGTGATATCGTTGTCAACAAAAGAGATTCGTGTCCGTTACTAAAAGCAAAAAGTGTGTGTGTGAGAGAGAATAAGTGAGAGGCTTTATTAGTGTTGTCACTAATTCAAGAATTACTTGAAAATTATAGATGAAAAATGGAGAAGAGTTTAATGAGAGCATAGAAGTATTTACGTGGGTAGTCATTTATATTTCGGTAACGGTAAAATACAAAATGTTTTATAATTAAAATATGATCGATATTTATTAGCAAAAAATATATTAATTGGCATAAATTATTTTAAAAATCAATGAAAGCGAATATGCTTTGTTGTGATTAGAAATAGAGAGTGGAAGAATTTTAATACTTACTTAGCTGACTTGTGACAGAACTTTCATTCCATAAGCCGAGCTTAAAAAAGATTTCCAGGCGCGTCGGTCTTTTGCGCAGTTTTTTCAATTTGAAAGAGCATTTTCGGCAATGTTGTCTTCGACTTTATCTTTCCATCGTATTCGTGGCCTTCCCCTTCTGCGTGTACCATCTGCTGGTTCGCTTTTATATACCTTCTGGGCTGGGGCATCTTCATCCATTCTCACAACATGACCTAGACAACGTAGTCGCTGCAGCTCAATACGTCTAACAATGTTGAGCCATTTCTGTTCACATTGGCGTCTCGTATGACCTTTTCCAGCAGGATGTTAGAAAGTTCACACAACAAACTATCACCGTGTCTGAATGCTCGTTCGGTATTAAAGGGCTCCGAGAAGTCCTTTCTCACTTTAACTGCTGATCTTGTGCCTGAATTAATTTTGCAGGAATGCCAAAAGCAGAAATAGTTTTAAACATGTGTCTGCACCAAAGCCTTCGGTTTGGTGATTTACCCGTTCGTAGATACGCTGACGTTTTTCTTGTTCTTTCTTCTTTTTTTCTGAAAATATGTTTCTCCTCTCTCCTTTTCTCCCGATAGTTTTCCATCACATTACGTCTTGCAGGGTTGTCCTATAAGCTGCGTTTTTTCATATCAGTAGCATTACGACACTCCTGATCGAACCGCGGATTTCTTGATGGTGGTCTTTGGTACCCAAGTGTTGCTTTTGCTGCAGTTTGTAGGAAGTGGGCATTTCTTTGCTTTCGTCAAGCAGTTGGGCAAGTTGAGCGGAGTAGGCTTCTGCTATCTGTTGTGTTTGCAGCTTTTCGACATCGAGTTTCCGTGTTACATTAGATCGCACCTTTGCTGCTAAATTAAGACGGGTGTACCTTGGCTGCCACAAGGTAATGGTCTGAATCGATATGATCTGGACGAATGCCTTCTGTCTATCACAGCATGATCAATTTGATTTCTCGTTGGTTGATCAGGAGAAATACAGGTAGCATTGGGTATATCGAGATGCTTGAATCTGGTGCTGCTAACTACATTATGTTTTGCTGCCGTGAAGTCAATCAACCTCATGCCGTTGTCGGATGTTTCTTCAAGAAGGCTGAAATTTCCGACAGTGGGACCAAAAAAAAATGTTTCCCTTCCGATTTTTGCATAAAAAACTCCTAGCAGAATTTTAATGTCATGGCCAGGGCAGCGATCATATGCTGTTTCTAGGAGCTCATAAAATCTTTGGTCTGCTCATCTTTGTCTTCGGTCGGAGCATGGACGCAAATAGGACTGATGTAGAAGAACTTCTCTTTTATGCGGATTATAGCAATTCGCTCATCTACTGAAGTGAATCTGGAGACGAGGTCTTTTATTCTCGTATTAACCATAAATCCGCAACCAAATTCACGTCCTGTTTCTTGGCAGCTATAATACAGTGCGCAATCATCTGATTTACCTACGCCAGCCCCTTTCCATCGCATTTCCTGTAAGGCAATAATGTCGGCTTTGTACTTCTTGAGTACATCCACCAAAGCGAAAACTGCACCTGTTCTGTACACACATTCTAAGTGCAGATTCGCAGATCGTGGTCCTTTATACGTTTGCGGGGGTCATCAACATTAGGGGGGGGGGGGGGGGGTGTTATGGTTTTCTTTTTCATAGTAGAAGAGGTTTTCCGAGTGTGGGCAACTAAATTATTTTTTTTATAAAAAAATATTTTTTTTTTATAAAAATTAAATCCCCATTTCAATTTTTAAAATGAAACTCCAAGTTTTAGTTGTTTGTTTTTTGTTCTCGTTAGGATTTGTTTTTTTATTATAATTTAATTACATATGTATATCATTGATAATATACATTTAATACCAATTCGCGGGGCTGGAGAAAGAAACACAAGTGAATATATATATTTAGTTTTAGACAATATTTTTTTAAGAGTAAAATAAGGAAGAAGAAGATGAATACAATTTAGAGGACCATTAAAAAAAGAATGTTCAGACTCAAGACTAACATATAAGTTATACATAAATATATATTATATTTTTTTAAATATTTTTTACTAACACAATTTTTTTGTAATATTTTTTTTGCTTGCTACAACAACAATAATAATAATTAATTTATTTGCTACAAAAAATAAAAATACAAAATAAAAGAACTAAAAAAATAATTTTTTATGCTTATATATATTTTTTATTTTTTTTTTTTTTTAATTTTCTGTAATAATAATATTCAATAACTTCGTTTTTTGTTACGGTTCCATTTAAAATTTGATTGCGAGAGTTTTTTTGTTAATTGTACTTAGTAGATTTTTTTTTGAGGTTAGGTGTTTTTTTCACCTAACCTAGTAGATTTTAATTTTTAAATATATATTTGTTTTCAATATATTTATGTGTATATATATATATTTATTTTTATTAATATCGTCTAGTTATTGTTAGATTTTTTTTGTTATTTTTATTTTGTTTTTTTTTTCTTCTCTATGTAAGGAAACCTTATATTGAGTTATTTTTTATTGCTTGTATAGTCCTTGTTAAGGTTAAGTGAAAAGTGGCTATTTAAAGAAAATATATATGTTATAAGAAAAAAAGGAATGAAAATGGAAAGGTGGGTTAGATTTTTTTTAGTTTGTATAGAAAAATATAAAAATAGTTAGAAAAAATAGGGGGAAAATTGTGGGCGTTTTTTGGGATTTTTTTTGGAAATTTATTTTTAGTTTAATTATAAATATCTATATAAGTTATTGGCCACCTTAATATGATATACATTTATATATGATTTCAGCAAATATTTTAGGATCTATTTTTGTTTCTTTGTCTACAAGTCTGTTGGTATAGATTTTTATTTTATTTTTGTATCACTTCGTATAAATAAATTTGAAAAAAATATATTGAGTTTTGAGAATTTTGTCAACAAATCAATAAATTTCATTAGCAATATTGATTTCAGCAGAAGATAAGAGCTTTGGAAAGAGGAAGGCGGCAACACATAAGAAACTGTCGTGTTAAGTTGGCATCACTCAGTAAGATCAGCTGTTTCTTATTGTGAATGAAATTGACAGTATGTAAAACGTAAACAACCCAGGAAGAAAAACAGCTGTTTTCTGAAGAGCTTTGGAAAAGGGCAGAAAAACATAAGAAACTTTTGTGTTATGTTGGCATCACTCAGTAAGATCAGCTGTTTCTCATTGTGAATCAACTTGACAGTATCAAAACGCTCCTTAACACAAGAGAACAAAACAGCTGTTTTCTGAAAGCTTTGAAAAGCACATAAGAGACTGTTGTGTTTAGTTGGCATCACTGTAAGATCAGCTCATGTTGCAATAATAAGGTGATGTATCAAAACAAAAACCTTTGTTTTCTCGATTATCTGTCAAATTTTTCCATATAATATTTTAAATGGTTGGCAACACTGCACATCGAATTCAAGTAGAAATTACCCACTTTGACAGTTAATGAAGACATCAGCTGCGCTACATGGACTACCTATTCATTGTTCCATGGATCAGCTGTTTCTCATTGTGAATGAAATTGACAGTATGACCCAAGAAAAAACAGCTGTTTTCTGTTTTTTAGGTGACTTTATTAATAGACCCTGCAAAACAGGCTTTTTTTGTTTCAAATTGTTGGTATAAATCATGGCCTTTAAAAAGGACATCTCGAGAGACCAACTATCAAAATGCATTGATTTCCAATAGGAAAAAAAGGAAACTGACATTTGCTTGCTGGGTGACCTTATTACTAGGATTTAAAGTACGTTTAGATAAGGTCATCATCTTACGTTTCTGTCTTAGTGGTGGTTTTCACCAAGACCCTGGGTTTGTGTGCAGTTGGACAGAATTGAAAGGGCGCGCTTCATAATATCTGAAATGATCGTTAGAAATTTCCCACCAACTAGCAAGACTACATCATCGGCATAGGCTACAACCTAATAGAACTTTAAGGTCACCCAGAAAGGTCACATTGAAATCAGTTGATATGAAAACGTAAACAATGTCCAAATACTTGACATTAAAGTTGAGGGAAAACAGCTGTTTTTTGCTTTCTTGATGGCGTTATTAATAGGCCTAGAGCTTAAGGAAATTCGATGTCAAAATCTCTGTTTAAATTCGATTTTTACTTATTTTATATTAAAAGTGTATTCTTTGACAGTTCATTGTACCAAAACAAACACACCCCTTCATGATGCAATAATAAGGAGATATATCAAAACAAAAACCTCTGATTTTGTATGCGACCATCTGTCAAATTCTATCTAGTAATAGTTCTGATGGTTGGCAACTCGACGAATTCAAGTAGAAGCTATGCACTTTGATAGTTAAGCGGATAGTCAGCTGTGCTAAATGGAGTGCCTATTTATTGTGCTAAGCCATCAGCTGATGCATGACAACTTAAAACTGGGGTTAGATTTAGCAAATCCACTCCATTTCATGACCATATATTTTTTTGTCAACCTTTTTGAAATATTATAATGAAATTATGCACTTTGACAGTTAATCGAAAAGTCAGCTGTGCTAAATGGCTTACCTATTAATTGTGCTAATGTATCAGCTGATGCATGACAGCTTAAAAGTAGGTTTCGATTTCGCAAATTCTCTCGATTTCATGTTCATATGTGTTGTGTCATTTTTTTTTTTTGAAAGATTTTTAAGCTCTTTGCTCTTCTTAAAGAATAAAAATTATAAAAAGAAATTTTTGTATTACTTCGAACAAACTTTGCAGATGTTTTGAATACATAAATGTTTTATTTTAATTTTATTTAGTTTTCTATTTACATTAAACACTTTTTAGCCTGTTTGTAGTAAATAAAACATTTCAATTTTTTATAAATATTTTCATTTTCTTATTTAAAATGCGTTCAATAAAACAGCATCTATGAGTGGTTATAGAAATTAATTGTTTGTATGATGTATGTAGTTTTCTGTTTAATGAAGTTATCTTTATTTTTTGTTATTTGTTGTTAATTCTGTTATATAAAGCGTAATTATTGCTTGTCTTACTTTTGAGGGGCGGAAAAAACAAAGAAAGTTAAATTAAAAATATTATTTTCAAGTAATCATCATGATATAAACGTTGTTTTAGTTTCGCCAATAAATGAATTCTTTAAATGTGACGTAGTCATGTGTCATTAGGCATTTTGCTTTGTTGACATTATTTCTGCTCGAAAATCACAATCAAATAAAGAGTCACGCTGGAAGATCAGTTGATTCTCATATTGGCTGTCAAATGGTTTATTGTGAATTAAATTGGCCATATTGAAAGCTATCAAAAATATTTGTTTAGATTTTACGTTACAATTTTAATATAGAAATGTAAATTTTGATAGCTCGGGGAAATATCAGCTGATGGATTCTTAAATGTTGACGCAGTTGGATTCCTAAATGGTGGCGCATTGACATTTTTCTTTATTGACTTTTAATGGGTAAATATCTAGGTCACGGTATTTGAAAGGCCATCCTGAAAGATCAGCTGATTCTCATGTCGGCTGTCAAAATGCTTTATTGTGAATTTAATGCTGTAATTTTAATTTGGAAAGTATGTTGACAGCTCGGGGAACAAATAAGCTGATTCAAACATAATTAGAAATTAAATAATTATGAAAAAATAAATACTTATATTGTGTTATATGGGGGAGCATTTTCATAAAAATTAAGGCGTCGTTTTTTCTTCAACATTTTAGTATAATTTTTTTACTTCTTATTTTTTGTTTGTTTTGTCGTTTATAATAATATACACAATATTTATATAAATAATTATGCAATGCAGTAATTTTGCATAATTACAATTATTAGTTGGTATAGAGAATAAGGCTATTCAAGTTTATTAAACAATTTTGTGCACATTTTGCATTTCCTTTCGTTTTGGATTAGGATTTTTTTCATTTGTTGTTAACTCAGGAATAAATGTCATTATTTCAATGTAATTTTTCATTTGCTTATGCGTTTCAAAAGAGACGAATGAAATATCGTCCTTATACATATGACCTGTTCCAGTCCTCCAAGATTTTATTAATTTTTACTATTAATTTTCGATATGAAAAAAAAATTGTAAATCTTTGCAGCAAGGCCTATTAATAAGTTCATCCAGGGAAAACAGCTGAAGATCAGCTGTCTCTCATGTTTGCTATCAAAATCAATCCATTGTGAATTGACTTCCATTATGAAAAGGTAAATAAAGTTCAAATTTGTTAACAATAGACCAAGGTCTATTAATAAGATCATCCAGGGAGATCAGCTGGAAGACACCTGCTTCTCAAATCTGCTGTCAAAACTCTATTATTGTGAATTAACTTCAATTACGAAAACGTAAAAAAGGGCAAATTTTTGACATTCGACTTGAGAAAAAACAGCTGACATTTTCTAGCTGTGTGACCTTTTTAAAGATCTTGGTCCAAATTTGTTAACATTAGACTAAGTTATATTAATAAGACCATCCAAGGAAATCAGCTGCTTCTCAAATTTGCTGTCAAATTCAATTATTGTGAACTAACTTCCTTTACGTAAACGTAAACAATGCACAACTTTTTGGGATTAGACTTGAGAATAAACAGCTAACTCTCGCTAGCTGGGTGACCTTAGTAATAGATCTTGCATTAGACTTCAAAAAAAAAA
The DNA here is from genome assembly GCF_032173495.1 of Musca vetustissima. Taxonomy (NCBI): domain Eukaryota; kingdom Metazoa; phylum Arthropoda; class Insecta; order Diptera; family Muscidae; genus Musca; species Musca vetustissima. The sequence goes on along the minus strand of NW_026884888.1, from coordinate 342,069 downwards.
CAGCTGATTTTCATTTGCTGGATGACCTATTTAAAAGATCTTGCTTGTAGTTTCTGGAACAGACATAATATATATATATATATATATATATATATTTTTTTTCTGTTTGTTTTCTCTTTAGTCTTATAGCTGCTAAAAAGATTTTTTTTGTCGTAAAAGTTTGCTAATTTTTTCATATATAATATTATTTTATTTTACATACATACACATAACAGTTTTTTTATTTTAATAGAATTTAATTAATGTAATGTAAACATTCATACAGGTTTATTAACAGGTTTCGTTTGAAAGGATTTGTTTTCATTTTTTTGCGTTTTTTGATTCTGATAGATGTATATATGTAAATATTTGATGTATCTATTTGTATACATATAATATGAAATTTAGTTTATGTTTGTGTAAATACATAGTTTTATGTATAAGAAAACATGTTTAGTTTTGCATTTTAAATGCCATGTTTTTTAGGTTTTTTGGTTAAGAATCACAATAGTTTAAAGTTTTAAATAATAGATAGTTATATAATAGATATATAGTTTTTTTAAGAAAGACATATAAGACATTAGTATTTTTGATTGAGGTGCGTGAAGAGATTTTAAATTTCCTTATGGCTGTTTTAAAGCCATTATATTTTAGGTAATCAACATTTATTTGAAATATATATCAAGGAAATGACAATTCATTTCTTTTAAATCGCTTTCTTTGGACGAAGATTTTTTTTAATTTTCAAGCATACAACTTAAGCGTGAATTTTTCTTAATTTTATTTTTTGGACTCTCCATAACGGTGGTGTACCATGGAGTCCAAAAACACATATAAGTGCTTAGTAGTAGGGCATATGTGGGAGTTCACCAACAAAAACCCATTAAAATTCCTCACATAGCTAATCGCTGGGCGTACTAGTCTACGGTAGTTGAATCACACACCAACAGTGAAATATTTTGCTAACACCCAGTTATCAATAGCACACACATAAATCAGAATTCGACAAAGTCGTTAATATTGGTGGTGAAGTGTAGATGTCGCTGTGAGATCGAGTGATTATCAACATCCTACTTTTAGGTGTGAATTGTGAAAAATATTTACCATAGCGTATTCATAGATGTATTTTTTTAATATTTCCTTGAGGTCTATGTATTTTTATACCCTACACAACTATGTTGTCAGGGTATTATAGCTTTATGCAGCCCCAAGAGTTTATAACGGCACGAAATAAAGAACTGATCGTCATATCTCGAATAGCTGAGTCGATCTAGAGATGTGTGTCCGTCCGTCTGTGCATTATAATTTGTAAACACGATGCAGGCCACAGTTATGAACCAATCTTCAAGAAATTTTGCATGTAGGATGGGTTCTGGTCAAAGAAGACCCCTATTGTTTTTGGGTAAAGATCGGTTAATATTTAGGGGATGGACCAAAATACTTAATATTTTTCGGTTTTTTAGGTCGCTTCACAGGCCGCAATTATGGTCCGAACATCGCAACATTTTACATGGAGAATAGGATTGGGCCAAAGAATATGCATGCCTGCTTTGATCAAGATCGGTCATTATTTAGCGGGTCAAATGGATCCTAACTTTTGTGTGAAAAATGACAAAACTTATATTCTATGGCGTATATATTTGCCCCTAAAGGACATAGACCCGAGGAGTTGGTAGAATGTCCAAGAGGAGTGGTTTACCTTAAATTGGTACCAATTATATTGTCTTATGTACTCAGGTGGTTACGTACTGAGATATTATATAGTAACCCATTACCACATTAGAGAGCGGAAATATAGCGCTAACTGCTTTGAAATTTTCCATGACTTTCCTGCTATGGTCAAGGACAATGCCTATAATTTTCGGTGATGATCAGATAAAAATTGTGGGATGAAGTGGACCGAAAACTTAATCTTGTTTTTTTTCGAGTCGATCTATACACCACAATTGTAAGCCGAACATCACAACACAACCCATAGTGAAGGGAATCTGGACAAGTAATTAGAAGGGCTGTACTGAATATTAGTAATATTGGAAAATAAGTCTGTGTAAGGAAGAAGTGCTTTTGAATTCTAATCGGGAAAGAGGGTGCAAATATCACGAAATATTGCCCAGCCTCGTAATAAATATCCGCAGAAAATTTGATTAAATATCCGCAGAAAGTTTGAGTTCCGTGGTAGTTGCGTAGGGTATCGTATGGTCGGTCCCGTTCGACTATACTGCTCCGCTCACTGGTTTATTGTTTAAAATTATTCTTTTGAGGTCTAGCTATAGGCGTGGGTTTTTAAAAAAATATTTGTCAATAGATTATTTTCAATTCCACTTAAAAATATTCAAATCCTATTTCCGTGTTTTATTAAAAACAAAAAGAAAATATCTAAAAAACGCTATTTTCTTTCGTAAAAACGCTGCATAGAGCAACAGTTTTGTTACTACTTAAACGACATGTACACTACTACTTTTTTCAGGGTTAATCTACTTTATGAGGATTTATTTGACAAATATGTAATGGAATTGACAATTAAAACCCACTGGGTTAACTTAATCCGGTACAACGTAAACGTACTATTATTTATTAACAACAATTGACATATTTAATTTGCTCGGAATTATACAGCATTAAATTTCAATCGTCCTATAAAACAGTGATTAATCGTCTATTCCAATAAGACAACTCCCTATTCTATAGATACAATTCAATAAAAAGTACCATAAAATTGTGTAACAACTGTTTAGAACCTCAAAACAAAGAAAATCTAAAAAAATACTATTTGCACTCAAAAAACGCTACAAGGTACAACACTGCTGTCTGTCATAACGGCCATCAATCATCATGTCAATCAACACCAAAGTTGACATAATCAGTTCTTTTAGGTTAAACGGCCTAACATTTCGTTTAACCCAAAAGAAAAAAATGTTCAAACGTCAATTCCAATAAGAATATCCCAATTCCATACATAATATTCAATAAAAATTATTATAAAATTCTGTAAAATCCGTTTAGAACTTCTAAGCAAAGAAAATCTAAAAAACGCAATTTCTACACAAAAACGCTATAATGTACAACACTGCTGCCTGTCATAACGGCCATCAATCATATGTCAACTAACACTAAAATTGACATAATCAGTTTGCGCGCAACTGCACGGCGTTACACTTCATTCGTCCTATAAGAAATTGTTAAAACAACGATTTAAATAAGAATTTAATTAATTTATAGTGAAAATTCGAATGCAAATTATCCAATACTGTGTGTAAAATATAATTAATAATGTAAATAAATGAAAAAGTTATGATTTCCTTGTGTAATAAAGGAACAAACCCAAGCAATAAAAGTGATTGTGGTTCTATGGAAAAAGCAAAGTGTAAATGGCACGAATGTGCGTGTGTGTGTTTGCATAAAGTCTGCAAAGCTGTTAAAGAAATCAAAGAATTAAATAAAATAATTAATTAATAAATAAATATGTGAATATTGTTAATGTGAATGTCGTCAGTCGGTTGTATGAATTTTTTATTTTCAAAGTTCTCGACGGTTGATTGTGTGTGTCTCTGTTTGTGTGATGATCATCGTCAACCAAAACGAATCATGTCCGTTATCATAAAGAGTAGGAGAGGGAGTGAGTGAGAGAGATAGGTTTAGTTATGTTGTTAATAATCAAAGGAGTATGTGCAAATATAAATGAAAAATGAAGAGATTAAAGAAAGATGAAATTTTAAGTGGGTTGAAATTTCGTTCCTGGCAATATGCAAAATGATATATAATTAAAATATGATCAATTTTTAATAGAAAAATATAATAATTGACATAAATTACTTTAAAATCCATCGAATGCGAATTTTCTTTTTTGCGATAAGAAAGAGAGAGTGCAAAAAGTGTGATAGAAATATCTATGTTCAACAGAGAGAAAGATGCAGACTTTATTTGTGTTGTTGATAATCAAAGGAGTACGTGGAGATTACAGAAGAAAAATATAAAATATGGAGAATTGTGAAATGTTGTGTTTATATAAAATTGTGTCGCTATCTACAGTGGCTCCATCGAATAATCGGACAAGTGGTTGTCAGATATAATAACGCTTTACATTTCAAAAAAATTGTCTAAATGTGTAGTTTTTTTCGCTTTTATTTACACATTACTTACTTATATTTCTGAACAATACAAAAAACAACAACTTTCCTAGTGATAACAGTAAATTTCGTCAGAAAAACAAAATTAACTCAATTTATTGTGTTCAACGCAAAATCGGACAAAGCAAAGTATCAATGTTTAAAGTCCCGTTATTATGCAAATATTAACTTCAAATCGGTATTTTGTTTGTCATATTCATTCGTAAATTGCATTTAGACCAAGAAAGTGGTAATACTAAATAAAAATAAATGTAAATGGCTCCAAAAGGGAAACAATCCAGTGTGGAAATCAGGCAATTAATAGATAAATTGAGTTATGAAGATAAAACAGAAATTGCCGAATTGGTAGGAATGAGTAAATCTACTGTCCACGACATTATAAAGAGGTTCCGTGATGAGTTCCGATTGACCAATAAAAGCAGAGAAGGTCAAGGGAAGATATTAAATGAGCGAGAAGAGCGTTCAATATTAAAAGAAATAAAACAATATTCATTTTAAACCGCAAAAGAATTTAAAATAAATTTAAAAACTCGCACTGGAAAAGATGTGTGCCTAAATACTATTCGCAATACATTGCATAAATATAATTATTATGGGAGAGTTGCAAGAAAAAAGCCATTTATTAGCCTTAAAAATAAAAACTGTAGTATAAAATATGCCAAGGAGTTTTTACTAAAACCAGACGATTATTGGAAGCAGGTAATTTGATGATAGATCATCTTAAAATAAATTTCTATTGATAGTTTTCATTATATTAACGTTCTGTTTACTGACGAAAGCAAATTTAATTTGCACGGATCAGATGGGAAGATGTATGTGTGGCGTAAGCCAAATGCTGACTATAATAATGAGAATACAAAAGCCACTGTTAAGCACGGAGGAGGTTCCGTTATGGTTTGGGGCTGCATGTCGAGTGCGGGAGTAGGTAATTTGCATTTTATTGATGGTAAAATGGACAAATTTGTCTACCTCAACATTTTAAAACAAAATGTAAAGCAAAGTGCAGACAAATTGGGTATCGCGAACAACTTTGCCTTTTATCAAGACAACGATACCAAGCACACATCAGGTGTAGCAAAGCTTTGGTTGATCCATAACTGCCCCAAACATATACAAACACCTGCACAGAGCCCAGACCTTAACGTAATTGAGCATCTTTGGGAAGAATTAGCTAGGAGAGTGTATGAAAAAAAATTTAACTCCTTAGTACAGCTTAAGGAGGCTTTACTGGAATCGTGGAACTCCATAGAGCCGGAGGTATGTCAGAATTTGGTCAAATCAATACCGAAGCGTTTACAGGCCGTTCTGGACAACAAAGAATATGCAACTAAATATTAGTTTCTCGATTTTTTGCATTTTTTACCATTGATACTTTGCTTTGTCCGATTTTGCGTTGAACACAATAAATTGAATTAATTTTGTTTTTCTGGCGAAATTTACTGTTATCACTAGGAAAGTTGTTGTTTTTTGTATTGTTCAGAAATATAAGTATGTAATGTGTAAATAAAAGCGAAAAAAACTACACATTTAGACAATTTTTTTGAAATGTAAAGCGTTATTATATCTGACAACCACTTGTCCGATTATTCGATGGAGCCACTGTATATTTCGGTCCGGGTAATATCATCGAGTATATCAAAAAATATTTTTTTTTGGAAAAAAATAATAATGAAAAAATAATAATGAAATAAAAAATAATAATGAATTTTTGAAAGTGATCAAAAAAGTAGAAAAAAAATTGAATGTGAGAAGAAAAATAGTTTTAAAATATAACGTTTGTGGAGTGTCAAATATATTTCGGCCAGAAAAATATTATGCAAAAAATAAAAATTAATATAAAATTTATTGAAAGCTAATTGCTTTATTGTGTTGAAAGAGAAAAAGAGAATAAAGAAAATGACCATTGTGAGAAAATAAAAAATTATCGAAATAAATTTATTCAAAGGGAATCGATTTGCGATCCATGAAAAAAGAGAAGAGCAAAAAAATAAATAAATATGAGAAGAAATATAAAAAGTTATGTTTATGAGAATACGTGTGTGAATTAATTAGAGTCTTAAAATATATGCTCTGCCAAAAAATCGGCTAATCTCAATTTAAAAAGTTTTGAAAATTAAATATCGGCAAAAAAAATTCATAAAAATGTTAATGAAATATTTTTTTAATTGTAAACGGAAATTAATTTGATCGAGTACTAATATTTAAACTTCGTACCTGATAATTGCAATAGAAACGGCTGGAGGAAGAATGCACTGTTGCTGGTTACCGGAAATGTGGTAAGTGGAAAGTTATTTTTTTCTATTTTATAGAATAAAAAAAAATGTTTTATCCACATATAATTTTGAAAAATCTATAAAAAATTAAATTAAAAAAAATATTTTAATATGATAACAACAAAAAATGATGTTAAGTTCGGCTGAGCTGGAACTTTTTATACTCTCCAACATGATATTCAAAATATCTAAAATTTGTGTATTTATACCCTCCACCATAAGAATAACATTCAAAATATCTTAAATTTAATGGAGGATCCTAGGAAAAAATTCTTGTTAAGATAATACCTTCAATACACCGGAAAATATGTTTTTAATTTTCAAAATACGGAAAATAGTGGGGATATTCTAAAAACGGGGATTTGACCTAGTGTCTATGATCTCAGCATTGACGAGGCGAGAATGGTGCTTCTAATATCCAATTTTCGGGTCACTTCCTACTAAATATCCAATTTTTAGGTCACTTCCTTCTAAATATCCAATTTTCAGGTCACTTCCTTCTAAATATCCAATTCTGAGATCACCTTCTTCCCATGTGGCCTCACTAACGCTGGGGTGTTAGCGAGTTCGTGCCCATCAGTGTTTACGGAGCGTTGTTGATGCCAGGCGCCTCCTCAAGTTTTTGTTTCAGGCTTAGCTGCCGAATCCTTACCATGTCAAAATAAATTTTGATTTTTATAGTAAATGTTTGTGATAGTTTTCACAGACGAGGAATACGCTATGTATATCACTGTGATTAACACAATGGCTATCTTAATGACTCCTACAAATAAGAGAGAGTATTCCACGGTGATAAGCAAAAATCGAGGATGAAGATCTCAACTCCATCTCCACGGCTAGCAGCAAAATTTCGAGACTTTTAAGGCAAATAGCTCATAACCATCCTACGAAACGTTGAATGAATCGTCAGAACAAGTAACTATCAAAACGCGTCAGTGCCAAAGAAATTCTTGACAAAAATATTTACTGGAGATCAGTTAACCGGTTTATCGAACGGGACAGGAGCTCTATTACTGACAAGGAATTCCTTCTGATTAAAAGGAACCACCAATTCATTCGGAAGTTCTCATGGAATTTTTCGAATGACATTGCGAGGGACTTCTTAAATGAAGATATATCTACGCCGCGTATGATATCGACCACAGTAGCCCCTCCAAAGGATGTTATTACTATGAGTAGTCAGCGACTTCTAATCCCTCAGCAACCATTCTCCACTGCGAAGGACGAGTTCGGCCTGAAGGAGAGTCCGTAAAAAGGCAGCTAAAATGCAACCTCTTTCTATTTTCTCCAGTCGCTTTTGAAGATGAATTCTCAGTTACGCTCACACACACACTTATTCTCAATTTAGTTCGGGAAAGACTGCTTTCAAAAGGATGATTTCGGCAAAATTAATCCATACTACGGCAAAATTAATATATCTTCCATACAATTATGATGTTTTAGTAGAGGAGATACATATATATATATGGCGCCCAACGTAACAATTGCTCCATAGCGAATGCATTTGCATGTGAAAAGAAAAGAAGTGAAAAAAAAACTGAATAAAAATTTAAACATTCTTCTGAACTATTATTACTAGACAGCCATTACTAAATTTCTTGTTGCAATTTGGTTCTTCGACACAGAAACTTGTTTCAAAATCCCTTCTCTCTCTTTTTTTCAATTTGGTCCTTCGACACAGAAGCTCAAAAGTTTGATTGTGAATTTAAAATCGGAATATAGATTTTTTTCTTAAAAATCCTATACATTCGTCTGAACTAGTATAATATACTCTCTCTCTGTTTTCAATTTGGTCCTTCGACACAGAAACTTGTTTTAAAATTCCTTCTCTCTTTAGATTGGGTCCTTCGACTTAAAGCAGAGAAGTGAATTGTCAAATAGAAAGACGAAATTATGTATTTTTTCCTAAAAAATATACTTATATCTTATATGTAAAGAAATTGCAGCATAAATTTTGATTTTAGATAGTAAATGTATAGGATAGTGAATGATAATTGATGTAATTAGTAAGAAAGCCTTATAGTATTAAGTAGCAATTTAAAGAGAAAGTTCAGGTTTCATTTTAATAATTTTTTGCTTTTGATTTTTTATGATGATGCCATTTTTTCTACTTTATATTTTTTCTTTATTAGGATTTGTTTTACTTTTTTAATTTATAGTTAATAGTTTAATATCTACTTAAGTAATAATTTTTTAGTTAGCAAGTTAGTTTGTATTGTATATATGTATTTACATTTCAAGACACTTTTACTGAACCATTATATTTAGGTTTTTGGTTAAAAGAATGAAGGAAGAAAGTTAGAAGAGGAAAGGGCAATAAAAGAAAGGCATTATATTAAGACTAACATTATAATTGGTTAAGGTTCTGCCATAATATATTTTTTTCTTTGTACTTTTTTATTTTATTTCCATGAAATAAAATATCGTACTTAATCAGCTGTTTGACAATTCCAAATCAGCTGTTTGACTATTCCAAATCAGCTGTTAACAACTTGGCATCACTTTTACCCGTAAATAATGCGTTTGGAACTATTCCTAATTTTATAACATTTAATCTAAACATAGTCAAATATATATTCTCACATAAATTGAAATAGGAAAATTGGTTCAGGGGGATATACAGTTTTCGTTTCAAGAAAAAAAGGAGAAGTTTTGAAAGGTGAAAAGAAGTATTACTACAAACAGCTAATACGCTTGGCAATAAATCGAAATCGGGAAAATAACAACAAATTCGGTTTAATTTTTTAGATTTTGTTTTGTTCATCGTTGCCACATTCTCTGTATTGTATTGTTATTTCTAGTACAGATAATGTGATGATGCCTGAGCGCGATATTGTTTTGGTGTAAGTTTTATTAATTTCGGATTAAATGCACCCAATTGAGCCTCGTTCGTTGAGGAGGGGGCTGGCGGTACAGGATTCGAACGGAATCGGGTTCTCAGGAATTTCTGCATTGAACGTAAACGTATGAGCGGGGCGCAAGGCGATTGTCGCAGACTGTTGTGATTGAGAGCCCAATAAATTATGGGACTCAGGGCGGAATATAAATAACCTAGGGTAAACAATTTATAAGATTCCCATAGATAAAAAAATATAGATAATGCTGGTACTTACCCAATAACAAATTAAAATAGCGTGATGCTTTCGAACAATGCTGTTTATAGCCCATTATCCGATAGATAACACAAAAAACATGCGGCGTCCAACAAATGATGAAAATCAATGCCGACCCAATTAACATATTGGCCAGATGTCGTCTTGAGCGCAGCGTTGAGGTTTGCGGCAGGGGTATACCGGGTGTGGCAACTCTGCGGCCACGTGTCGATGTCCGTTGCATTCTTTGTCGTTGCGAGTGTTCGCGGATTTCACGCATTGCTCTGTTGGAAGTTTGGGAAGAAAGAAAAACAATTGAGAAAAAAATGAATTGTTTCAGAATCCGCAAAAATCTACCAAATTACAAATTTTGCAAAAAGTCGGTTAATTGAAGCAAGTAATTAAATAATATTATAAAACTGTGGGTGAACTTAAAAAATGGGTTAAGGCGTCGGGTTAGTTGCCCTCAATCGGAAAACCCCACCTACTAAAAAAAAAAAGAAACCAAACACCCCAAACGTAAAAAATTGTGGACACTAACCTTACCGATACTTTCAACACCCAGTGAAATAGTGAGCTGATATGTGCCAAAGTCCACCCATAACGAGTATAAAAAATGGGTTGAGGCATCGGGTTAGTAGCCCACAGTCGGAAAACCCCACCCACTATGAAAAAGCAAAGAAAAAAAAAACCAAATCCCCCAACGACCCCGCCAACCTAAAAAAGCAAAGAAAACCAAATCCCCCCCGCAAACGTAGAAAGGACCACGATCTGCGAATCTGCACTTCGAATGGGTACAGAACATGCAGAGTTTTCACTTTGCGGGTTCGCTCAAGAATTACAAAACCTATATTATTGCCTTGTAAGAAATGCGATGGAAACGAGTCATCAATTCGGCTGCGGATTTATGGTCAACAGAAGTATAAAAGACATCGTCTCCAGATTCACTCCAGAGGTTCAGCGAATTTCTATAATCAAATTGATCCTCAAACTGCGGCACAAGCAACACTTGGGTATCAAAGACCACCAACAGAAACCCATGGTACGATCAGGAGTGTCGTAATGCTACAGAGGTGATAAATGCAGAGTATAGGACAACTCTGCAGAGAGTAGCAATACGTAATGCGAGAGAGAATTATCGGGAGAACAGGAGAGAGGAGAAAAGTATTTAAAAAAGAAAGAACAAGAAAAACGTAAGCGTGAACAAATCGAGATGTACGGAAGTCAGAATGAAGTTCAAAATTTTCACCAACGAACAGCCACATCCTCTTGTAGAGATGAAGGAATCCTGGCGATAGATAACGTCTTGAGAATCTGGTAGAAATATTTTTTAAAGCGTCTGGTATCAAATAGTGTCGGTAAAGAAAATGACGGTGTGGACTGTATACCACCTAGATGATGTCAGAATAGCAATCAATCGGAAATCTGGTGACAGATACAGATAGCGTGCTGATGATCTGGAAGGAGCATTTGCAAAGCATTTGCATTTGCTATCAAATTGTGTCGGTGGAGAAGATACCCCAGAACCAAGATGAGGTCAGAATAGCAATTAATCGGCGGAAGAAGAATAAGGGAGCAACTGCCGATTTGTTCATACCGAACTATTTATTCAAGACCGGTGGTCAGATGCTGATCAGTATAATTTGGCTAGAATGTTTCGAACCTCAGCATACTGAGTGGAACCTCAGCATATGTGCCAACAAAGAAAAAACGTGACCGTAAGCAAATCGAGATGTACAGGAGTCAGAATGAAGTCCGGCAATTTTACCATCGATTATCCTGTTGAATCCTGCTGTAGAGATGAAGAAGGAAACCTGCTGACAGATACAGATATCGTGCTGAGGATATAGAAGGAGAATTTTCTGTGAAGCTTCTGCTATAAAATAGTGGCTGTGGAGAACCAATAATAGATGACGGTATAGAGTGTATAGCACTTAACCAAGATTAAGTCAGAATAGCAATCAATTGATTATTTAGCCGGTTATGCAGGATAAATAACTGGCACAAGGTGAATCAGCAGGCACCGCTGTGTTGTGTGTGTCCACACCATGTGTTATTTTTAGATGTGTTCACGCTCTCTCTCTCTCTTTCTCTCTCTCTCTTCTACACGTTAGTCTAATATAGGTTAAGTCATATTGTCATACTTAGTTCTTAAGCAATAATTTTGCTCGCACTTCACGTAGGTTTATCAAAGTAATATGTTAAGTCCTATTTGAGATAGTCTTAAAATATATATTTAGGGTCCTAAAGTACATCTTTAAATATCTCCCAAATGATGTCTTTAAATCCCTTCTAAAAAAGTTCTATGCAGTCCAGCCAAAGGACGTCCGCTCGGTTGTCTGTAAATGACTCCATATGAGGAATTTTATATAACTCCTATAGCAGGACATAATTGACTTCCTTTTGGGGGGGATTTAAAGACTTCATTTATAAGATCTTCAAAGACGTTTTTTTGGGAAGACTTCATAGACTTTAAATATTTCTTTTAAGGCAATCTGAAAATTGACTTATGAGACTACTTCGATAAGCGAAGAATCATGTCTAGCACAGATATTGTTAAGGGGTAGCCATAAAAACCTCCATAAGTTCGTATATTCGCCCTCCCTTCCCTTGTCCCCAATAAACTGAAAATAAAAATCTTTCAACCTACCTTGGCGATATGGGATTTTTCGATTTAATAAAATGGCGCGTTGTTGGTGGCATTCTGGGATTTAGATTTTGCATTTGTATATCTCCTGCTCCTCCGCCACCACAACCACCTCCACCATTCGATGTGTCATCTGTGGCAGCACCACAACCCGCCGCCTGATGGGCATTTGCAACTCCCGTCACAATCACCATATGCGTCTGACGTCTCAATATTGGCATCGGAAGTGGCAGTTCACCGTGTGCTGCCCGAGCTGTCAGCGACAGTGCACATAATTTCCTCCGAACACCATAATGATTTAGCAGCACCCCGATGCCGGGCAAAATGAAAACAATAAAGGTATGTATGAGGATGAAAACGACAAAAGCTGGATTGGCAGCGGGATCCGAATGGCAACTTATGCTAACGTTGGGAAATTCCCCAACGGAAATGCTGGTGGGTGGAGTGTTGCTGGCTGACATATCGGATGCCAACAGCGATGAGGCGGAGGACGGCGATAATGGGGAGGAGGATGTTGATGTCGGCCATGATGACGTTGTTGGCAACGGTGTAGCTAATGACCGGTGTGGAGCAGCACCCGCAGCAGCAGCAGCGACAGCAGAATTCTTAATAACAACTGTGTTTGCAACAATTTTATAGATAAATAAAAATGGAACACTAACAATGGTTGATGTCATCCACGAGAAAATCGCCAAGGAAACGTGCAAATAACGACGTTGACGTAGTTGGGCCAGACGAGGATGTTTTACGGTTGCATAACGATCCAGCGAAAGTAGAAAGAATGACAAAGTACTGGCAGCAACTGGTGTGGCCTGTAAAGAGACAACAACAAATAATTAATGTTGAATGGGTTTGGCAAAAGCTTGAATTTTTAATTGTGGAACAGACACACAAACACACTAAAATAATTACAAAGTTATTGGCTGCGGATTCATTAGAATTACATTTTTTGAGGATGAGGAGGAGGGTTGAGGGCCTTTTGAGGATAAATATTGAAATTAGTTTTGAAGAAAATATTTTTAAGGAGTCCTCACAAGGCGTGGATTTGTTTAAAATATTTTTTTCAAGCGGATCCCTTACCTGTATAAAATCGATGACCTTGCACAGCTGCAGGGGCAGAGCTTTGGTTTTCCTATTCATGGCCAGATTTAGTAAAGTCACTGGAGCTGAAATCCCTGTCACCAATAAATCTGCAATACACACGGCCAACAGCAGAGGATTACGCAGCCTTACCGAAGATGCCGAGCATAGGGTCAGCAGCAACGTGGCATTACCCAAAACCCCACCAAAGACCACCAGGCCATAGGAAATGGCCATAAACAGCAGCGTAAGGGAGGGTATGGAATTTTCATCACGATCACCATCATAGGGACTTATAAATGTCAGATTTTCATAGCTGTCATAATCATAGAGTCCCGCTTCGTCTTGTTGTTGTTGTAATGCTGCATGATTGATCAGGGAATTGGGATCTTCAAATGCAATTTTCGGACTTAGCGTTGTTGTGGTTTCGTAATAATAGTCCTGCGGAATTTGTGTCTGAAAAAAGTTCGCATCGAACGCCAGCTGTTCTTCCTGCTGCCGATTCAAGTGGTGATGATATGTATGCTCCCACCATTGTTGCAAATTATTGCTGTACATTACTCGACTTTTATCGGCTTCGGTGTCCAGCACAACAACAATAAAGATCCGGCTGGCAGCTGACGATGACAATGTGGGTGGTGGTGGTGATGATGGCTGGGGTTGGCAGCACGCTTCATATCCAAGGCATTATTCTGTAAGGAAATGGTGGAGAAGGGGAGAAGAAGGTGGTTAGCAGTAGTTGTTAAAAAAGCCGTAATAAAACTTAACTAAACATCATAAAATGGAATAAAAAATGGGAAACTAATTTCATTATCCATTGTTGTCCATTGTTGAAAACTTTCAACAGCTGCAGCACCAGCATTGTGGAGTTGCTCGAAGTGCTCTGGTGGTACATGCAATCACCCAAGTTCATCCAAGTCAAATGTCATTAGCTTTGAAACTGCAGGGCAAGAAAGCACGAAGCAACCGGACAATAGTTTTTAATATTCAATTTTCAAGCATTACTTGTTCGAAACTAATAAAATCGTTTCAGCTTCGATGTAAATGTTGTGTGTGTGCGGGGCAGCAGCACAGGATTGGAAAATAAAACGGATAATTGAGCAGAGAAGAAAACTATTAAAGGATATAACAACAGGACAGGATATGCATGGTTAATGCTCAGGTCAAAAAGGAATAAAAGAATGGCTAACTACATTAAAACATGTTTTGAAGGAGGGACATGAGGATGAGGTTTCCATAAAGGCATTTTTTAAGGAAACAAAATATTAAAAAAGTAAAAATTTAATTTTTTTTTGAATAGCTAACAACGCGTGGAAAAAAATTTTTTTGATTGGCTTTAACATCTCAATTGTGGACACTGACCTCACCGCGGTGTCACCTAGGGTAGCTATTTTTATCACCCGTTGAAATAGTGACCTAATATGGGCCGCGAGTTCACCTGTAAGAACTATAAAAAATTGGATTGTGGCGTTGGGTTATTTGCCTACACTCGAAAATCGCCTACTACTATGAAAAAGCAAAGAAAAAACCCCTAACGTATAAAGAACCACGATCTGCGAATCTGCACTTGGAATGTGCGCACCTTGTACAGAACAGGCACAGTTTTCGACCCCCGCAAACGTATAAAGGACCACGATCTGCGAATCTGCACTTGGAATGTGAGCACCTTGTACAGAACAAGCGCAGTTTTCGCATGGTAGTTAGCAGTACCAGATTCAAGCATCTCGATATACACAAGGCCACTTCGGTTTCTCCCGATCGAACAACGACAAATCAAATCAATCATGTTGTGATAGACGGAAGGCATTCATCCAGTGTTTTAGACGTCCGATCGATCCAGGGAGCGAATATCGATTCGGACCATTACCTTGTAGCAGCCAAAGTTCGCACTCGTCTTAATGTCGCAGCAAAGGTGTGATCTAATGTAACACGAAAATTTGACATCGAAAAGCTGCAAACACAACAGATAGCAGAAGCCTACTCCGCTCAACTTGCCCAACTGCTTGACGAAAGCACCCCTTGTCCCGATAATAGTATAGAAGCACAATGGCAAAGAATTGCCCCCTCCCTACAAACTGCAGCAAAAACAACACTTGGGTACCAAAAACCACCACCAAGAAAACCATGACACGATCAGGAGTGTCGTAATGCTACAGATGTGAAAAAAACAGCGTATAGGGCAACCCTGCAAACAGTAGCAACAAGTAATGCGATGGAGAACTATCGGGAGAAGAAAAAAGAAGAAAGAGCAAGAAAAACGTGAGAGTGAGCAAATCGAGATGTACAGGAGGTTTTGGTGCAGGCATCAAAAGGAAACCTGGTGACAGATACAGACAGCGTGCTAAGGATCTGGAAGGAGCATTTTGAAAAACTTCTGGTATCAAATAGTAGCGGTGAAGAGGATACCCCAGAACCAATAATAGACGGTATAGAGTGTATACCACCTAGCCAAGATGAGGTCATAAAAGCAATTAATCGGCTCAAGAACAATATAGCAGCAGAAGCCTACGGATTACCAGCCGAACTATTCAAGACTGGTGGTCAGATGCTGGTCAGGAGCATGCACCAGCTGATTAGCACAATTAAGCTAGAGGAATACATGCCCAAGAATGAGAATCTCAGCATCCTGTATCCCGTTCGCAAAAAAGGAAACAAGACGATATGCCCCAACGATAGAGGAATAAGTCTCCTTCTTATCGCATTTAAAGTGCTATCCAGCGTGCTGTGTGAACGACTAAAGCCACGGGTCAATGACATTAGTGGACTATACCAATGCGGCTTCAGACCTGGCAAATCCACCATTGTCCAGATTTTCACTCTGCGCCAAACACATCGACACATGCCACCTATTCGTCGACTATAAAGCCGCATTCGACATCCCTATCCGTTCACAGTTGTTTAAAGCCATGTCTACGTTCGGCATTCCTGCAAAATTAATACGGCTATGCGGAATAACTTTAATTGGTACAAGGTCAGCAGTTAAATTCGAATAGGACCTATCGGAGCCCTTTAATTCCGAACGAGGATTCAGACAAGGTGACAGTTTGTCGTGTGACCTTTTTAACATCCTGCTGGAAAAGGTCATACGAGACGCAAAGGTGAACAGAAACGGCACTCTGTACACCAAACAACACCAGTTACTCGCCTACGCCGATGACATCGATATGATGGGTCAAACATTGCGAGCGTTAACAACCACCTTTGAACAAATTGAGAGGAGTCTGCCAAAGTGGCTCTGGCAGTTAACGCCGAGAAGACCAAGCTGATGGTATCAACGCGAAAGAAGTCCAGTAGACTTGGATCAACTGTGGAACATGACAACTATAACTTCGAAGTAGTCAAAGATTTTATATAGCTTGGTACCGCCACACATAAAACTAAGTTTTGAAATTCGGAAAAGGATAGTGATGGCCAACAGATGCTACTATGGCTTACGTAAGCAGTGTAGAAACAAGGACACCTCCCGCCAGACCAAACTCACACTTTACAAGACGCTGATATTACCCGTGCTGTTATATGGATCTGAAGCATGGTCACTTGCGCAAGCAGATGAGGCAGCTCTTGGGGTGTTTGAAAGAAAAATTCTCCGAAAGATCGGCGTCGAATGAACCACGAGCTTTACAATTTATACGCGGACATCGACATAGTCAGTCGTATTGACTGCAGCGACTACGATGGCTTAGTCATGTTGTGCGAATGAATGAGCGGGCCTACTTATGGTTTCCGTAGAAGGGGAAGGCCAGGAATCAGATGGAAAGACCAAGTAGACAACAACATCTTGGAATGAGGTCTTTCAAATTGGAGGATATCGCAAAAGACCGACGCGCTTGGAAATATTTTTTTAAGCTCGGCTTAAAGAAACCCCGTTCTGTAACAAGCCAGCTAAGTAATTAAGTTTTTATGATTTTTTTAATAAAATATTTGTTTAAGCCTTATGTTTTTTTTCATTTATCCTCTGTCACTACCTGTTGGTAACTTCATGCTAACTACAATTTGTCTATACCAAAACCATTAGCGGAAGTTAATAATGCTGTGATTTCCTCTGCTTGAAAAAAGTCCTACTGACCCTACAAAATCTACGATGTCTCACACGATGTAAACACACATACACAAAAACACCCACCATCATCCACGTTGTGTATGTCACGCTTGAATGAGCTTCACTGGACACAACTTCCCAGCCACAATGTGAATCCCCCAAAGGGCTCTAATTCAGTTACGGACATTAAACGGTTGAATGGTTTCGTTGTTGTTGTTGTGGTCTTTGATAGTTGGCGTGATAAAATAGATTTGGAACTTTTATCATATTTCCAATAACTAAATAAAATATTTCCTATTACTGATTTTTTTTTCTACGGAACTCTATTTTCGCGCTTCGAAAAAAATCGAATCTCTTTAGGTCAGGATTTTTTCTATTTTCTGCGAAAAAAATCTAAGTGTTTAAAATCTATTATTTGGTCTATATACGCATATACACACACACTCCCACACACACACACACACACATCCCCTGACTGACTCACTGACACTTCCGGTTGTGATTTTCAGCTGTTGGAACATCACTGCGGTGGTGGTGGCCGTGGTCTCGGTGTTCCTTCGTGGCATTTGCCGTTTTGCAATTTAATCTTGTTTATAATTTTAACGATTGCGGTTGATGAGATGCCTTTGCGGTTGATGGTCGTTTAGCGTGAATATTTCATATATTCGTGTGAGTGTGTCTGTTTGTATGTGTGTGTGACTCAAAGCTATTGTTGTTGCTGCTGCTGCGATATAATGAATTCGTTAACACTTCATTGCAAATCATCCATTCTCCCTTCTAAAAAAATTATTATAATGCTAGTCGACACAGTGTGGCGCCCAACATGGGGTTTTTTGTTGTATACCTTTTGTTCGAACATACCGAACACACCCCAGTCTTTATGTTTGAAAACACGATGTTGGAGGAGAGACTGATTTTTGTTGCGTATACAAACATATATATACCGATTCATTTACATATGTACACGCACGCATCCATGTGAAGATAGATTCAAGCATGAGTTTTTTTTATTTATTTACATATGTTAATATGTGCGTGAGGATTCCATTTGGTTTTTTGACATTTAGGCACACACACGCAAATGTATGGGGGAGGAAAAAGTCAAAAAGTCTTTAACCTGTTGAGCTATGAGAACGCACACACACATGTAACAGGAGGTTTTAGGCCAGCCCAAGAACAAATGGGCAGACTTCAAAGAGCATTGGAGGAAAGAAGCGTGACATGGCGGAGTTACGGGCAAGGAATAAAGGGCTAGAAGCTGCTCTAAAAAGATCGGAAGACGCCAATGGTTGCCTTAAAGAAAGGTTCAGTCAAGTTATAGACAGGCTAGAGATACATACATCGATTTGTACTATCAAGATCGCCAGCTTAAAGGTGAATTGGTGGCGACTGCAGAGAAAGCCCAGGCAGCAGAAAAATCCTGGGAGGAAGAGAAAAGGAAGGCAAGATATAGAGAGGCTAGACACACATCGAATTGTACTATCGAAATCGCAAGCTTAAAAGTGAATTAGTGGCGACTGCAGAGAAAGCCAAGGCAGCAGAAAAATCCTGAAAGAAGAGAAAAGGAAGGCAAGGTATTGAATTGTACTATCGAGATCGCAAGCTTAAAGGTGAATTGGTGGCGACTGCAGAGAAAACCCAGGCAGCGGAAAAAATCCTGGGAAGAAGAGAAAAGGAAGGCAAGGTATAGAGAGGCTAGAGATACATACATCGAATTGTACTATTAAGATCACAAGCTTAAAGGTGAATTGGTGGCGACTGCAGAGAAAGCCCAGGCAGCAGAAAAATTCTGGGAAGAAGAGATAAGGAAGCTGTTGAAAGAACTAGCTGTTTCAGAGAAGTCTCGTCGAGCAGCAGAGGTGCAGCGAGACAAGCTGGCCAAGCCAATGCTGCAGTGAGGAGTGCAGATAAAGAAGCTGTCTGAAGAGTTGGCACATTCGGAAAAGGAACGAGAAACCGCAGAGGCCGAACGTGACACATTGGCCAGAAGAATGGTCGCCAATGCCAGAGGGGATCGGTAAATGGTATGTAAAATTTGCTGATATTTCTACTTCACAGAAAATAGCTCCAGTCGAGTTGGCCATGGAAAAGAACAATGGGGTGGCTGATGCGGAGAAACCGGTTATGGAACAATGTCCGGTTGGGAAGTTGAAGCCGGCGAACAAGGATCAGGTACATAAAGGAAGACTTGCTGTGAACTGTTCCTCGCCATTGGTAGGAAAATGACGCCGGTGGACAATTGCGGTGAATCGGCTACCAAAGATTATGGGACCAGTAAACAGACACCAGTAATTATGGATGTTCCGGCCATGAAGTCTAAAGATATAAATCGTGGAATTGCGACCGCGAAGTTGAATCCAGCAACCAATGTTAGATGGTGTGACACGTAATTCAAAGGAAGGTTTTGGTGGCAACAAGGAAGTCGACGAAATTGAGCAGACAAAAGCCTAATAAAATGAAGTATGTGGACAGAAGCGGGAACACGCTGAAAATTAAAATCAACGATATGATCAGGCTTGCAAATGGTAAAGCATGGGAGATGATCGCGCAAGGCAAAGATGAGGACAAACCATTTGGAAACCGTATGACCGAGATGCTGATGAAGAAGGAAACCTGGTGACAGATACAGACAGCGTGTTGAGGATCTGGAAGGAGCATTTTGAAAAGTTTTTGGTATCAAACAGTAGCGGTGAAGAGAATACCCCAGAACCAATAAGAAATGATGGTATAGAGTGTATATCACCTAGCCAAGATGAAGTCATAAAAGCAATTAATCGGCTCAAGAATAATGAAGCAGCATGAGCGGGAACACGCTGAAAATTAAAATCGCCGATATGATCAGACTTGCAAATGGAACAGCCTGGGAGATGATGGCGCAGGGCAAAGATGAGGACAAGCACTTGGAAACCGTATGACCGAGAAGCTGAGGATGACTATGGCCAAGGGTTCAGGCTAGAAGAAGAAACCGGCAGATAAAGGTACCGAGGTACCGATAGGAGAAGCTGGTCGTATACAGTCCACTTGAGATAAATTATTATTTTGGTTGAATGTTTGTACACAAGAATAAGAGATTACGGGGAATAATATTCACTTGCCACATGTGAGATAAAGAAATGTGTGTGTCCACTCCATGTGTTATGTCAGATGCACTCTCTCTCTCTCTCTTTTACACATTAGTCTAAGATAGGTTAAGTCATATTGTAATACTTAGTTCTTAAGGATCACTTTTTATTCCAATAAATTAGTGTGTAAATGCACAGCAAAAGATAAAGACGTGTCATCACTACGCGGAGAATATCCTTGCTTGCTTAGAACCTTAAAAATTATTTTTTTAAATCCACGCCTTGTGTGGCTATTTTTTTTTCCATAAAGTTTCTCCATGAAACTTGTCTCCGGCTATGTGGGTGTGTATCCTCTTCCTCCACAATTTATATCGGCATGTGGTATTCAAATAACCTTAATATAAAATAATTAAAATTTGATACCGAGCGCCAACCAAAAAAATAAATAAAAACAATGGACCCGACACACACACAGTCACATAATTATTCGCTTATATGGAGATATATATTACCGGTTTATCAAAATCATCCACCCACCCATTTATCCTCCCAACTAATTGGTTGCGTACTCCATTGTTTTTCTTTTTTGCGTGTAATTACATTTGTCCGGTGTATCGATGATATAAAACTTCGTAACAAAAATGAAAATGAACAGACCAGTTCAGGTACAATTTCGTAATTACTTATCGTTTTCACAATTAGACAAAACCAACCCCACTCTCTCTACACCGCCATAGTAACGCGCACAGTGGGTGGCATTGCCTACAAATCGATGGGAACTGACTGTTGAACAAAAATTACTTTCTTTCACTTATATTATCTTTTGGGTATAAATCCGCACTGCACCTCATTTCACACAAATGCTCCGCCCTGAAAATCTCCGTTAAAGAAAATCGCCCATTGTGCAATAAATTGTATTTTCACCGTTTACCATTGTCCAAAACTGTAACCTATCCCGTAATGAAATGTTGTACCTATAAAAGCAGTCATTTGTCCCCGTTCTTTCTCTATCTCTCTCTCTGTCTCCCTCTCCCTTGCTCTCAATCACCCTGCTGAGGATTTCATGCGGATTTGTTTCGTGCTTCGTTTGTATCTACGAGACAATTAGTGCGTATGATTAATATCGTTTTTATGCCGTTACACTTCTACATAGGCATAGCCTATGTTCGGTAACGAATTAATTTGTAATTTAATCAAACTGCGGACCATTTTGTCAAACATTGTTTTAGTGAAATTAACGTGACAATAAACTACAGTAGGCGTCAAATAAAAGTACATAATAAGATGCACATACAATAAAGTTCTACGCAAGGCGTGGATTTTTAACAAAATATGTTTTTAACCATCCAAGCAACGGCTCTGATTGTCTTTAACATGACGAAGTCCAGGCTTATCATGGTCCCTCTTTCATCTCTCCACGATCTGCGAATCTGCACTTGTAATGAGCGCACCTTGTACAGAACAGGCGCAGTTTTCGCTTTGGCGGATGTACTCAAGAAGTACAAAGCCAATATTATTGCCTTACTGGAAATGCTATGGAAAGGGACTGGTGTAAGTAAATCAGATGATTACACCCTGTATTATAGCTGCCATGAAACGAGACATGAATTTGCCTGCGGATTTATGGTTAACAGCGGAATAAAAGACCTCGTATCCAGATTCACTTCAGTAAATTACCGAATTGCTATAATCCGTATAAAAGCGAAGTTCTTCTACATCAGTCTTATTTGCGCCCATGCTCCGACGAAAGACAAAGATAAACAGACCAAAGATATTTTTTTCGAGCGCCTAAAAACAGCTTATGACCGTTGCCCTGGCCATGACATTAAAATTCTACAGGGAGATTTTAATGCAAAAATCGGAAGGGAAAATATTTTTGGTCCCACCGACCGAAAATTCAGCCTCCATGAAGAAGTGATAGACGGAAGGCATTCATTCGATATACACAAGGCCACTTGGATTTCTCCCGATCGAACAACGAGAAACCAAATTGACCATGTTGTGATAGACGGAAGGCATTCGTCCAGTGTTTTAGACGTTCGATCTATCCGAGGAGCGTATATCAATTCGGACCATTACCTTGTGGCAGCCAAGGTTCGCACCCGTTTTAATGTTGCACCAAAGGTGCGATCTAATGTAACACGTAAACTCGACGTCGAAAAGCTTCAAACACAACATATAGGAGAAGCCTACTCCGCTCAGCTTGCCACACTGTCCCTTGTCCGATAATAGTATAGAAGCACAATGGCAAAGTATTGCCCACTCCCTACAAACTGCAGCAAAAGCAACACTTGGGTACCAAAGACCACCATCAAGAAATCCGTGGTACGATCAGCAGTGTCGTAATGCTATTGATGTGAAAAACGCATCGTTAAGGGCAATCCTGCAGACAGTAGCAACACGTAATGCGGTGGAGAATTATCGGGAGAAAAGGAGAGAGGAAAACGTATTTTCAGAAAAAAGAAGTATGAACAAGAAAACCATGAGCAAATCGAGATTTACAGGAGTCAGAATGAAGTCCGAAAATTTTACCAACGGGTAAAACACCAAACCGAAGGTTTTGGTGCAGGTACATCCTCCTGTAGAGATGAAGAAGGAAACCTGGTGACAGATACAGACAGCGTGCTGAGGATCTTCTGGTATCAAATAGTAGCGGTGAAGAGGTTACTCCAACACCAATATTAGATGACGGTATAGAGTGTATACCACTTAGCCAAGATGAAGTCAGAATAGCAATCAATCGGCTGAAGAATAAATATAATACGAAATAATAATGCAGAAGGTGGTTACAGCCGAACTATTCAAGACTGGTGGTTAGATGCTGGTAATGAGCATGCATCAGATTATTAGTACAATTTGGCTAGAGGAATGCATGCCTAATGATTGGAACCTCAGCATCCTGTGTCCCTTACACAAAAAAGGAGACAAGACGATATGTGCCAACTATAGAGGAATAAGCCTCCTACCCATCGCATATAAAGCGTGCTGTGTGAACAACTGAAGCCAATGGTCAATGATATTATTGGATCCACGGTCGATCAGATTTTCACTCTGCGCCAAATCCTGGAAAAAAACCACGAAAAACACATCGCATTCCACCTATTCGTCGAATAAACACATTCGACACAGAGGTGTATAGAGAAATCGCGCGTTTGGTATTCCTGCAAAATTAATTCGGCTATGCAGGATAACTTTAACTGGCACAAGGTCAGCAGTTAAAGTCGGAAAGAACTTCTCGGAGCCCTTTAATATCGAACGAGGATTCGGACAAAGTGACAGTTTGTCGTGTGATATTTTTAACATCCTGCTGGAAAAGGTCATACAAGAGGCAAAAGTGAACAGAAATGACACTCTGTACACCAAACAACACATGTTACTCGCCTACGCCGATGACATCGATATAATGGGTCGAACATTGAGAGCGGTAACAGCTACCCTTGTAAACGACAAGAAAAGCTGATGGTATCAACACGCAAGACCTCCACTAGACTCGGACCAACTGTGGAACTTGAGAACTACAACTTCGAGGTAGTTAAAGGGTTTAGATACCTTGGTACCGCCATAAATAAAATGAATGACATCAGTTTTGAAATTCGGAGAAGGATTGTGATGGCCAACAGATGCTACTATGGTCTATGTAAGCAGTTTAGAAACAAGGCCACCTCCCGCCAGACCAAACTCACACTCTACACACACTCACTTATATGGATCTGAAGCATGGGTACTTACGCAAGCAGTTGAGGCAGCTCTTGGAGTGTTTGAGAGAAAAATTCTCCGAAAGATCTATGGCCGATCTGCGTTGACGGTGAATATCGCCGTCGAATGAACCATTAACTGTTATATGGATCGGAAGCATGGGTACTTACGCAGGCAGTTGAGACAGCTCTTAGAGTGTTTGAGAGAAAAATTATACGAAAGATCTATGAGCCGACGTCTGCGTTGACGGTGAATATCGCCGTCGAATGAACCATGAACAATGCCGGACATCGGCATTGTTAGATGTATTGAGCTGCAGCGACTACGTTGGCTAGGTCATGTTGTGAGAATGGTTGAAGATGCCCCAGTCCAGAAGGCATATAAAAGCGAACCTGCTGATGATTCACGCAGAAGGGGAAGGCCACGAATAAGATGGAAAGATCAAGTGGAAGACAACATTGCCGAATATGATCTTTCAAACTGGAAAAACTGCACAAAAGACCGACGCGCCTGTAAATATTTTCTAAGCTCGGCCATTGGAACGAAAGTTCTGTCACAAGCCAGCTAAGTTAGTAAGTAAGTACACAAGGCGCGGATTTTTAAAAAAGGGTCTAGACAGGGCTTGGATTTTTAAAAAAAATATTTTTTTAAGGCTTTACACAGGGCGTGGATTTTTTAAAAAAGGGTCTACACAGGGCATGGATTTTTTATTAAAATATTTTTTCAATGGTCTACACAGGGCGTAAATTTTTTAAAAAAATATTATTCAAAGGGTCTACACAGTGATTGGATTTTTTAATAAAATATTATTCCAAGGGTCTACACAGTGCCTGCATTTTTTAAAAAAAATATTTTTTCAGGGCGTGGATTTTTTAAAAAAATATTTTTTCAAGGGTCTACACAAAGCGTGGATTTTTTAAAAAATATTTTTTCAAGGGTCTACACAGAGCGTGGATTTTTTAAAAATTTATTTTCTTTTTTTATTTTTATTTTTTTATTTTTTCAAAAAATATTTTTTTTAAGAATCCTCGCAAGGCGTGGATTTTTTCAAAATATATTTTTTTAAAGAATCCTCGCAAGGCGTGGATTTTATCAAAAAATATTTTTTAAAGAATCCTCGCAAGGCGTGGATTTTTTCAAAATATATTTTTTTAAAGAATCCTCGCAAGGTGTGGATTTTTTCAAAAAATATTTTTTTAAAGAATCCTCGCAAGGCGTGGATTTTTTCAAAATATATTTTTTTAAAGAATCCTCGCAAGGCGTAGATTTTTTCAAAAAATATTTTTTTTAAAGAATCCTCGCAAGGCGTGGATTTTTTCAAAATATATTTTTTTAAAGAATCCTCGCAAGGCGTGGATTTTTTCAAAATATATTTTTTTAAAGAATCCTCGCAAGGCGTGGATTTTTTCAAAATATATTTTTTTAAAGAATCCTCGCAAGGCGTGGATTTTTTCAAAAAATATATTGTTTTAAAGAATCCTCGCAAGGCGTGGATTTTTTCAAAAAATATTTTTTTAAAGAATCCTCGCAAGGCGTGGATTTTTTCAAAAAATATTTTTTTTTAAAGAATCCTCGCAAGGCGTGGATTTTTTCAAAAAATATTTTTTTAAAGAATCCTCGCAAGGCGTGGATTTTTTCAAAATATATTTTTTTAAAGAATCCTCACAAGGCGTGGATTTTTTCAAAAAATATTTTTTTTAAAGAATCCTCGCAAGGCGTGGATTTTTTCAAAAAATACTTTTTTTAAAGATTTTTTCAAAAAATATTTTTTTTAAAGAATCCTCGCAAGGCGTGGATTTTTTCAAAAAATACTTTTTTTAAAGATTTTTTCAAAAAATATTTTTTTTTAAAGAATCCTCGCAAGGCGTGGATTTTTCAAAAAAAAATAATTTTTTCAAAAAAAATTAATTAAAGAAATAATATTTTCAAAAAATAAAAATTATTAAAAAAATAATTTTGTTTGAAAAAAAAAATTAATTAAAAAAATTAATTCTCAACTAAAAATCAATTCAATTATTGAAATATATTATTATGAATTTTCTTGTCGTCTCATCGAATTTATCACCTCCAATATTTTTTGTTGTTGTTGTTACTCTCGCCAATATTGAATACCTTAATACCCAGCTCTTAAGAAGGATTACCGAGCTTGAGGCTTCTTGACAACGCGATGAATGAATAAATGAGTGATTATGTGACATTTTATATAAGATGGAAAGACGCTGCAGCCTTTACAGGTGCTACTGCACACACTGACATGGACACCCAGTGTGTGTGTGCCTGTGTATTCCAAGGCGACCTTCATCCTATGGCTGTGTAGAATTTTTTCTCATTTGCCACGACAAGACTCGACCGACCAACCAACCGATGATGAGGATGATGCGATGTATCCTTCATAAATACTTGACATTTGATATGGCCACAACAATCAAGTAAACAAAAAATAAATCATGTGGAAATGTGTGTGTATGTAAATATATATTTACATACTTACATACATATATATGAGGTGATATTTGCCATATACAAATTAGTAGACATTTAAGATCGGTAAGGTTGCGTTTTTTTTTAAATATAGGAAAATTGATAATGGTTCCTTTGCGGATTATGTATCGAAAAGGCAGTTCCGAATGTTATTTGTCAAAAAGGATAAATACACACACGTATACATATATATTTAGTGTAGTATAATGGGCCAGGATTTGTCGGGATAATAAGTGATACATTTTTTGGAGCCCATTTGAGACATTGGAATGTTGGCAGGATTTTTTAAATATTAAAAAAAAGTACCCACCCTATTACATGGTCTTCCTTGTACACAAACACACACACCCACATATATACGTACACATCAAAACACATGTGATGGCCACAAAATTTACAAAAGAAAAAATAATGTAAAAAACCATAGCCAAGATAATGAAAATGGATCGAGGGCATATCAAAAACGTGGCCTTGCCTCTAGTTTCCAATTAGTTCTCAATTCCAACCACAACAACAACAACAACAAAAACAAATTTTACAAAAATAAAAAAATTCATACATACACACATATTTACTTTCATTTATATTATCTCTCAGCACTTCTCAAATAAACATAAAAACATTTCTAATTTGTGGTTTTATATAGAAAACACTTGCTGAATTGCAAATTTATACATGAAAACTTAGCTGAATTGCGATTTTTATTAGTAAAACTTGTCTTAAATTACAATTTTCTTTGAAAAAAATTTTGCTGAATTTATATTTTCTTTAAAAAATCTTAGCTAAATTGGGATTTTCTTAAAAAAATCGGATTTTCTTAAAAAAATCGGATTTTCTGAGAAAAAATTAGCTGAATTACGATTTTTTTTGAATAATGTAGCTGAATACATTTTTTTTGAAAAAATGTAGCTGAATTGATATTTTCTTTAAAAAAATCTTAGCTGAATTGTGATTTTTAAAAAAAAAACCTTTGCTGAATTGAGATTTTATTGTTATTTTCTTGATCGAAATGTAATTTTCTTTGGAAAATCTTAGCTGAATTGATATTTCCTTTGAAAAAACTTAGCTGAATTGTGATTTTTTAAAGAAATGGCGATTTTCTTAGAAAAACTTTGCTGAATTGGGATGTTACTGTTTTTTTCTTGGGGAAACTTTTGCCGAAATGTCATTTTCTTTGGAAAACCTTAGCTGAATTGACATTTTCTTTAAAAAGATCGTAGCTGAATTATGATTTTATAAAGGAAAAGATTGCTGAATTGTGGTTTTATACAGAAAACATTTCCTGATTTGTGATTTTCGGGAGAAAAAATTAGCTGAATGGCGATTTTCTTTGGGAAAACTTACCTGAATTATGATTTTCATTGGAAAAATGTAGCTGAATTGATATTTTCTTTGGAAAGACGTAGCTGAATTGGCATTTTCATTGGAAAAACTTAGCTGAATTGACATTTTGTTCCCAAACTGTAGCTGAATTGTGATTTTCAAAAGAAAAACATTGCTGAATTACGATTTTCATTGTAGCTGAATTGACATTTTTTCCGAAACTTTGGCTGAATTGTGATTTTCAAAAGAAAAGCTTTGTTGAATTACGATTTTCATTGGAAAAACGTAGCTGAATTGACATTTTCGTTGGAAAAACGTAGCTGAATTGACATTTTGTTCCGAAAACATTAGCTGAATTGTGATTTTCAAAAGAAAACCTTTACTGAATTACGATTTTCATTGGAAAAACGTAGCTGAATTGACATTTTCTTTGGAAAAACGTAGCTGAATTGACATATTTGTTCCGAAACTTTGGCTGAATTAAGATTTTTATTTTGAAAAACGTAGCTGAATTGACATTTTGTTCTGAAAACTTTGGATTTATTGCGATTTTTTTCAAAATCTTAGCTGAATTGTGATTTTCTATAACAAAAACCTTGACTGAATTTAGATTTCTTATAGAAAAAAATTGCTAAATGAAAATTTCTGCTGATTTTTTTTTCAATTAAACCCTAGCTGAATTGTTATTTTCTTGGAAAAAACCTTAGCTGAATTGTCATTTTCTTAGGAAAACCTTAGCTGAATTGATATTTTATTTCTAAAACCTCTGCTGAATTGTTATTTTCTTGTGAAAACCTTAGCTGATTTGACATTTTCGTAGGAAAACCCTTGCTGAATTGATATTTTCTTTGATAAAGAAAGAGAAAAACGCAGCTAAATTAATATTTTCTATAAAAAAAATTTTGCTGACATCAGTTTTTCTGCTGAGAACTCTGCTGTATTATTTGTATCTATTAAAAACTTTGCTAATATGTAATTTTCTTTCAAAAACCTTGGCTGAATTCTTATTTTCTTCCTAAAAACATAGCTGAATTGTCACTTTTTGGGAAACCCGCAGCTGAATTGACATTTTCTTTAAAATAATGATAAAATAATTTAGCTGAATTTATATTTTCATTGAAAATCTTAGGTAAATTGCGATTTTATAAAAATTACCCTGCTGAAATGTGATTATAAAGAGAAAACCGTAGCTGAATTACGGTTTTCTATAGAAAAATGTTGCTGAGATGTGTTTTTATATTGAAATTTTTTGCTGAATTATTTCTTTCTATTAAAAACTTAGCTGAATTGTTATTTTCATAGTTTTGTTTTTCTTCATAAAAAGTTTCTTTATAAAAAATCTTGCTGAATTGAAATTTTTTTGCTTAATTTGCTTTTTATTAAAGAAAAACATAGCTGAATTGAGATTTTCCAACAAAAATTCTTGCTGAATTGGATTTCTCTGTACAAAAATTTAGCTGAATTGGGATATGCTTTAAATAATTATCTCCGAATTTTATTATTTCTATAAAAAAAACTTAGCTGAATTAAGTTGCTCTGTATTAAAGAATCATGGAATTGTGTTTTCCTACATAAATCTTTGCTGAATTGAGTTTTTCTACATCAAAACTTTGCTGAATATGGTTTTTTATGGTTTTTATTCCCTCATTTGATATTTTTATGGAATTTATTTTGCTGAATTTTAATTCTCTACAAAGAACATTTGCTGAATTGTGCAAAAATCCGCTGATTTATTTTTTTCTTAAACAAAACTTTGCTGAATTGTATATTTTCATCGAAAACTATTGCTCAATTGTTTTTTTAATTACTTTGCTGAATCACACTACCTGTGTCGATAGGGTGCGTATTCTCTTCATACATCACTTATAAGTCAGGCTACTTTGAAAACAAAAATCCAAAATCAAAATTTCAAATCAATTTCTTTGATACAAAATTCCTGGCAGTGGAGGTCGAAGGGAGATAGGTTCGGACAAATTACATTTGACTATTGACTTACCCTGAACAAAGATGTTAGTCCTGCCGCGTGTTTTACGTTCACTCTCTCTCACTTTCTCCCTCTCTCTCTTCCTTGTTATCCTTCAGCTCTTTTTTTTTGTTTTGAAAGGATGTTTGTTTGTTGTTGTTGTTTTTGTGGTGGTTTGTTCTTTGATTTGGTTAGCTGTTGTTGTTGGTTTTGTCTGGTTAGTTGTGCGATTTTCGTTTTGTTGTTGTTGTATACCCGGATAATGTGTTTGCGGTTTTTTCGTGTCGATTTAAATATCTCGTCGGTGTTGTTGTTGCTGCTGTTTTGGCGTTTTCTCTTAAAGAGTTGGGCTGGGTGGTTGGTTGACTGGCTGTTTTGGTGGCAGATGGTAGGTGGGCGGATAAATGGATGCTGGTTTTATGTTCGGTGGATGGGTGGGTGGGTTGTATGTTTGACTGGTCGGTAGGTAGGATGCCTGGATATTTATGCACACCCAACAAAACACAGACACACACACAACGGCTTTTCTTCTTCTTTACGAGCCGAGCAAATTGACTTTCAAGACAAGAAACAAACAAAAGAAGAATTGACGTCCTCTGCAAACAACAAAGAAGCTCTGATGATGTGCAAAGTTGTAAAAAACAAGAACTTGGAATATTTCTGACTGTCTGTGTGCGTATATGAGAGTGAAAGTGTGCGAGTGTGTGTATGGTGTGCGAATGGGTGAGTGACTGACTACGAGACTGAGTACATTTCATAAAACTCGAAATGAAAAAATAAAACATCAGACATTGGCATTAGATATATAAAAGGGATGGTATGTCGTAAACGTGGGTGAAAAATACCGTTTTTGGGTAAAAAATTCGAATTTTGGTAGGAAAAACATAATTCAGCGGAATTTTTCTACACGAAAAAGTCAACTCAGTGACGTTTTTCTTCATGAAAACTCCGATAAACTTAATTCAGCAGAGTTTTTAATAGAAAATCGCCATTCAGCAAAGTTTTTTTTATAGAAAATCGCCATTCAGCAGAGTTTTTTAATAGAAAATCGCAATTCAGCGGAGATTTTCTATAGGAAAACTCAATTCAGCGGAGTTTTTCAATTGAAAAACACATTTCAGCAGAGTTTTTGAATAGAAAAATGTAATTCAGCGGAGTTTTTCAATAGAAAAATTTAATTCAGCAAGGTTCTTCTTTTAATTCCCCGAAGTTTTCCCTGTAAAAACCGAATTAAGTGAAGTTTTTGAATAGAAAAACTAAATTCAGCGGTGTTTTTCAATAGGAAAACACAATTCAGCGGTGTTTATCAATAGAAAAACTTAATTCAGCAAGGTTGTTGTACGGAAAAAGTCAATTCGCCGAAGTTTTTCTATATTAAATTAAATTCTGCTGCGATTTTCAATAGAAAACATATATTCAGCAGAGTTTTTCAGTAGAAAACCCTAATTCAGCAACGTTCTTCTATGGAAACAAATTAATTCCTCAAAGTTTTCAATACAAAAACACAATTCAGCAGAGTTTTTGAATGGAAAAATTCAATTCAGCGAAGTTTTTCATTAGAATATCTTAATTCAGCAAGGTTATTTTATGTAAAAACTTAATTCAGCGAGGTTATTCTATAACAAAAATCAATTTGAAGAATTTTTCCTAGATAGATTTTTAATAGAAAAACTCAATTCAGCGTAATTTTTCAATAAAAAAACTCAATTCAGCGAATTTTTTTCTATAGCATAACTCAATTCAGCTAAGTGTTTTAATAGAAAAACTCAATTCAGTAAACCTTTTCCATGGAAAAAGTCAATAGGATCATATTTTTCTATGGAATAACTTAATTCAGCTACTTTTTTCTTTAGAAAAAACTCAATTCAGCTACTTTTTATATAGAAAAAACTCAATTTCGCAAACTTTTTATATACAAAAACCCAATTCAGCTACGTTACAAAATATAAAAATTCAATTTAGGTAAGCTCTTCTGTTGGAAAATTAGAATAAAGATAGTTATTCTATAGAAAAACCTCTATTCAGCTGATTTTTAATAGAAAACCTCAATTCAGCTAACTTTTTATATAGAATATCTCAATTCAGCTAACTTTTTATAAAGAAAAATTACATACGGTGGTCATTTTCTGCAGAAAATTCAAATTCAGCAATCATGTTCGATAGTGAAACTCTCTTCTGTTAAGTTTTTCTTAAGAAAAACTCAATTCAGCAAACATTTTCTCAAGGGAAACTTAATTCGGCACACTATTTTTGTAACGAAATTCAAGTCAGCTATTTTTTGCGCATTTTATCTGAAGAAGTGACCAGTTAAGAAAAGTTTTTCTATAGAATATGTAATTCAGCAAACATTTAATGTAGGCAAATTCAATTCAACAAAGGTGTTTGATAGAAAAATTTCAATTCAGCAAAGATTTTCAGTACAAAAAATTCAATTCAGAGAGCTTTTTTTATATAAAAACTGAAATTAGTGATTATTTCTCCAAAAAAACTCAATTCAGCTAGCTTTTTCCATAGAAAAACTCAATTCAGACGATCAAACTATTTTTTATAGGAAATCAAATTCAGAGAGGTTGTTCTTGTGAAAAACTCAAAACAGCAAAGGCTTTGTTTAGAAAAAAAATATACAAATGTGTAAAAAACGGAATATTTGATGTTGTAAACCTAAAAAATCCCAAATAAATCCATTTTTAGATGAAATCATCAATTTTTTGACATTTTCTACGTTTTCGACATTTTATACAAATGTGTAAAAAAATGTATATTTTAATGTTGCAAGCCTAAAAATGGTTGTTCTTAGCATCACTGAATGTGTAAAATTTTATTTCTGTGGTTTTTGACATTTTCTACGTTTTCTACATTTTATACAAATGTGTAAAAAATTGCTAATTTGAAATTGTAAACTTAGAATATCGTTACTACAATCATTCCTAAATTAAATTTATACGTTTTAGACATTTTATACATATTTTACATTTCATACGTTTTATACAATTGTGTCAAAAATGTATAATTTTTGGTAGTAAACCCAAAAAATAGTCCTGGTTGTGATATCTTGACTATTTGATTAAATTAAATATTTTCTACACTTTTTGTCATTTTAGACGTTTGCGATATTTTATACAAATGTGTTAAAAATTGCCAATTTTAAGTTGTAAACCTAAAAATTATTTTTCTTGACCTCCATAGGTCAGCTAAAGGGTTGTATGTGTGCAAAAATGTTATTTTCTGTGGTTTTTAACATTTTCTACGTTTTCGACATTTTATACAAAGGTGTAAAAAACTTGAAATTTTATGTTGTAAACCTACAAAATCATGTTTTTTTATCATTTTATCTGACTGTTGTAAAATTCAATTTTCTGTAGCTTTTTACATTTTATACGTTTTCGACATTTTATGCAAATGTGTAGAAAGTAAAAAAATCAAAGTTGTAATCCAAAAAATCACTACAACGATCATCCCTTAATAAAATTTAGAAGCTTTTGTATTTTTATACATATTTTACATTTTCGACATTTTATACAAATGTGTAGAAAACTAAAAATTTGAAGTTGTAAACCTAAAAAATATATTTTCTTGTCATCTCTTCACCGCCTAACGGGATATAAATATGTAAAAAAAATTTCTTGGGTTTTTGACATATTTTACATTTTCGAAATTTTATAAAAATTTGTAGAAATTTAAAACTTCCAAGTTGTATACATAAAAAGTCGCCTTTCTTATCAATATATCACAAAAAATGTGTAAAAAGTAATTTTCTTGGGTTTTTGACGTTTTATACATTTTCGACATTTATAAAAATGTGTAGACAATTGACAATTTGAAGTTGTAAACTAAAAATATGAAGTTGTAAACCTAAGAAATAATTTTCCTTATCATCCCTTGACTATCTACTGATATAAACACGTGCAAAAAAATAATTTTCTTGGGTTTTTGACATTTAATACGTTATCGACATTTCATACAAATGTGTAGAAAACTAAAAATTTTTAATTTGTAAGCTTACAAATTTGATTTTCTTATAATTCTTTCACTATAGTAGAAAATATATATTTTTGGGTTTTTGACATATTTTACGTTTCATACATTTTATACAAATATGTAGAAATTAAAAGTTTGAAGTTGTAAACCTTAAAATTGATTCTCTTTTAATCCCTTGACTATCTATTGAAATATAAAAATGTAAAAAATAATTTTCTTGGGTTTTTGACATATTTTACATTTACGACATTTTATACAATTGTGTAGAAAATTAAAAATTAGAAGTTGTAAACATAAAAAAATCACTACAACGATCATCCCTACATGCAATTTAGAGGTTTCTGTCATTTTATACATATTTTACATTTACGACATTTTATACAATTGTGTAAAAAATTATAAATTTTAAGTTACAAACCTAAAAAAATCACTATTACGATCACCCCTACATGTATTTTAGAGGTTTTTGACATTTTATACTCATTTTACATTTACGACATTTTATACAAATATGTAGAAAATTAAAAATTTGAAGTTATAAACCTAAAATATATTTACGACATTTGTACAATTGTGTCAAAAATTAATAATTTGAAGTTGTAAACCTATAAAATTACTACAACGATCACCCCTACCTTCAATATAGAGGTTTTTGACATTTTATACATATGTTACAGTTACGACATTTTATACAATTGTGTCAAAAATTATAATTTTTAAGTTACAAACCTAAAAAATCACTATTACGATCACCCCTACATGTATTTTAGAGGTTTTTGACATTTTATATATATTTTACATTTACGACATTTTTTACAAATATGTAGAAAATGGAAAATTTGAAGTTGTAAAAGTAAAAACCACTTCAACGATTATCCCCAGATGAAATCCAGCAGTTACAGGCACTCACACACACACAACACCACATTTACACACACCTCCGCCCACACCCCCACCCTCATCCACTTGTGTGTTTTTGGGGGAAAGTGTATTTATCTTCTATTTTGGCAAACAAAAATTAAAGACAATACAAACCTATTAACAAATATTATCCAGCAATCCGAACTAACAGCATTTTGATTTGTTGTTCGGCATTCTTTGTTGATAACTTTTCTTTTTGTTTTTGGTTTTGTGATTTTTGGTTAATTCAATTTCGGTTTTGGTTTATTCGGGATTCAGCGGCAGACGACAGACGGCAAAGTAGGAACAAAAAAACTGAGTTATTGTGTCGCAGGCATTTTGTAGATAAAGGCACACATTACAGATTTTTTTGTCTTGGCTGAATATTTTTTTTTTGTTACACCCTAATGGAGGAAGGCGATATTTACGGAGGGAGCTCTTCTTCGGTTTTTGAACGGCTTTTAAAAAAGTTGAGGATTTTTTTCACTTAAATGATTTGATTTGTAATTGAATTTCGATTTTTTATTTAATTTTCTTTTCTATTGTAAAAAAAATTATTGCAAAATTTTTTTGGCGAGACACTTTCACTGGGAACAGGCTGACACACACACGCACTCACTCGCTCGCTCACTCACGGTAATACACACACAGAACTTCACACTGATAACAATGGAACAACTAAATATTTGCACCGTCTTTTTTTCTTTCTTGCTGTTGTAGTTGTTGGTGGTATTCGCTACTCAATAAACATCGACGGCGGGACAACTGATAAGAAACAACATGACTCAAAAGGACTACACGGAAGACTGACTAAAAAAGCACAACTCAAATGAAATTTTGCAGGCCCATAGACAACAGCAGCAACCAGCAGACGTCGACTGTCGGCTGCCAGCACCATGGAGAGCGTGGTGACAAGTGGTGGGATCTGTAACACTTTTGCTACTGGTGTTATTGTTCTGAAATACACACACCAAGCCATGTGTCGGCATCTTGGCCTAATGTTTTGGTGGTGAAAAGCTTTTTTCAGACTTGGAAGCTTTTTTGCTTTGACAATGATGATGATAATTGCGGATACATTGTTGCTAAACATTTTCTTTTGTTGTAAAGAACAGTGAAACATAAAAACTATTTTTCTATAGAAAAACATCAATTCAGCTAAAGTTTTCTAGGAAGAAACACAATTCAGCAAAGGTTTTCTATAGAATTATATCGATTTATAAAAGTTGTTCTACAAAAAATCACAATTCAGCTAAGATTTCAACCGAGAAACACAATTTAGCAAAGAGTTTTCATAGAAAAACATATATTCAGCAATGATTTTTGATAGAAAATATCAATTCAGCTACATTTTCCGTAGAAAAACTCAATTCAGCGAAGGTTTTCTATAGAATTATATAAATTCCTTAAAGTTTTTCAATAAAAAATCACAATTCAGCTATATTTTCTATAGGAAAACACAATTCAGCAGGGAGTTTATATGGGAAAATATACATTCAGCAATGTATTTTAATAGAAAATATCAATTCAGCACAGTTTTTCTAAAGAAAAACATAATTCAGCAAATGTTTTCTTCAGAAATATATCTATTTATTAAAGTTTTTCTATAAAAATATATTATTTCATTATAGTTTCTCCATAAAAAACACAATTCAGCTCAAATTTATATAGGAAAATATAATTGTTTTTAATAGAAAAAGTCAATTCAGCTACGATTTATAAAAAACTTACATTTAACGATGGTTTTTGATAGAAAAAATCAATTCAGCTACATTTTGCCTATAGAAAACTCAATTCAGCAAAGGTTTTCTAAAGAATTATAACCATTCACCAACGTTTTTCTATACAAAATTACAGTTCAGCTATGTTTTCTATAGGAAGCCCCAATTTCATAGAGAAACATATATTCAGCAATGATTTTTGGTGGAAAATATCAGTTCAGCTAAGATTTTTCATAGAAAAATTAATTAAGCATCGATTTTCTATATAAGACCTCAAATCAGAATATTTTCTACAGTAAAATTCCAATTCAGCAAAGTTTTTCAATAAAAAATCACAATTCAGCAAGGATTTCTATGGAAAAACACAATTCAGCAAAGAGTTTTCATAGGAAGAAATACATTCAGCAATAATTTTTAATAGAAAACATGAATTCAGCTACATTTTCTGTAGACTCAAACTCAATTCAGCTAAGATTATTTATAAAAAATGAATTCAGCTACATATTTCTAAAGTAAAACTCAATTCAGCAAAGATTTTCTTATAGAAAAACTCATTTCAGCTACGTTTTTTAACATTTAAACCAAATTTGGCTAGTTTTTTTTTACATAAAAACTCAATTCAGCAAAGATTTTCTTATAAGAAATCACCATTCAGCTATGGCTTATATTTGAAAACACAATTCAGCATAGAGTTTTCGGAATAAAACATACATTCACCAATGACTTATAATTGAAAATATCAATTCAGCTACAATTTCTGTAGAAAAACTCAATTTAGCTAAGACTATTCATAAAAAAATTAATTCACCTAAATTTTTCTGAATTAAAAATAAATTCAGCAAAATTTTTTATAAAAAACTCAATACAACATATGTTTAATTATTAAAAAAATCATTTCAGCTAGGTTTTTTGATAGAAAAACTAAATTCAGCAGTGTTCCGATAGAAAAATTCAATTCAATGTTTTTGTAGACTATAATTCAATTCAGCAAGGTTTTTCTGGAGTAAAACTCAATTCAGCAAAGGTTTTTTCATGAAAAATTCAATTTAGCTACGTTTTTTAATAGAAAAACTATATTCGGCAAAGTTTTTCTGCAGAAAAACACAATTCAGCTACGTTTTTGAAGGGTGTAAGCCAATTCAGCAAGCTTTTTCTTATCAAAAACTAAAATTGGTTAATTTTTTACATAAGAACTAAATTCAGCTTCTATTTTTCATAAAAAAATTAGTTCAGCAAAATGTTTTCTTATTAAAAAACTCAATTCAGCAACGTTTTTGTGGATTATAAGTTAATTCAGCAAGCTTTTTCTTATTAAAAACTAAATTTGGTTAAGTTTTTTACATAAAAACTCAATTCAGCTAGGCTTTTTACATGTAAACTCAATTCAGCTGTATTTTTTTTAGAAAACATAAAATTCAGCAAATTTTTTTCAGTGGAAAAACTCAATTCAGCTTCATTTTTGTAGAGTATAAAGTCAATTAGGCGACGTTTTTGTAGAGTAAAACTCAATTCAGCAACGTTTTTCTATAGAAAAATTCAATTCAGCTATTTTTTTTTATAAAATTATTTTAATCTATGTTCTGACTTCAAAAGATTCCAACACGTTTTGTATGTTTTATTAAATTGTTTGATAACTTTATCGGCACTTTTGAAATAGATTGTTGACACATTTATTTTTTTCGCAAATCCAAAAACTAGCATTTAAGAATATTGGAAAATCATAAATTAGATAATTTATTGTCTACTTTATCAGATTGAAATATATCTGGAAGAATATTCATAATTAATTATTCAAAATCTATAAATAAAAAAAATCTGAGATAATTAAAAAATTACTATGAGATAACTTTCATTAATCCCACAGGTTTTTAAGTACACTGAGAAAAAATGGGTATTTACTGTTCTTCTTCCAACTTAAAAAAAATTCTCAAAAAAGATTTTTAAAAATCATTCACCTTCTTCTATTCCCAAAATGTCTTCAAGAAAAAATTCTCTGAATAATTTTTCGTTGGTCCCTCTTGAG
Organism: Musca vetustissima; assembly: GCF_032173495.1. Classification (NCBI taxonomy): domain Eukaryota; kingdom Metazoa; phylum Arthropoda; class Insecta; order Diptera; family Muscidae; genus Musca; species Musca vetustissima. The sequence continues at coordinate 303,688 of NW_026884888.1, read as the reverse complement.
TTTTTCTTTCAGTGTCCATTAGCTTTTTAATTTCTAGTTTAGGGATTCTTTGCATAAATTTATTAATAAAGAATTTGCATATATTAAAAATTCATAACAATTTAAAAATATAGTTTTATAAAAAAGTGTTTAAGAATCTGTTCAAAAGAAATAGAACTTTCAGTAGCCAATATTCTTGTCCTCAAGCAACATCAAAACACACACATTTTCAATAATGAAAGTATTAGGAGTTGTTTTTGCCATTTTGGCCTTGGTTGCCTTATTGTCTGTCGTGGAAGCCAGAAGGTAATTGAAATAGAAATACATATTTAAAAAAATAAATATTAAAATAATTTTCGTTATATATCAGTTATCAATTTGTTTCCGCCAAATGTGTTGAACACAACACCAATCAGCAGTTGGATGGACCATTGAAAATTTGCACCTTCCCACCGAAACACAAACCGGTGTCACAGGAGGAAATCAATGCCGTTATACAACACATACAAACACTGAAATTGGATTAATAAAAAAATTGAGACTGAAAAAAATAAAAAATTAAAAAAAAGAATTCTGTTTTATTTTAATTGGTCATAACCGCTTTATTGTTTTCCTTTATTTCCTTTTCTTCTTCCTTCTTTTGGCTACATTTCTTTCTTATTTTCCTTCATTGTTGTAATGACTTTTTTCTTTTGAGTTTAAATTATTTTTATTATTATTACGATTACTCTTCTCGTTCCTAACGAATTTACAAAAACAAAATTGCTAAAACAAAAAAATCGCTAATCGCTCGCTTCGTTTTTAGTTTGAAGCTCTAGCAGCGTATTGCTTCATTCTAGCCTCGATTTCAGGTCGGAAGTGACGAATCAAACCCTGGACAGGCCAGGCGGCACCATCACCCAAAGCACAAATGGTATGGCCTTCAATTTGTTTGGAGATTTCCCACAACATATCGATTTCAGATGGATCAGCGTTGCCGGTGACAAATCTGGGGGAAAAGGGGAAAATAGGAAAGTTAATATTTAATTAAATATTTTTTAAAAATCTACGCCTTCAAAAAATATATTTTTTAAAAATCTACGCTTTCAAAAAATATATTTTTTAAAAATCTACGCCTTCAAAAAATATATTTTTTAAAATTCTACGCATCAAAAAATATATTTTTTAAAAATCTACGCCTTCAAAAAATATATTTTTTAAAAATCTACGCCTTCAAAAAATATATTTTTTAAAAATCTAAGCCTTCAAAAAATATTTTTTAAAAAATCTAAGCCTTCAAAAAATATTTTTTAAAAAATTCACGCCTTGAAAAAATATTTTTTAAAAAAGCTACGCCTTCAAAAAATATTTTTTTAAAAAAACCAAGCCTTCAAAAAAATATTTTTTAAAAAAATTTACGCCTTCAAAAAAATTTTTTTTTAAATCTACGCTTTCAAAAAATATTTTTTAAAAAAATCTACGCCTTCAAAAAATATATTTTTTTTAATTCTTCAAAAAATATTTTTTTTTTACATCTGCGCCTTCAAAAACTATTTTTTAAAAAATATAAGCCTTCAAAAAATATATTTTTTAAAAAATATAAGCCTTCAAAAAATATATTTTTTAAAAAATATAAGCCTTCAAAAAATATTTTTTTAAAAAATATAAGCCTTCAAAAAATATTTTTTTTTTAAAATATAAGCCTTCAAAAAATATTTTTTTAAAAAATATAAGCCTTCAAAAAATATTTTTTAAAAAATTTACTCCTTCAAAAAAATATTTTTTAAAACATCTACGCCTTCAAAAAATATTCTTTTAAAAATCTACGCCTCAAAAAATATTCTTTTAAAAATCTACGTCTCAAAAAATATTTTTTTAAAAATCTGCGCCTTAAAAAATATTTTTTTAAAAAATCTACGCCTCAAAATTTAAAAAAAAACGAAGCATTCAAAAATATTTTTTTTTAAAAATCTACGACTTCAAAAAATATTTTTTTAAAAATCTACGCATCGTGGATTTTTCAAAGGCTCTTCTGAGTGCGAAAATCATTTCAAAGGTCTTTTAAAACTTTCTACTTTCCTAAAGAGCTGCTAAATGTGCTCTGAAGAATTTTGAAAAAATACCTTTTGGACAGGTCATCTACAGAAAATTTGGACTAAAGACACATTTTTATGGATTTCTAAAGACCTTTTGGAGCAGTCTTCAGAGAACTTCTGGGGGTCTTCAAAATACCATTTACGGGGGTATTCAAAATACCTTTTAAAAGGGTCTTCCAAAGACCTTTTAAATATGTTATCTAAAGGCTTTTTGAAAAAGTTTTTTGAATGAATTTGAAAACGTCTTCTATAGACCCCTTTGGATGATCTTCCAAATACCTTTTAAATAGTTATTCTAAAGGCCCTTTTATCGGATTTCTAAAGATATTTTAGAAGGTCTTCTAAGTACCCTTCAAATGGTCTTCAATATACCATTCAAAATGGCATTTTGAAATCCTTTTAAAAAAATTATTTTAAAAATTTGTTTTCCAATAAAAAAACACTCCTCCAACTCACCTATCCATAATTTTCTTCATCCAGCCGATACCCTCACGACATGGTGTACATTGTCCACAACTTTCGTGTTTATAGAATGAAATCAAACGAGCGATGGCCTTAATGACATCAGTTTGTTTGTTCATAACAATGACAGCTGCTGTACCCAACGAAGTTTGTGCCGCAATTAAACCATCAAAGTCCATAATAACATCGGTGCAAACATCTTTGGGAATAATTGGTGTCGAGGAACCACCGGGGATGACACCCAACAAATTATCCCAACCACCAATGACACCACCACAATGACGTTCAATCAATTCTTTCAATGGTATGGACATTTCTTCTTCAACAGTGCATGGACGATTAACATGACCGGAAATGTTAAACAATTTAGTGCCAGAGTTACGGGTACGACCGAAACTGGCAAACCATGCACCACCACGGCGACAAATTGTTGGAGCTACAGCAACTGTTTCGACATTTGTCACAGTTGTGGGACAACCGAAGACACCGACATCAGCAGGGAATGGAGGCTTTAGGCGGGGTTTGCCCTGCTTGCCCTCGAGGGATTCAATGAGAGCGGTTTCTTCACCACAGATATAGGCGCCAGCACCACGATGCATAAAGACATCAAAATCGTAGCCGGTACCACAGGCATTTTTGCCAATCAAACCGGCTTGGTAGGCTTCGGCAATGGCCAATTGCATGTTGGAGGCTTCATTGTAGAATTCACCGCGGATATAAATGTAGGCCGCCTGGGCACCCATGGCACGGCCAGCAATGAGACAACCTTCCACCAACTTGTGGGGATCGTGACGCATAATTTCACGATCCTTGCAGGTACCGGGTTCACCTGAAACAAACACACACACAAAATAACCTCACTTTATCAGAAAACACCAGACAATAAATGTTTAAAAAGTCTTACCTTCATCAGCATTGACAACCAAATACTTGGGGCGACCATCGGAGGGTTTGTTCATGAAAGACCATTTCATGCCACTGGGGAAACCAGCACCACCACGGCCACGAAGACCCGATGTTTTGATTTCATTGATAATCCAATCGGCACCCTTCAGTACAATTTCCTTGGTTTTGTACCAGTCACCGCGCTTTAAGGCACCCTTCAAACGCCAATCATGACGCCCATACAGATTTGTGAAAATGCGATCTTGATCGGCCAAACCACCAAACTTGGTCTTGGTCTGTGGTGGTGGAGTACCGGGTGGTGGGGCTTGGGTGCCCTGGAAACGGCGTTGCAATGCAGCCGGAATGGCGCATGCTGTAAAAAGACAAACACAAGAATTTCACAACATTACATAAATTAAAACAAAAAGCAACAATGCGAGGTAATTAAATACTAGATGCATTAATTGGAATAATAAGACGGAAAATGTTGTATTTTTTTCATAACTTGGTCGACAACGTTGTTGTTGTTTTTCAATAAGAGTGAAAAAAATTACATAATTTTCACAGATTCCAAAGAACGACATTGGCGTTGATTGATTCCGTTACAGCTGCTAGCGGCATTGCAAATAATAGAAGATTTTCCTTGCCATTTCACCTTTCTATCCAATTAATTGGATTTTCTATTTAAATACTTACCAATTTGCGATTTTTGTAAAATATTTACTCGCACAAGTGCTCCTGCCATCGTCTCGATAGAATGACACAGTTGCTCTTTGCCGTATTGACAGCTATAATTGCCGAAGCAGCAGCAGCTGCTGTTTGGAGAGAGACCAAAACAAAAGAACACTGTGTGCTTGCGATGTGTTATCAATTGTAGGTGATTTGTATGTGTGAGAGAGAGGGAGAAGAAGAAGACTATTAGGTGATTTATGTGATGTATTAATAATAATAAATATATAAAAAATAATATAATAAAAAGAGAAATAGGCGTTTCCAATTAAAATATTCAGAAATATTATAAAGTGAATTCCAAATACAACAACAAATATTAATCATTCACCATTACACTGTGTACGTTTTGTTATCAATCATTGGTGCATTGTCTGCCAGAAGAACGAGGCAAATATCAGATATTTTTCTTTGCCATAAAATAGAGAATTCTTAAAGGGATTTTGAATCGAAAATGCAAGTTTTTGGGAATTGGGAGATATTTTTTTGATTATAATCTGGTTTTAAATGACGTTTACATGTAGGGTGTTTTATTAGAACATGTGATTTAAATGTTAACCAGAGATTTTTCTTTAAAATCAATTTAAACATATAAATATTCTTTATACTTTTGCTTCTGAACATATGTTCCAACTTATTTGTACCAAAAAAATCATTCCCTATACGGTTGGGAATTTTGGTATTGAAAATATAATATATCGGTCCACGTTTTGACGAGTTAGAGGACGTTTTTCACTGAATTAGTCGCAATTTGGTACTTTGAGTTCCCATTTGGGAATTTTGGTGGCAAGTAATTCAACCAAAAATTTTCTATATTGGATAGCCCTTTAAGAAATCCCCAATATAAACACAAAATATTCAGTATTTATTGGATTTTATGGCACTTCTTCAACCGTATTGGCTGTAATTGGGTATTTTGTGTCCCCCCTACGAAATATCACTATTGTCCACTTTTTATGATAGTCCTAATATAACGTTACCCCCACTATTCCGTATTTTCGACACGTTTTTTTAACGAATTTAGCTCCTATTTGGTTCTCGGTGGGTGTTAAAAATGTATACCAAAAATTTACCCTGACATAGCGCGCCATTTGTGAAGGTCCCGAACATAATAATTTGAAATTTCCAGAAGCTATAAAAAGTTCGGCCCAACCGAACATATAGACGTTTTTACATGTGTTTCAATTAAATAAACCACGTTTTAGATATCAATTACATTTTTGTATTCCTTTCCTGAAAATAGGTTCGACGTCATTGTTAGATGCTGAACGCAAGATCTATTACTAAGATCATCCAGCAAGCGAAAGTTAGCTGTTTTTCCCTCGTGTCTAATGTCAAAAAATGTGGACTTTGTTTACATTTTCATAATGAAAGTCAATTCACAATAATGGCTTTTGACAGAAAATTTGAGTGGCAGGTGATACCCATATGGTCTCCCTGGATGACCTTATAGATTTTCAAGTACAAAATCGGTAGATACTGCTGAAATTTCACGTTCAAAATTCGTAAGAAGTTCACATATCGTCGTTTGCTTTTTAGCATACACCAATGCCTATTAATAAGGTCGTTCATGAAGACCAGCTGCTTTTGAGGTTTGCTGTCAAAATTCACTATTGTAAATTGTCTTCTCAAAATAAAACATTTTGACATTTGATCTAGCAATTGATGACTCAATCAGACCACCCATATGTCCTCTTTACTGGAACTTTGAGACGTTCTTTGACGAAAGATCCTATGAACTTTGGAACAACGAACCTAGGTGCAAAGTGACAAGATCCATTTGGCCGACTCTGTCTACTCAAAAGGTTTAACCTGAAATAAAAGTAATGACAGGAATCATTACTGGTCATTGCAATATCAGGACTTTAACTATTAAATGGGATCTTTAGGCAATTGATTACTGTAGACTCTGCGTTGATTACTGTAGACTCTGTGTCACTGTCCAGCCCTGGCTTACAGGCGGTACAGACTTGTGGGTGATAATTTTCCACCGAGTCTTAGCTTCTTCTCAACAACTGAACCTGCTCTAATCTATAGCATAATTACAAACCTAAAGTGGCTGGGAAAGTGCAGCCTTGACACGTAATATATCTTCTGTCTGATCTCTATAGCCATCGACATTATTCCAAATTTACCTTCTTATATCTTTCTCATCTCTCTTTATTTCCCCAAACTTCTTTCCCCTATAGATCTCTCCTTATCCCATTTCTTCTCGTGTATGATCACAATCGACCTGACGGTCTCAGAGTGCTGCAGTGTGACGACTGCATATCCCCAAACCTAACCCTAACCTACATTAGACTTGAGAAAACAGATGATTTTCGATAGTTAGGTGATCTTATTAATAGATCTTGATCAAATCAGTTTAAAATCGTATATGTAAATTTAATTTAATAAAGCCCTAGTAGACTTTTTTGCTCATTACAATCTCTTTATGATATTTAATTTTAAATTAAGATGTATTCGCTCTCCACATTCCAATCCAATTAAATGAAACTCTGTATAACACCCTTTAAATCCATTTTATTCGATTTTTCTTTTTTTCATTCTGACGGTTGAGATTTTCTTAAGTTACAAATAAAAGTGTTTAGGTTAGGTGCAAGTTTTTTTTGAATAGCCATATTTTTTTAATTTGTGCAAATTTTCACATAGTTGATTTTGAATTTAAAACGATTAAGGTTATTTTATTGAAATGCCTAGCAAATTAGCTTAAAATATATTATATAAATTTCTATGCTAGAAATGCGGAAAATTTCATATCTAAAATTACCATTGACTGACATTATTAAATTCGATAAATTTTTTTGTGTCCTTAAGAAATAATTTTACATTTATCGTTCAAAGGAAACGATTATTTTTATTTACGAAATCCACTCGATCTCAAGTGTCAATTCCATAGCGTACACGTCCAATATAATACACAGGATATGTGAACATGATTAAAGTGACGTATACGCTATGGAAAATGACATTTGAAATCGTGTGGATTTAGTAGCCTTAGGCTACGTTTAGACTACTAAATCCACTCGGTCTCAAACGTCAATTCCATTATATATACGTCGCGTTAATCCTGTTCACAAATCCAGTGGATTATATTGACGTATATGCTATGGAGTTGACATTTTAAATGGAGTGGATTTCGTAAATCTAAACGTAACTCAAACGCGTTTTAATAATCGTTTCCTAAAATACGTTTACATTGATGCTTATTAAGAATTATTTTAGCGTTATGTTTTGTTTTATAATTTCATATATATAATTTTATTATATGTTTATGAGTATATTAATATATGGCACTATTTTCTAGACTATATACTTAGATATAATTAATATCAATATTTATATTTTGTTTATTTTCGCAAATATAAAATATGACATTTCAAATACAGAGAAACACATGGCGCTAAATATGTGTTCTATAAGATGTTAATGCTGTCATATGACATGTCACATTAGATATTTGTTTATATTTAAGTTTTATAACATAATTTGTGCTTAATAACTAATTAATTTTTATAATTTATATATGAAGAAATTACCACACATTCAAGGTTTGATTAATTTTTTTTTATAGGGATATTCATATAATGATAATATTATTGCTCTCACCATAATCATAATTCTGGTAGTTTACTTAATATTATATTTATTTTTATAAAGTGAATAGCATTATATATGGCTAAGAATAAATTCATTTACTTAAGTAATTAATTGAATATTTTTTATTATTATTAATATTTTATATTTTTTGAAGCGTTAGGGAGTGCGAATTCTTTTTAAGTCAATGGGAATAATTATTTACAACATGTGAAATTTTGAAAAATATTTAAACATTGGGAATAACTTTCAAAATGAATACATTAAAAATATATTCAAAGAAATGTCTTCAAGTATAGAATTATGGAATCCATACATGATCCCCAGATTTGTCTTGTCGCCATACCATCATAAAATTTAAGTAAGCCTGAAAGAAAAAGGGAAACATATTTATTGTTAACTTTTAAAACTTAAGGCGCATTTAGACTGATAATGATGATAATTATCTCCATTTAAATGCTAAATCGAGCTGAATTTACTTCGATTTACCATACAAAATTAGAGCGCGCTTAGACTACTAAATGCACTTGTTCACGTAGCGAACATGGTTTTCAAATAATAGAGATAGTGAATATCTTGCTGTGGTTCTCTTGTGTAAAGAAGATAATATGTAGTTAAACCTGGATCTATTTTCGTATACAGTCCACTTAAGATAAGATATTATATTGGTTGAATGCTTGTACACAAAGAAATAAGACGTGCTTTCACTACGTGGACAATATCCACGTGAACCACATAACAGATCCCTCGTTTAGCATTAGTCCTTCGAGCCGGATTAGTGACCGAAGGTGAAAAAAGATATACTGAAGAATTCTGTCAGCTGGTTAGAAAATCTACAGGAACAAAATAAAATTTGAATAATGGAATGCTGAGTCAAAAGGAGATTCTGGGCAAAATGACAGCAGAAAATATGCGGTAATAGGGCTATATTCCCTGGAGCACGAATCGGTAGAAGACTCGGCACCGACCAAAGATAAAAGGCTTTAAAACTTTGTATGGTTTAAGATCCAGAAATCTGAAAGAAGTCTCAATGAATTGAGTTTCGAAACTAATCTTTTGATGTACTATCCGCAGAATAGATATATTCTGGAAAAAATTAAAGAAGTAAATAATCGATATGAAATATCGAAGTGGGAACTACTTCAAAAAATGCGGAAGATATTGCTAGAAAAAGTCAATCAGGAAATAATGCGTGGGAAGTGTGAGCCGCCAGTTGATAATTGTGTTGCAGATATGAAGATAAAGAATGGCGATGAACCGACAACACAAGACGATTTGATATGTAAGTAAAGACCGTTAGTTACGGATGTCCCTGTCATGAAGATTGCGGCTACACATCCTGTAAATGCGGCCGGGAAGTTAGACGGAAGTAAGGAAGATTTTGTTGGCAATAAGAATGTAGAAGGAATTGAGCAGACAAAAGCAGAGGGTTTGACTGAACGAGGTTACCGTTTGTCGTGTGATCTTTTTGAGATGGAGTGTTTGGTGGACGACTGGAAAAGTCACAGTTCATGTTTAACAGGCGCGTGGCTTCATATTTTTATGTACTATCCGCAGACTAGATATATTCTGGAAAAATAAATTAAAGAAGTACATAATCGATATGAAATTGTGAAGTGGGAAATGCTTCAAAAGATGCGGAAGATATTGCTAGAAGAAGTCAATCAGGAAATAATGCCCGAGAAGTTTGAGCCGCCAGTTGATAATTGTGTTGCAGATATGAAGGTAAAGCTGACGGATAATGTCGATGAAGCGACAACACAAGATGATTGGATATTTAAGCAAAGGTCGTTATTTACGGATGTCCCTGTCATGAAGATTGCGGCTACAAATCCTGGAAATGCGGCCGGGAAGTTAGAGCCTGTGAACAAAGATGACCAATCTAAGGAAGATTTTGTTGTCAATAAGAATGTAGAAGGAATTAAGCAGACAAAAGCAGAGGGTTTGGCCAATAAGGTGAACCCCATGGCTGATGGCAGCAACGAGCAAGCCGTCCAGTAGACTCTGAACAACTGTGGATCTTGAAAACTACAGATTGGAGGTAGTGAACGATTTTATATACCTCGGTACCGTCATAAACATAATTAAGAACATCAGTTTTGAAATTCGTAGAAGTGTTGGTCAACAGATGCTAAGAAGAAAGTCTATGTAGTTTAGAAGTAAGGTCGCCTCTCGCCAGATAAAACTGTCGTGTGGCCAAATATAGGACCAAAAATTGAAGGCGCTGGCAATACACTGAGAAATCAGGGCTCATTGTGAAAATATATACGAAGATTTCATGCTAAGTTGGAATTGTTTAATGTAAAATAATTAAGGAGAATGGCGCCAAAGTCGAAACTCAAACATGTTCATCCTAACCATCATAGAATCTGCATGATATCCTGTAAAGACGATCCAAATATGTAGAGTGTCTCTAGATTAATAAGACTATCGAGACTATTCAAACATGGCTACTACGTTCAGGATTATGCGGGAATCTCAACGCTGACAATCCGATGCATCTCCATTAGCCTTACACTTAAATATGCATATTATTCTTTTACATTTAATTATACTGTCCATTGGAGTCAAATTCTTTGAAAATTTTTGTTATTCTGAAGGCCCGACTCTGAGAATTTTAGATTTTGAATTATAACACATATTCTCCTCTTTCGGAATATTACGGTCACAGAAGATATTTTTACCTCAATCACACACACCAAAAGTAACACTTTTCACAATTTCATTTCATTTGCGTTAAACATTTTTCCGAATCTATCATGCCATGCAACACGATGACAGTATGCACGAAACATACTGCCTAAAAATCTAAACTCGTCCAAACTTTGCACTGCAATCCGCTCTTAGATGTGTATCGAACCAGCAACGGAATATTACTGATAGCATAAAATCACAAACATGTTAGACGAAATCTTACAAAGAGCTTTTGTCCTCCTCCGCTCAACTTCGTCGTCCGACCAAGGAAGCGTCGACAAACAACGAACAAATAATATAACGTTACAATAGAAATACACAAACAACAGAATGCAGAAACATCAGCAACAACAACAACATGCTGCCAGTAATACTAGTTTCACTGGGCTGACTAGCTAGCGAGCTTGGTAGACTACCTAACTGTGGAGATGGAAGGATGACAGGAAAGGGACGTGGTGTCCATTTGATTGTAATAACACAACAAAACAAAGCTATGTTTGTTATCCTCTATTTCGTATTGTTACGAATGAATGGTGGGTAATTTTTTGAAAATTGAGCTAAGTCGGAAAAATGGAAAACAAATTCGATGTCGCTACCTTAGGGAAATCGAATTTCAATCGCTTCCAGCTTTGAATTCTTTCTATAAACACTGGATCTAATCTGCTTAGTCGTCTTTCTAAGCCAAGGCCTGGATAAATACTTTTGGCGGGAAAATGTGGCATGACAATTTGGGATTTAGATACCTTCATAATTACTCTTAACTGGGATATGGATACTTCACCTAGGTTTTACACAATTGAAGTTATTCCCATGGAAGATAGAATATACTACAGGATTTCACTGCAAGAGGTCTTAATAAGTACAAGGACACGGGCGGATTCTAAGGCAAGATACCTTAGTAAGCACTCAAGCAATGATATGCGAAGATTCCACGGTGAGAGACCTTAATAAGTACTCAAGCAAGTATATGCAAGGATTCTACTGCAAGAAGCCATAATAAGGACTCAAGCAAAAATGTGGAGGGATTCTACTGCAGGAGTACCTACTTAGCTGGCCTGTGACAGAACTTTTGTTCCAGAGGCTGAGCTTAAAAAATATTTCCAGGCGCGTCAGTTTGGGAGTGGAATGCGGTTTATTTGTACTATATATAAGTAAGGACGTTTTACCCGCTGCTGAGATGTACTGTAAATTGTACTACCTACATAAAGTGTCCCAAACCTACGACCATAAAAGAGGAGCTGGTAATTTCTATATACAAGACATTCTTCATTCAACGTGACTATACTGTTCGAAAGGCCTATAATTGGCCTGAATTACCCTTTCGATATTTTTTTCATGCAAAATGCCGGTCGAACTAAACACCTAAGAACGCTGACTATTAGAAAATTATCTATACGGATGATGTCGATGTGTTCATACATTACTCTAATTGTAGGTAGTATCCAGATTCCATCTATCCCTTGTACTATCCTTAAGCCCAAACATGAAACCTCATCTCCCAAAATGCACAGCCTCGTCATTTACAAGAATTGGTTCATACTGCCTGGCGCTGCGGTATAAATATTTCTTCTTGCCCTTGACATTTATCGACATTTAAATTTATTTTTTAAGTTTGGGAGTATTCTGAGAGTTCCCTCAAATATGCATTTAGTCTGTCATTTTCACATGGAGTACCTGTGGATTGCTACCTCACCAATAACGCATAGTTTGCGTATTTAAGAAGCCGTTCAGTGAGCCTTATTATGATTTTCTAATTAGAATCCGAATAATTTTTAAGTTTTTGCTCAGTCCAATTCCCGACAAACGACATTTATGATGATCCAACGGCTTCAGTTCTAGCGTTCATTTGATCTTGTAAGGATGAAGCTCCAACCACATCAAGGAGATACCCACCAGGCTTGAGGACGACGTGTGAGAGACATATTTGTGCTTTCTTGAACTGAAGCCTCGTCGGCAGTAATATTCTTGATCTTTGAGACACTTCTTTGGTCCATTAAGCTCATTTGTAGATCTGTTAGGACAATTACGACGACTATAAATTGGTCCACTACAGCTTCGAGGTAGTGAACGATTTTATATACCTCGGTACCGCCATAAGCAAAACTAATAACATCAGCTTTGAAATCCGGAGGTGAATAGTGTTGGCCAGCAGATGCTGCTATGGTCTGAGTAAGCAACTCAAAAGCAAGGCCACCTCTCGCCAAATGAAACCTGATATTACCCGTGCTGTTGTATTGATCTTGTACTTGCGCAAGCAGATAATGCAGCTCTTGGAGAGTTTGAGAAAAAAAATTATCCGGAAGTTCTATGGGACATCAGACATCGACATAGTCAGACGGATCGGGCTGCAGCGACTACGTTGGCTAGGTCGTGAGAATGGATGAGGATGCCCCATCTCAAAAGGCATATAAAAGTGCGCAAGTCGGAAAATGGTCTTTCATATGGGATGACATGCGCACAAGACCGACTCACCTGGAAATCTTTCTCTAGCTCGGCTTATGGAACAACCGTTCTGTCATAAGCCAGCTAAGTAAAAAAATTGGCCTCGAAGTTGAAACTTTAAGAGCATTGATACCTGACTGTGAAAATATTCCGCAATAATTCCCCTTCGAAGCTTTCGATGCCTTATTCTTTCCCCCAGAAACCTCACCGATCCTTTTCTTGTTCAAAAATCCTTGACTTAAGTCACTTTCCCTCACACCATTCGCATTTCAACATTTCTGTCAGTTGTATTTTTCAAATGATACTCTCTGCTCTGAATATCTGAGTATGTATAAATATGTGTAGCAAGCTGTTTTGTTCGCCAAAGCATTGTACAAAACCAACTCGTATATCGACATACATATAAATAAACATACATACATACCGATGTATGTTTATGCATCCATCCAAGCGAATGATTTACAAGAGTTGTTTTTGTACATTACAGACAGAGGTAGTTTGTTGGTTGGTCGGACTGGCTGCCTGACTGGCGCTTTTATCCTGTTCTTATTTATTCCATTGTGACATTGCTGCTGTTGTTGTTGTCGTCGTTGTTATTCCTTTGCTTTGTGTTGCCTCATTCCTTTTGAATATGATTTTACGGTTGCTTTTGTTTTCGCCCAACAATAAACCCTGCAAGGTGCATCACATCACATCATTCTCTAATAGAGAACAAAGTATAGAAGCAGAAGCCGAAGCATCAGTAGCAACATCCAGTCAGCCAGCCAGCCAGCTAGCATCGTCTATTCATCCATACAAAAGTATTGTTGTAAAATAGAAAATCCTCAGACAAAAAGACGCTTTTTGTTGTATTTGTAGTTTATGTCAATGAAGCGATTTTCGATTGGATGGTCGACATTTTGTAAATGGGCTATCCTAAGGAGCTCTCTATAAAGGATGCATTCGGAGGAATGTTAGATGTAGTGTACAATACTGTAGTTAAATGCCTCCATATCCTATGTTAAGCATTTACAATGATGTACAATTCTCCAGTGCACCCAAACCTCCGGTACCCTCCCTGAGTACTTACTAAGATCTCTTGCTGTAAATTCCTACTGTGTCCTTGCCTGAGTAGTTATTAGGGGCTTTTGCTGCAGAATCCTTTCGTACATCTGCTTGAATAACTACTATGATCTCTTCAGGTAGAATCCTGTAACATGTCAATGAAGCGATTTTCGATTGGATGGTCGAAATTTTGAAGATGGGGTATCCTAAGGAAGTCTCTATAAAGGATATAATCAAAGGACTGCTAGATGTAGTGTAGAATCCTGTAGTAAAATGCCTCCATATCTTAGGTTAAGCATTTACAATGATGTTCAATCCTCCAGTGCCCCCAAATCTCCGGTATCCTCCCTGAGTACTTACCAAGATCTCTTGCTGTAAATTCCTAATGTGTCCTTGCCTGAGTAGTTATTAAGGGCTTTTGCTGCAGAATCCTTTCGTACCTCTGCTTGAATAACTACTATGATCTCTTCAGGTAGAATCCTGTAGCATATTTTGTCTGCCTTTAGACTAACTCCACTTAGACATAACCTAGTTGAAGCATCATATCCCAGCTGTTGTGAGAGTGCTTATTCAGGTCTCTAAATCCCAAACAACATATTACCTTCCCTGTATACAAGTCTCGACTCAGAACGACGATCGAGCTATCCTCTCAAGATGCTGTGGATAGTGTTGAACACTTGAGGCGATTTTGTCGATTTTCTTCCAAATTGACGCAGTATTTTGGTGATTTTTGAAAACTTTTTGTTTTTCTGACAAAACGCTAAATTAGCATATAATGAAGTAATAATAAATTGCATTGCACGAACCGGCTTTTGTACTACATGTAATAAACGAGACCAGTTACAAAGCCAACAATAGACTAAATAAAGCATATTTTGGTGGTATTTAATGAAACGCATTTCGCAATGGCAAAGTTTAGTACAACGACGTTATTATTATTTGCAAGAAATTGGAGTTGGGGTAGGTACTTTCCAAATCATACAGCACAACACAGAGAAAGAAGTTTCATATGAATCAGCCCGGACATTTACGTATTGTAGGTTTCAAAACGTCAATTCCGTAGCATAGATGTCACGTTAATCCTGTTCACAACCATCACAACCATAATCAAATATAATATTTTTGATATGTATATTCCTGAGGCAAAGTCATTGGGCGCCAGTATTGCACTATCACATTGGGTTAACGAAATCCAGTGCTATGTAAACGTACCATTAGGTCGTTAATATTATTTCCTTCTAGGTCGTTACGTTAATTATTGCGATCTTAATTTTCGGTGCCATTTTTGTGGTGGCTATTTGACGAAATTTTCATCCCAGTGAGAATTTTTTCAAAGATTTAATATTTCCGTTGGGCGCCATATTGCATGCGACTAGAAGGCCAGCTTTTAAGGGCTTGTGACAAGGGCAAATAGAACTACAATTTTCATTAAATACCTCCGTATTTTGGCATTATTGAAAATTTATCTATACACAAAGAAAGGTGCTAGACAACATTACAGTGTTCCGATGTTATTCAACAAAAGGGGTAGATGCCATTGAGGGGTAGAATTGACAATTGGCGCTTGTAAAGTTTGAGATTGTGACAGTCACACCAACATCAGACTAAAGTGATAGCCTCTTATCATCAGAGGCGCCTCTTATCATCAGTGTACTTATGCCTAAAGCTAGTAAGACAAAACTTAGTACAGCTTGGGACGTTTACTGAGAACACATCAATCAAGAAGACGTGAGTCTTGGGTGTGATATGGCGATTCAATCAAAGCAACAATGCGGCCCATATATAACTATGGCAGAGAGACTATTGATTTTCTATCATCAACCCACTTCCCTTGTTTTATAGATCACTAGCATATGCCCGCAACTTCGTTAGCGAATGTAGGAAATACTTAAACATGTATTAACATACTATTTTAATATCGACCATAAATTAATTTTGAGTACCATTTAGTACCAAATTTCATGATTCGAGCTCTAAAAGTTCATCCAAATCCAAATTTGACCAAATTTAGTTCCATTTAGCACACATTATGTCCACAAGTACCCTCCTCAACCATCCAATAAAACTTCCTGCACACCCTGATCCTACACCCCCATAGTGATTCCAAATTCAAATTTCAGGATTCCAACTCTATCGGTTCACCCACAATTCAAATTGTACCAAATTTGGTACACATTAGTACAAATTTCCAAAACTTCCTACATACCCCAATCATACAACCCCACAGTGATCCTAAATCCATGTTTCAGGATTCATTCTATTTGTAAAAGGTTTCATTTCAATTGGAAAAGGTTTCATTTAATTTGGAAAAGGGTTCATTTAATTTGGAAAAGGTTTCATTTAATTTGGAAAAGGTTTCATTTAATTTGGAAAAGGGTTCATTTAATTTGTAAAAGGTTTCATTTAATGTGGAAATGCTATATATCAAGTCTATGGAAAGAGGTAACTATGACTTTCATCCCGAACAGAGAAGCCAAGTCAAGTCACTTTAGAAAGGTTACTAGACTCTGTAAATAGGAACATTATCAACCCAAAAACATATCGGACATATCGAGAAGAATATGGAGAACTTCGGTTACACATTGGCTGCGTTCCTTGACATTCATGCTCTCGATAGCTCAGTTATCCCCTCCCTCCTAAATTATCAATTCGTCTATTGGAGAGAGTTGCGTGAGGACATCTTTCAACAGAGGCATACCACAGTAAGGAGTACTATCTCCTCTACTATGACTTCCGGTGATAAATGAGATACTACTGATTCGCCTAAGGATAATGATGTAGTCCTTCATGCAGGGTGCCTTATAAACTGTGTCCAACAGGGCACACGCCAATGGACATGGCGTAAACTCCACGATGACAGAGGCGAAAGATCCCAACCTTCCGATTGCCATGCTTGGGTGGAGTCTCATTAACCCTTTTCCTTAGAAGCAAAATACCTCGGTACAGTCCTTGACCAAAAACTTACGTGGAAAAACAATTTTGAGGAACGCACTAAGAAATGCCTTATAGAGCTCTGGAATATAATCCTGAATCACCAATTTACAGAATTTTCTGGTTAAATTCCAGGCCCTGAGGTTCCGAGAAACTGATGCCTGGAAGTCACTGAACTTTGGGCATGCTACTATCCTAAACACAACGTCAGAGGAGTGCTCACATCAGTGACTATATTCCCTCTCATAACGACTTTACATCTGGCCGGTCTGTGGATATTTACAGACGGGTCGAAAAAGGAGGAAGATACTGGTGCAGGTGTTTACTGCAGGCAACTAGTCATCTGTAACTCATAAATATAACGATCATTGTAGCGTTTTTCTGGCAATAAATCCTGGCTATCACGAAAGCGACTGAGATAGTCAAAACACTTGCTGGCGATAATATAAGACCGGCATATATATATATATATATATATATATAAATATCGATACTCAAGCGGGCCTTAAGGCACTTATGTCGACTACTACTTACTCAAAAGCGGTTCGGATGCTCTTCATGATATACGACGGATAGTTAAATTATGATGGGTCTCAGGACACAGTAACATACAAGGGAATGAGATAGCCGATGAGCTTGCTCGAGGGGTACAACCTCCTATGGTTAATTAATTGGCAAAATCCGTATGCGCTACTGTGAGGTAGGCCACAATTATCTCGCCGTAGAAAATTCTCGCTGCATTCTCATAGTAAGAGGGAGATTGGGGATCATACTAGGTCACTGCAGGATTATATCGCTCACTTCCAAATGAGATAGAAACGGAGTGAATTATTGTCTTTTATGAGAGGATGAGGAAGAGCTGAAAATAATTGAGCATATACTCTGTAGGTGTCCATCGCTAATTAGCAGAAGACACTGATAGGCCTGGAAATTGATCCCATGCAGATCCTTAGCTTTGTTAAAACTTTGACATGGCTAAAATAATATAATTTTCCACACTATTTTAAACTTAGTCTATGTATTCCCCCTCTTTTCCACTTTCCTTTACGCCTTTTATTTTAGGTACCCAGGATGAGCACAATGGACAAATGTCTCTGAGTGAACGGATGTAAAAGAAATTCCTTAACCTATCCTAGGCCTAAAGATTGATTATTATGGGACGCCAATTTCGCCAAGTCAATTTTGAGATAATAGCAACTCCATTATTTCTTCCAAGACTCTTCCCAGAAACCCGCTGACTGTCCGCGACTATTTTTCTATTTGCAGCTACCCAATGCATTTTATTGAGTTTGCCACTATCCACATCCTATGCAGGCGTCCGATAGCATTCATGCCTGCTCTGGTAGGCAGAAATATATATCACGTTACTTTTCGTGCTATACATATCCATTTCCACACTGACACACAAAACCGTTATTGCCCGACAATTTATATTACTAACCCGGAAAGATACAAATTCGGCACAATATTCATATTTTATTCGCATCTATCGATTTCCTTTCATATTATAGAAAAGTAACTGAATAGTGTTAATACCTTACGTTACGTCTTCCACTAACTCATCACTCTCAAAGAATAATAACAATCTGTCATATTGCCAAAGCGCTTTATGTCACAGTAACAGTGTTTGTTGTTGTTGTTTTTTCACCAAACAGCTGATCGTTGACCTGCTATATTTTTGGATATTTCTGAAAAGTTCGGCATATCTAGAGATTTGTTTCCAAAAGAAAAAAATTGTTTATCTTATCGTGTTGACGTTTGAAATTGCAACAAAAAGTTATCTTCAGGAAAATAACTGCAACTACAACAAAAAACACATAAGCAATGGCAGCTACTGTTGTTCCGGCAGACGTTGCAATAGCACAAACTGAGGTTCTGCCCAAGCCCGAGGAAAATGAGGCAAATGTAAGTAGAAGCACAAAAAGACACACATCGACAACTTATAAACAGGTCCTATATATCGAATTTAATATATTTTTGAGATTTTTTTAGAGTGAGGACATGTTGATGTGTTAAGGCAATCAAGCCAATTAGGGGATATAAAATATAGTTAAAAACTCATAATGAGGACAAGTTGCAGGGCATTATATGTAGGTCAGATTTCTGGTATACAGACTGTTATGCTGGTGTTCCCCAAAAAACTATTAGAATACTATTTGAAATGTATTCAGGGTAAAATGGATACGATTTTGGAGAAGGCTACCAGGAAATTTCTTCTACCTATAAATAAAATAGACGTTTTTTACGGATTCGGTTGTATACGATGCCAACAACTGTCCATCATCATACGGACGTATTTATCATTGTTGATATTAGCTAATTTGTTCACATTTGTTTGTATTTTAATGAAGATTAATTGTTGTGACTCGATGATGTGTGAGCCATTTTTAGATAAGAATCTTAAGCAAACACCGTTTGTAATTGTGTAATTAATTTAAATATTAGTTAGCTATTTTATATATCATATATAACAAAAAGTCTTCTTCTAGAGGACGTAAACATTTTCTTAGATCAAGAGACCTTCAAGAATACCAATAGACTTCCTTCCTTAGTTTCTTACAAATGGCAGGGATTCATACAAAACAGCAAGAGGACTTATAGACGACAAACCGGTGTTTTAAAGAATAAAACCTGCAGATCCTGGATTCCTAAAATCAAATGAGGTTGATATGTTAATTGGTAGCGATATTTTTGGTAGCATTCCATCTTTGGATGGTATATTTATGGTCCTATATTTAAAAGAGATTGAGTCAAAATAAGAGAGATTAAACAAACTTACTTACTTAGCTGGTTTGTGACAGAACTTTCGTTCCACAAGCCGAGCTTAAAAAAGATTTCCAGCCCCGTCGGCCTTTTGCACAGTTTTTCCAATTTGAAAGACAATATTCGGCAATGTTATCTTCCACTTGGTCTTTCCATCTTATTCGTGACATTCCCCTTCTGCGTGAACCATCAGCTGGTTCGCTTTTATATGCCTTCTGAGCTGAGGCACCATCATAATTTCTCACAACATGACCTAGCCAACGTAGTCGCTGCAGCTCAATACATCTAACAGTGTCGATGTCCGAGAACAGCTGGTACAATTCATGGTTCATTCGATGGCGATATTCACCGTCAACGCAGATCGGCCCATAGATCTTTCGGAGAATTTTTTTCTCAAACGCTCTATGAGCTGCCTTATCTGCTTGCGGAAGTACCCATATAACAGCACGGGTAGTATCAGCGTCTTGTAAAGTGTGAGTTTGGTCTGGCGGGAGGTGGCCTTGTTTCTAAACTGCTTACTTAGACCATAGTAGCATTGGTTGGCCATCACTATCCTTCTCCGAATTTTAAAACTGATGTCATTCGTTTTATTTATGACGGTACCAGGTATATAAAATCTTTGACTACCTCGAAGCTGTAGTTCTCAAGTTCCACAATTGGTCCGAGTCTACCTGACGTCTTGCGTCTTGATACCATCAGATTGGTCTTCTCGCCGTTTACTGCCATCCCCACTTTTGCAGACTCCTTCTCAATTTGTTTAAAGGTGGCTGTTACCGCTGGCAATGTTCGAACCATTATATCGATGTCATCGGCGTAGGCAAGTAACATGTGTTGTTTGGTGTACAGAGTGCCATTTCTGTTCACCTTTGCCTCTCGTATGGCCTTTTCCAGCAGGATGTTAAAAAAGATCACACGAAAAACTGTCACCTTGTCTGAATCCTCATTCGGTATTGAAGGGCTCCGAGAGGTCCTTTATGACATTAACTGCTGATATTGTGCCAGTTTAAGTTATCCTGCATAGCCGAATTAATTTTGCAGGAATGCGGAACGTAGACTGGCTTTAAACACCTCTGAACAGATAGGGCTGTCGAATGCGGCTTTATAGTCGAGGAATAGGTGGTGTGTGTCGATGTGTTTTTTCCAGGATTTGGCGCAGAGTGAAAATCTGGTCGATGGTGGATTTGCCAGGTCTGAAGCCACATTGGTATGGTCCAATAATGTCATTGAACATTGGCTTCATTCGTTCACACAGCACACTGGATAGCACTTTATATGCAATGGGAAGGAGACTTATTCCTCTATAGTTGGCACATATCGTCTTGTACTAATCAGCTGCTGCATACTCCTGATCAGCATCTGACCACCGGCCTTCAATAGTTCGGCTGGTATTCCATCGGCATCTGCGGCTTTATTGTTCTTCAACCGATTGATTGTTATTCTAACCCCATCTTGGCTAGGTGGTATGCACTCGATACCGTCATCTATTATTGGTTCTGGGGTATCCTCCACGCCTTCTCAAACCTTTCAAACACACCGATCTTCTAAAAACCCAAGCCTTGGTTGGTAGATGTTTCCAAAAATATTTTTAAAAAATCCACGACATTTTAAATAATTCTCAGACTTTTCAAAAAAATATTTTTTTTTAAATGTACGCATTCTCAGATCTTTAAAAAACACATTTTTTTAAAAATTCAAAAAATATTTTTTTTAAAAATCCAAAAATTAAAAAAAAAATTTTTTTTTAAATTCAAAAAATCAAAAAAAAATTTTTTTAAATCCAAAAATTCAAAAAAAAATATTTTTTTTAAATCCACAAATTCAAAAAATAGTTTTAAAAATCCACATTTATTCAGGGAACTTTAAAAAATATTTTATTTTCAAAAATCCAAGCCTTGTAACTTTTAATATTGCAAAAACATGTTTAATTTCTAGTCACCACCTGTCCTACGTTTACGCCTAAATAAACCAAAGTCCAACAAAAAAGTCGGCTGGCAAGAAGGCACAGTGGACAATGAACATATGGGAAAAAAGAAGTCCAAGTGTGAGTAAAAAAATAAAATAATTTAAAAATATGAAATATGAACATTTTCGGTTCTTCAGGTTGTTGCATCTACAAAAAACCCACAGTCTTTGGTGAAAGTTCATCGGAAGATGATGAAGAGTGTGAGAATTGTTTTGGCCATCCGGAAAAGAAGCGACGTAATCGTAAACACCATGGTGATAATGGTGGTCATGATGATGATCATCATCATCACGATGGTGATGAACCTTGCGACCATCATAATCATCAAACGGGTGATTAAATTAAAAGGATCTTCTATTAACTTAGACACACACCTACCCAAGCACATACGAGTATTAGTTTAAGATGTTAAATTAAAAATAGTTAACAGCCGTCACACTCATAAATACATATATACAAACAAAATAAATAAATCATTAGTAGTTTGATTTTTTGCCATTTTCCAATCACATTCATTGTAGAAACTAAAACAACAACAGAGTTAAATTTTATTTATATATAATAGTTTTGTATTTTTAAATTGAAAATAAAAATATATTTATAAAATAAATGAGAGAAAAAACAAAATAACAAAAAACTATATATATATATACGAAAAAATTAACAATTAAAAAAAATATACAATAATAAATGAGAACAGTATAATAAAAAAATTTAAAACTGGACATATACATGTTTTAATTTTTTTTGTCAAGAAAACAAAAAATAATATTTAATATCTTTTTAAAGATTAATTTTAATTAAACAAATTTTTAATTTTAATATTCGAAAAATATAATTTATTACAAAACAATAGGGTTTTGAATGATGTTTATATCGAACTGAGATAAAGTTACCTAATTTTAATATTTTTGCATTGATTTCAAAGTGTTTTCGTTTCATCATAAAATTTAAAATATTCACTTCTTTTCTAGTCTAGGCGACATTGTCTTATATATATTTTTTATATAAAATACAAATAGTATAGTCGAAATGTACAATTTTCCTTAAGATATTTGATTATTCTGCATTAAGACATAGACATTTCCAGGGAAGAAAATTTAATTTCTTTTGGGATCCTAAAACTTATTTTTTCTTTAAATTTATATGCCTAATATCCGATTTATTTCATATCTAAAATTAATTTAATTTTTTTCTATATAATTTAATATCAAATCATATTGCTCTTGAACATCCCATGAGGGCAGGAGAGAAGGAGGGAGTATCCTCTAGTTCACATCCTTATTTAATTTTAAATCAAAAGCCTCACTATTATCAGACATGTCGATATTGAGTTTTTTGGCAGCAGCACGAGAACGCCATATCTGTAAATATTTGGAAAATGTTTTTATTAAAAAAATTTAAACACGATTTTGAAAATGTATCACCCACCTTAATTGAATAGTCATCACTTGTTGTTACCAACATTTGAGAATCTTTTGGATTAAAGGCTACACTGTTGACCACATCGGTGTGTTTGTACTTAGCCAAGGAGATTCCATAGTAGCGATCCCATAAATAGGCATGCATGTCCTCGGCACCACTGGAAAAAAAGGAAAATATATTTTAAAAAGGCATTGATTTTTTTAGAAACATTTTTGGGGGTCTTAGGCAAGGCTTGGATTTTTTTAAAAGTATTTTTAAGGCGTGGATTTTTTAAAGGGGATTTATCGCAAAACCTGCAAATTCTAGAATGGAGGTTTAATCGTTACTTTTGATGAGAAGAGATCATCAGTGAAGAGACCAGATGGTGAAATTGTGTTGCAAGCGGACCGAACGGACAACATGTTTGTATTCAAGATAAGTCTGGGAATAAATCCAAATTCGATGCTAAAGGCAGGCGGTATATAATGGTTGGATATTCATCGACAGCTAAGGCGAACCGTCTGTATGATATAAAGTCATCGAATGCCGGGATGTGCTTTTTGACGAAAATAGTTTTGGTAGTTGCAGTGAGATATCTTGCGATGAAGGATTTTCCACGAGTAATAAATTTTTTGATTATATTCTGCAAGACGAAATTGAATCCGATGGTAATGAAAGAGTCACAGACAATAATTTACATCAAAGACAAGCATCGGATGGTGGAAATGACTATGGAGCTGAAATTCAAAGTGCAGTGTATTCCGAGGATAATATGAGTGATTTCGAAGGGTAGAAACAGCTGAAAATGAAAGTGAGTCCAGAGATGAGGAAATTGGTGCTGCACAGGATATACCGAAGAAAGTCGGTGCAGGTAGGCATAAAATTATTCGCAAGTGAAAGTCTGGTCGTCCACGAAAGCAACCTAATGAGGTCCTATGTTATGCTGTTGACGAAAATATTCCAAATACGGTGGAGCAGGCAATATCTGGTAATAATGGAGACAAATGGCTAAAGACAATGAAAGATGAATATCGTGCTCTTTGCAAAAATAAGACTTGGTCGCTGGTGGATCTCCCAAGAGGACAAAAAGCTATTCGATGTATGTGGGTCTATGCCATAAAGAGGAATGTAAATGGTGAAATTGAGAGGTATAAGGCTCGCCTAGTAGCCAATGGTTCTCACCAACGATACGGAATAGATTTCAACAAGATTTATTGCCTGTCGCTCGTTACTCAACAATTCGTATTTTATTGGCTCTGGCTGTTAAGAAGGGAATGTATTTACATCAAATCGATGTCAGTACTGCATATTTGAACAGGGAACTCCTTAATGAAGTATATATGCAGCAGCCATCGAATTTTGAGGAAAATAGTTCGCCGAACAAAGTTCTACGTCTCCATAAGGCTATTTATGGACTAAAACAAAACGGACGGGAATGGAACTCCAAACTAGATGCCACATTACGTAAGATGAATTTTAAACCAGGTGATAACGAACCCTGGCTCTATAAAGGCAAGATGAGAAATATGCTAGTGTTGATCGCCGTTTACGTAGATACATTATTATTGGATGCAAAGAAAAAATGGTTGTTTTGGAGATCAAAAATAATTTGGCAAGTGAGTTCGATGTCAGCGATAAGGGGCAGTTAAGTCACTTCCTGGGTATGGAGATCGAAAGAGAAGGTGAAACGGGTATGATAAAACTTGGACAAAGTCAATACATTCGCCATCTATTACAACAATATGGAATGGAAGATTGTAAAACACATCAAGTACCATTGGAACCCGGTTATAAGGTAAATTGTAGTGATGATGACGAACATGTAGATGAAACCGAGTATCAATCTCTACGAGACCTGACATCTTGCATTTAGTGTCGAAAATGGCTCAGAAAAATTCTGACCATCCAAATTCAGATATGGTTGGCCTGAAACATATTCTGAGATACTTGGTAGGATCGATCAACAAGAAATTAATATATCAACCTAATGGGAGTAACCTGGAAGGTTACGTGGATGCGGAATGGGATGGTAACCCAGTAGACCGGAAATCATATACCGGATTTATATTTTCAATTGGAGGATGCCCTATATCGTGGGAATCCAGAAAGCAAAAATAAGTCGCTCTTAGTAGCACGGAAGCTGAATACGTAGCTTCTTCAGAAGCAGCAAAGGAGGCGATATATTTGCAGCGTCTATTAAAAGAAATAGGCGTATGGAAGTGTGAATACGTAATTTTGCACATCGACAACCAAGGAGCATTAAAGTTGGCGAAAACCCACTTTATCACAAGCTGTTGAAATATATAGACATAAGATTCCACCAAATACGTGATTTAGTCCAGACTAATAAAATAAAATTGAAATATAGTCCTTCAACAAATATGGTTGCCGATGTATTGACTAAGATTTGTCTAAACAAACACATTGTAATTTTGTTGAATGGTAATGGTAGACTTCTAAAAATATTTTTAAAAATCGATGCCTAATTGTAGAACTCTAAAAAATATTTTTAATCAATGTCTGGTATATTTAAAATGGCTCACCTTGCCACATAATCATCGCACACATCTAAAAATATAAAGAAACACTCATTGCTGGGCGTGTAGGCTTTGTGGGCCCTCAGCATATTGCCAACACGTTTCAGTGTCATGAGATCAATAACATGTATGTCAATTTCCTGAGCTATGGGCGGGGGTTCCAACGGATTTGAGATTACATAATTTTCCGGCCATGGTCGGGTATTGACATAGAGGTATCTGCAGGACAAGAAGAAAAAATAAAACTTTTAGAAGTCTGAACTATGAATTATGGCCATGACTTACCTGTGATCGGGACTTAAGGCCATGCCAATAATATGACCATGTAAATCAATCACTTTATCCACCTTGTCAAAACGATCGGCTACCGAATCATAATTATTCCAATCGGGATCGGGTTCACGTACTTGGTTCTGGTAGAAAGGAAGAAAACAGAAAATAAATGAAGGTAGGAAATTAAAGTGAAAACACTAATCCGAAGAAAAGATTTCTCAAATGGATTTTAGTAGAGTTCAAACCCTCTACGGTATATCGGATATATTGGTTTATGTCAAATTTGTCCAATAGAGATTTGAAATAAAATATTGTGAACCAACCTTTTCCTTTTTAGCTGCCACTCTCTCCTTAAGCGATGGACCCAAATCTAATTTCTTGGGAAATGTCACATGGCGAATACGTTTAATACCAATTTGATGCGGCGTATAGGTTTTCGAACCCGTTGAAAATATTAAATATTTCGGTATTGAATTTTCCATTTCATCGTGTTCTTCTTCCACCGCAGCAGCAGCCGCCACCGATTCGTCTTCATCATCATCGTCGTCGTCATCATCATCAATTGTGGCAGGATCTGTTTCGCCATTAAACAAACGACGATATTCATCGGCAAAATAAATTGAAATATCATCAGATGTGTGGGTACGTCTTCGTCTTCTTGAGGTTGATGGCATCGAATCATCTAAATCGGGATCTGCATCAGTATTTTCAAAAGTATCCACAGAAGGTCGCACCGAAGCTAAGTGGGATAATGGATTGCCAACTGTGTTTGATGTTGATGGACCCTGGGCCATATCTACATCATCCGTCTGAAAAAGAAAATAATGAAGGGGGATATTTAGTACATAAAGGTTGATATTTATTTTCCTTACTCACATCTTCTTCCTTCGCCGCACTATCCTCTGCCAATGGATCATTGGAGTCATCCAACCATGGACATCGCGCCATCATAATCGCCCTCACCGATGTGGCATTACGATTATAGAATTTATACAATTGATTCATAACGGGTACATGTTCCGAATCAACTTCCTGATTGGCTTTATTTAACCACAATACGGAGGTGCTAATTAAATGGGCCAACCAGTGGAGATCACCCGATATTAAATATTGATCACTAAACCATGTACCAAAGATGTCATAGGGGCGATTACGCACCCGACATTTCATATGGGAACCTGGAAAGGGAGATATATTTTATTAAGGATTATTTGAAAATAATTTCAGAATATTTACCATTTTCTCCAATTGTAAAGACCACAATTTCACCGGAGGTGCTGTGTGGTGCCCCAAAGTGTACACCCGAGACCAAGAGCAGGGTATCACTTTGATTGAACTGTGAGTATTGCGTATATTTCCAACTGAAGTGTTTCATATTGTGAAAGTAGCGTTCGGTACAAGGGTGGTTGGAGTTCCAGATCTGAAAAATATATATTTTAAGGTTAGATTTTCTAAAAATATTTTTTTAGGGGCTATCATTAGATGTGGAATTTTTTAAAAGTATTTTTATATGCCTATATTTATTTAGACGTGGATATAAAAAAAAGAAAGATATATAGGGACTTTGGTGCACCATTTACATAAAATCGGACGAAACTATATATGGGAGCTATATATACATCTGAACCGATTTTCTCGGAACTTGACACACGTCATTCTAGATTTAATTCAATATCCTATGCCAAATTTCGTGCAAATCGAAAGATATATAGGGACTTTGGTGCACCATTTACATAAAATCGGACGAAAATATATATAGGAGCTATAGCTAAATCTGACCTGATTTCCTCGAAACTTGACACACGTCATTCAAGATTTAATTCATTATCCTATGCCAAATTTTGAGCAAATCGAAAGATATATAGAGACCTTGATGCACCATTTACATAAAATCGGACGAAAATATATATAGGAGCTACAGCTAAATCTGACCCGATTTCCTCGAAACTCTACACACGTCATTCTAGACCTAATTCAGTATCCTATGCCAAATTTCGTGGAAATGGAAAGATATATGGGGACCTTGGTGCACCATTTACCTTAAATCGGACGAAAATATATATGAGAGCTACATCTAAACCTGAACCGATTTTTCCCAATTTCAATAGGGTTCGTCATTCGTACAAATAAATGACTTATACCAAATTTTATCCAAATCGGATCATAAATGCGACCTGCACATTGACAGAGGAACGAACGGAATGACAAGCATAAATCGACTCAGAAAGTGATTCTATGCATATTCTCTAAAGGAACCATGTGTCTATCTCGTTTCCTTTTGCCTGTTACAACCATATGCACAAAGACATAATACCCAGTACCACAGTGTGATGAAGGGTATAAAAATCCTTTACTTTTAAAAAATCCACGCCTTATTTAGGGACCTTTAAAAAATCCAAGTCTTATTTAGGAACCTTTAAAAAATCCACGCCTTATTTAGAAACCTTTAAAAAATCCACGCCTTATATAGGGACCTTTAAAAAATCCACGCCTTATATAGGGACCTTTAAAAAATCCACGCCTTATTTAGGGACCTCTAAAAAATCCACGCCTTATTTAGGGACCTTTAAAAAATCCACGCCTTATTTAGGGACATTTAAAAAATCCACGCCTTATTTAGGGACCTCTAAAAAAACACGCCTTATTTAGGGACCTTTAAAAAATCCACGCCTTATTTAGGGACCTTTAAAAAATCCACGCCTTTTTTAAGGACCTTTAAAAAATCCATGCCGTATTTAGGGACCTTTAAATAATCCACGTCTTATTTAGGGACCTTTAAAAAATCCACGCCTTATTTAGGGACCATTAAAAAATCCACGCCTTATTTAGGGACCTTTAAAAATCCACGCCTTATTTAGGGACTTTTAAAAATGCTTTTAAGAAATCTACACCTCTTAATAGACCCTTAATAACGCTTCTATTTATTGCACATTCTTTGATTATCTGAACCACTTGATATTGGCCACTTTTTTATCTATATTTTCCACATATTGCCTTTTGTTTAATAACAAAGAAAATAAAAGCCATAAATATATCAACAATTTTAAATACCGATGTACTTAAAAACCTCTTCAAAATTCTGTTTTTTCACTTACAATAACATAACCATCCTTGGAACAGGTTGCAAACATCTCCCCATTATGGGAGAAGCTAACATGCAGCACCTGATGCGTGTGACCATACAGACGTTCTGCCTGTACAAATGGTATGCGTGAGGTGAGACGGGCATATTCATCTTTCCAGGAGGCGGCACCTGTTGCGAAGCAAAACAAATCGATAAATAAAATATTATCACCTAACCAAGGCGCTTGCCTGCTTACCCGGTTTTAAAGGTATTGAGGGATCGGTACGAAAATGCTGTTGAAATTTATGTTTCCACAAAATATTATCATTGGCCACTTCGTACCAACGACGACAAGTGGCCGAGGCATTTAATATATCTTGAGGTTCAAGCAGGCGTAGCACATTGA
This sequence comes from Musca vetustissima, assembly GCF_032173495.1. NCBI lineage: Eukaryota > Metazoa > Arthropoda > Insecta > Diptera > Muscidae > Musca > Musca vetustissima. The sequence continues at coordinate 274,440 of NW_026884888.1, read as the reverse complement.
TGAGTACAGGTTCCGGTATGGACCACCATAGTGAGGAACGGCCACTATCATCGTTGTCACTTTCCGTTTCACTATCCGAAGAAATTTTCGCCTTTTTGGCTTTATTGTCATCGCCGCCGCCGACATCAGTCATCGTTGTTATTTCCTGCTGGCATTCCATGTCGATGACTTGGTGTGTTGTTGGAATTTCTTTTTTCGGAACTTGTTTTGCTTATGGTTCGCTTTTTTTGGTTATATTTGTTTTTTCTTTTTCGCTGAATTCTGGTTAATTGTCTAATTTAATTTTGTCATAATTTCAATTTTCAATATTTTTGCGTATTATTTTTTTCTTTCTTTTCGATCCGAATAAGAATTTCTTTGCTGCACTGCACAATGCGTCGTAAAAATATGTAAAGAAAATTGTTTCACTTTTGTTTGACACCAGAGAACGAACCGCCCGACCGACTGTCCGACCAACCGACCGAATATCCGTATATAATGTTTTCTGTTGGTTCTCTTTTTTTGTGTTAACTCAAAACCGACCGACCGACTAAAAAGTAAATGATGAAGGCCACCCCAATAGGCAAGCAGCGACAAAATCGAAAAAAAATGAACTGAACACACCGACAACCAGCCACCACCAGTAGATCGACAAGCACAACAGCGGACAGGCGAAATCAAACTGAGTGTTTGTTTTCTTTTTGGGTATAATCAAAAGTATGGATGGCCCCCTCTTAAAGCCAAATAATCAACAGTCCCCAACGTCAGCAGCAGCTGTTTTGGTTATAGGTGGCTAGAGGTGCACTCTTGTTGTTGTCTTCGATGAAGGGGGGTCAACTGCAAAAAAACACACAACGTAATATTAAATTCGATTTGATAATCACTCTTATTGGCTGTTTTGTTGTAGCTGTTGTATACCTATCTCCCTACCTAGCCATTCCAATATTTTCGATTAGCTGCTGGCAATGTTTTTTTGTTTCAAAAATAACTTTCACCATGGCATTTCTTTGATAATTGTGTTAGATGATGATTATGCTGATGCTGCTCCTCTTAATTATTCCACATTTTTCCATGTGTCATTGACTTTGTTAAAAAATATAAAATAAAAATATATTAGCTTATACATTAGCATAATTATGCATGCATAGGGGCCAAACCAAACCTCAACACACACTTGCAGCTAATCTTGGAACAACCAGCTAGTTTTAATCATCAATGCACTAGATAGTGTCCACTTGACCTGCTAACGCTCAGCACCACAATCAAATTTTTGTTGTTAATATTCAAATTTTTAATTCAAAACAGATGGTCGTCTTCGAAATTTTATTCAGTTTTTCTTATCACACAGTTGATACTACCCCACCCCCTCATTCTGCAGCTCTCTTCCTCCCTCCTTGCTCACTCTCCTCGTTCTCTTTTGCATCACCACCAGCATTTGTTTTGGTTTTTTTGTATTTTTTGTTATTTATTTTTAAACCACAAAACGTACGTAATTCGTAAAAAACGTTCCAAAAGATACGACAAAAAGAGAATGCCGATTAAACAAAAAAAGATACAAAACAAAAAAGCTGGTGTATGAGTGTTTACGAATGAGTGTGAGAGGTATGGCACAGAATAGTGTCTGTGTTTAGAAAGAGATATGAGGGAATTTTGAATAAACAGCTGATTTTGTTTACAAATATGGGGGCAAAGCACAAAAAGCATGAAATAGGGTTAATTAGATCGACTTTTGACTTACAGTTATTGCTGGACTTAAAAAAAACCTTTTTTTAAATTCGACGCTTATTGCTAGGCCTTGAAAAAATATTTTTAAAATTCCACTCGTATTGCTCGGTCTTGGACAAATATGTTTAAAAAAACCACACTTGTTGCTGGACCTTTGAGTACTATTTTCAAAAATCTTCGTCTAATGATACACAATTAAAAATATTTTGTTTATAAAATCTACGCCAAATGATTTACAAAATATTTTTATAAATCTACGCCTATTGCTGTACCTTTAAAAAAATATTCTTAAAAATATACACCAAATAAAATATTAAAAAAACTGAGGCACTTCAAAAAGTATAATATAATGCTGATCAAATAGGTTATTCAATTAGCTCCAAATTAAATTTACACGTTTATAAAATATTGACCCTTTGCAGGAGATGTACCAGAAGATGTTGACAAATTAATCCCATATTCAGACTTAATCTTAGCATGATATTCTCCATCTTCGAACCTTATCTACGTTTGGAATAAATATTACGATGTGCAAAGTTTAGCACGATAACTCTCCCTTCGAGAGTTATCGTGCGTTATAGCCGGCCGGATAGACGGACGGTAATTTATAAATCGACTTTAAGTAGTCGAAAATGGCATTGGCAAAAAAAGTGATCTAAAACCAATAAGGTACATTTTGAGCGTAACAAAGTGTATATGCGCTCATTGGCCGTGAATATAAAAATCAACGGCCTTGGAATCCCATGAAAAATCCCTTAAACAATTAGAAATATTTATTATTAAAACAATTTACGTCTATAGATTATAAACAAATATTTTCAAATCCACTATTATTGCTGCACCTTTAGTCCAAATTTAGATTAGGCGAGTTTACTTGCGGAGAGAGAGGGGCAAGGGGTATAGAAATGAAAAAAATTGCTCGTACCGACAATTTTCTGGCAATTCGTTTTGTGTATTTCGTATTTGTTGACATTTTATATATATACACATTTTATATATTTTATATATATTTAACTGTGAAAAAACAACAAATAAAAAAAATTTAGAAACCGAATTGCCTTGTATATATAAAAATTGCTGCAATCAAACTCGCCTAATATAAATCAGGACTTAAAAAAGACAACTCTGTTTATTAAATACCACATCAAATAAAATCAGAATCACAAATATTTGCTTTCAGTTCGTCCTCGGACGGCTCACAAGAAAGACGTAAAAAAATTTTAAATGAGTACTACACGCCCACGGGCTTAAAAATAGATTTTTACAAAATGGCGGTTGTTAAGCGTTCGCTTAACTAACACGTGTGTTTTTAAATACGGATAACCTATAAATTACGAGTCGTTCAACAAAATCCAAACAGCTGCGCATGAAATTTTTAATTTTCGTAAATTTAATAGCAAAAGAAGATGCTTTTCGCTACTATGTGACTCCTTCACAGTAGAAGAGTTCACTGATACACAAGGCTTAGAAAGTCTGAACATTGTGGTCAAATTCTTAAAGAAGATAAGTCAACCTGCAAAACACAAACCACCATCTATGGATAAAGTCAAATTCGTAGCAAAGCTACATACGGATACATGGCACTAAACCTTCTATCCCTATAGAAAGTGGGCCAACCAAAATAATAAAAAAAAAAAAAAAAAAAAATATTTGCTTTTTTCCAGGTAAACACAATGATGAATGCTCTAAGAAAAGCAGACTTAATAAAGTTCAAGAAGCGGTTACGCATCGAATTGAAATGTGTACGGTATGAAAAGAAAAGGATCCCAGGGATATGATATGAACTTTTGAATTTCGGTAAGTACCGTTATATGGGGTGTATCTTTTAAATTGCATTAATATTAATCATTTCATAATGATAATCCAAAATTACATTGCTTATTGAAAACCAATTAGGACCAAATGGATTTTTTTTGTTTAATTCAATTGAATTTATACAAATACTTTAAAGTTTTTTTATACAAATCCGAATTCTTTTTACAGACTATTAAATATTTGGTCTGTTCCTGTACAATAGGGTTCGTCCTTGAGCCAAATAAGTGACCTATGCCGAATTTCATCCAAATCGGATCATAAATACGACCTGTACTTTGTTCTCAATACATGAACGGACGGAAGGACATGCGTAAATCGACTCAGAAAGTGATTCTATGCATATTCTCAAAAGGAACCACGTTTCTATCTCGTTTCATTTTGCCTGTTACAAACATATGCACAGTGTGGTAAAGGGTATAAAAATAGTGTGAAGTCTATGGCTCATGGATCCTGACCCCATGTTAAAACAAACACTTGGCTAGTTTTAGAGCTGATTTAGATCGATCTGATTTCAACTTTTATATTTAACTTGTTTCATTCAACCTTAGAGATTGGGATTATTTGTCGCCAAATTATTTTCAGATAATTTGGAGTCGAATGTCAAATTTTCTGTCTATTGTACAGATAGGTAGAAATGTAGAAATATGTTCCTTTAAAGCTTGAAGGAAAAATATATTAAAGGTTTCGACCAGTCTGTCACAGGTTGACGACATCTTGCGCAAAAAAAATCTACTGAACTTATCCGGTATATATTAGTAATGGTGGGTAAGTAATTGGATAATTAGTCCTTATGTTAGGTTTGGGGATGTGCAGTTACTAAAGTGGCTGCAGCACTCTGAGACCGTCAGGTCCATTGTGATCATCCACGAAAAGAAAAAGATCTATGGGGATCTATGGAGAGAGAAAAAAAGGCGGATAGAGAGAGATGAGAAGCTTACAAGGAAGTGTGAGAAGTTAAGTATGAGTTAGTATCGATGAGATCGGACAAAAGATATATTACGTGCACTTTCCCAAACACTTTAGGTGTCTAATTATGCTGTAGATTAGAGCAGGTCCCGTTATAAGAAACTAAGACTCGGTGGAGTCTTTACTGGTAAAGTCCTTGATATTGCAATGACCAGTAATGATCCATGTCATTACTCTTATTTCAGCTTTGCTCAGGTTCAACAGTGAGTGTGTCCTTTTGGTAAAGAGATATGGAGAGATGACATATGGGTGATTTGATTGAGCCATCAATTGCTAGATCTGTAGGTTGAGATCCTCGTCTAGCTAATTCGTTTGCTCTTTCATTACCCATGATGTCCTGATACCCAACACAGCCGATAGCTGTAGGCAAGTTCTTCCAAAACTGTTCTACACTTGAAGACGGCATCAGATTTGATGTAACAGGATTTGATGGCTTTAAGATGACAATAGAGATCGCACAAAAGATGTATTACGTGTCAAGGTTGCACTTTCCCAAACATGGAGTAGATAACGCATGGGTTAATATCACCTAAACATTTGACGGTTTGCTTTGACTAAATTGGATATTGCAAAAGAGTATACCACAGGAGATTAAATTTGTGTTTCACTTTAAATACAAAAAATAGAACAAAATTTGTTGAGATTTAATGTATTTAAGTGAGCTATGGATGAGTTGGCTTTGACATTGAACCTAAACCACAGGAGATTAAATTTGTGACTGATGAAAAAATAACAAAAAAATTTGACCAACTGAAACGATCTAGCTATGTGCATTGAATTCAATAAATCGATTTTAAAATATTGCTTCCGTATACGAATGATCAGTTCTTGCATTTCACATCTCTGATTAATTTCCTTTGTGTATGATTTTTATTACAACATATTCCCAAAATTCCCATTGACGAGCCCTCCAAAAACCAAATCGAAAGGTGTGGTTAATGAACTCCACATTTTTTCACTGTCGTTTTACTACTTTAAGACAGGCTGAAACGAATCCCTGACCTTGGACAACTGGATTGTCAATGGAAAAAGCCAATTGTGAACATAATCGAAGAAAAAAAGACCGGTTTATGCGGAATGCAACAAAAAGCATCGAAAGCTATCAACTGAATACAAGAGGGGACAATACCGTTGTCTCACAAGATTTTTTGCTATGACTATCAGAACCCAACACAAAAAAGATACAGTGTTTTCAAATCGATTATGGCGAATGGGGTGAATCGAATTGAATCCCATTAACTATTCAAAAATCCCTCCCATTTCCTTAAATAGAAAATACAATTGTTTATTGCTTATAATGAAAAAAGTATTACTATAAAAAAACTATTACTATAATTAAATTAAAACTTTAATTACAAATTAAATTATAATTTACATACCTGTCAGTAAGCATGATCATTACAATGTTTTATTACATACATACATACATACATACCGATTTATATTATTACAAACTACAAACTTGTTATCCATCTATGGAAACTAGTTTTCAACTGTAAATCATCTTTCAAGTCGATAGTGACGTTTCCATGGTGTTCCTTAATGTTGTTAACAGAGTTTCAGAGGGACTGGTTAATTAAAAGGGATCGGGTTAAAGGGGGCCAACAATGAGGGAGTCAAGTAGAATAGCATTCTTTGTTTTGTTTTTTTTTTTTTATTTGTCATGAGTCATTAAGTCAAAGTGCGTTTTTTTGTAAGAAGACATACCATACAGGGATGGGAGGATGTCGGAGGTACCAAGTTTTGTTTTAAATATTTCTTGAGAGGATTAAGGTGAGAGAGTGAGGAAAGTAGTAAAGTCGAACGGGGCCGACTATATGATACCCTTCACTACTTTGGGTATATTCAACAGATGAATCCTAACAGACGTCGCATTTTTAAAGGACCAGTAAAATGAAATTGGATCCATTCATTACGCTATGCTTAATTTCTAGCAAACCGAAAGATATTTAGGGATTTTGGTGCACCATTTATATAAAATCGGACGAAAATATAAAAGGGAGCTATATCTATATATGGACCTATTTTCAGGAAACTAAGAACACATCATTCTGCATCCAATTCATTACGTTGTGCCAAATTTCGTGCAAATCGAAAGATAAATAGGGACATTGGTGCACCACTTACATAAAATCGGACGAAAATATATATGGGAGCTATATCTGAATCGATTTTCTCGAAACTTAACACACAACATTCAGTACGATATGCAGAAATCCGTGCATATCGAAATATATATAGGGATTTTAGTGCACCATTTACATAAAATCGGACGAAATTGTGTATGGGAGCTATATCTATATCTGAACCGATTTTTGCGAAACTTAGCACACATAATGCTTGACCTAATTCAGTGCCCAATGCAAAATTGGAAATCGAAAGATATATAGGGACTTTGGTGCCCCATTTACCTTAAATCGGACGAAAATATATACAGGAGATATATCTAAATCTGACCCGATTTTCTCGAAACTTAGCATACATCATTCTTGATCCAATTTAGTACCCTATGCAAAATTTCGTGCAAATCGAAAGATATATAGGGACATTGGTGCACCACTTACATAAAATCGGACGAAAATATATATGAGAGCTATATCTAAATCTGAACCGATTTTCACGAAACTTATCACACATCATTCTGGACCTAATTCAGAATCCTATGCCGGATTTCGTGCATATCGAAAGATATATAGGGACTTTGGGGCACCATTTACCTTAAATCGGACGAAAATATATATGGGAGCTATATCTAAATCTGACCCGATTTTCTCGAAACTTAACACACAACATTCTGGACCTAATTCAGTACGATATGCAGAAATCCGTGCATATCGAAATATATATAGGGATTTTAGTGCACCATTTACATAAAATCGGACGAAATTGTATATGGGAGCTATATCTATATCTGAACCGATTTTCGCGAAACTTAGCACACATAATGCTTGACCTAATTCAGTACCCAATGCAAAATTGGAAATCGAAAGATATATAGGGACTTTGGTGCCCCATTTACCTTAAATCGGACGAAAATATATACAGGAGCTATATCTAAATCTCATTTTCTGAAACTTAGCATACATCATGTGTGTAAAATTTAGTACCCTGTGCCAAATTTCGTGCAAATCGAAAGATATATAGGGACATTGGTGCACCATTTACATTAAATCATTTACATTAAATCGGACGAAAATATATATGAGAGCTATATCTAAATCTGAACCGATTTTCAGGAAACTTAACACACATCATTCTAGACATAATTCAGAATCCTATGCCGGATTTCGTGCATATCGAAATTATATAAAAGCGTACTTTACCTTAAATCGGACGAAAATATATATGGGAGCTATATCTAAATCTGAACCGATTTTCACGAAACTTAGCACACATCATTCTGGACCCAATTCATTACGATGTGCCAAATTTCGTGCAAATCGAAAGATATATAGGGACATTGGTGCATCATTTACATATAATCGCACAAAAATTTATATGGAAGCTATATCTAAATTTGAACCGATTTTCTCGAAACTTAGCACACATCATTCTGGACCCAATTCATTACGTTGTGCCAAATTTCGTGCAAATCGAAAGATATTCAGGAACATTGGTACACCATTTACATTAAATCGGACGAAAATATATACGGGAGATATATCTAAATTTGAACCGATTTTTCCCAATTTCAATAGGGTTCGTCCTTGGGCCAAATAATTGACCTATGCCAAATTTCATCCAATTCGGACCAAAAATGCGACCTGTTCTTTGTTTGCAATTTAACATCTACAGACGGACGGACATGCATAAATCGATTTTTCTGATGCCCTAAATCGACATTTCTGATGACCTACACAAGGAGTGGATTTTCCAAAAAACATTTTTGAGGACTTACACAAGGCGTGGATTTTTCAAAAAATGCTTGAAAAAATATTTTTTGAAAAATCCACACCTTGTGGACGCTATTTCCAAGTGGCCAACAAGGTGTTGTTCAAAAAAAAAAAAAAAAAAAAAACATTTTTTCAAGTAGCCAACATTGTGTGGATTTAAAATAATTTCGATTTTTTGATCCCTGATTTTGTAATTGATTAAAACTTCCCATCTCTGCTTGGTTCTAAACTAATATTTCGCACTAGCCTTGCGATGACGTTTTGCCATTAATGCTTCGGGCAAGCTAGAGTCAGCATCTAGCATCATCAACAGAAATGCAACAATAAGCCAGCCAGCCAGACATGCATGCATTCTCTAGATGTTTTTCTCCTCGTTTGCTGGGCCGGTCAGTCTCCGAACTCTCTCCTTTGTTCTGATCCCATTCGGTTAATGAGAATGTATAGTGCGATTGATCAGTTTTTATCAGTTGTTCTGTACTCTCGCCAGCAATTCTGACTGTCCGGCCGGATTCGAAGCTAAGTTGTAAACTGTTTCGAATATAGTTATTCGAATGTTGGAAAATTGCAATCAGTTTGCTTGAAGCTTTGTTTCAACTAAGTTCGTTCCGGTGTTTCTGATTCTTGTTCGGTCTAATATTTACATAGAATTTAACAGCTTAATAAAAAGGAATAATACAAATATAGTGTTAAAAAACTAAATAAATAAAAAAATAAATATTGACAGAACAAAAACAAAAAGGTATTTATTTAGTGAGTGAGCTAACTGTTAATTTTACGGAATTTAAGAAAAAACAATTGAAAATTTTGTAAAAAAAAATAAATACGGAAGTTAAAAAAATTTCGAAAAAAAATCAGAATCAAAATTTTGGAGTATATTTTTAACAATAAAAAAATCGAAGGGTGTTAATATTGAATCATTGCCATTTTATTTCTAATTATAATAAGTGTCTTTGTTTTTGTAAAATTTTTTATTGTTGTAATTTATGCATTTTTCCTTATGGGAATCCACCTTGGCGTGGATTATTCTATAATTTATACCACATAAATATTTATTATTTATAATAAAAGATTACAACAGCGTTTACACAAGGCCCAACAAGGCGTTGATTTTTTAAAATATATTTTTTGAAGACCTATCGAAGGCGTGGATTTTTTTAAAAAATATTTTTGAGGACCTATCGAAGGCGTGGATTTTTTTAAAAATATTTTTGAGGACCTATCGAAGGCGTGGATTTTTTTAAAAAATATTTTTGAGGATCTATCGAAGGCGTGGATTTTTTTAAAAATATTTTTGAGGACCTATCGAAGGCATGGATTTTTTTTAAAATATTTTTGAGGACCTATCGAAGGCGTGGATTTTTTTAAAATATTTTTGAGGACCTATCGAAGGCGTGGATTTTTTTAAAATATTTTTGAGGACCTATCGAAGGCGTGGATTTTTTTAAAATATTTTTGAGGACCTATCGAAGGCGTGGATTTTTTTAAAATATTTTTGAGGACCTATCGAAGGCGTGGATTTTTTTAAAATATTTTTGAGGATATATATTTTTAAGGGATATTTTTGAAAACAAATCGAAGGCCTCGATTGTTTAAAAATATTTTTGAAAACCTATCGAAGTCTTCGATTGTTTAAAAAATATTTTTGAAAACCTATCGAAGGCTTCGATTGTTTAAAAAATATTTTTGAAAACCTATCAAAGGCTTCGATTGTTTAAAAAATATTTTTAAAAACCTATCGAAGGCGTGGATTTTTTAAAAAGGCGAGTATTTTTATACCCTTCACCACACTGTGGTACAGGGTATTGTGTCTTTGTGCATATGTTTGTAACAGGCAAAAGGAAACGAGATAGGCACATGGTTCCTTATGAGAATATGCATAGAATAACTTTCTGAGTCGATTTATGCATGTCCGTCCGTCTGTCCATGTTAAATTGTAAACAAAGTACAGCACGCATTTATGATTCAAATTGGATGAATTTTGGTACAGATCATTTATTTGGCACAAGGACGAACCCCATTGAAATTGGAAAAAATCGGTTCAAATTTAGATATAGTAGCTCCCATATATATTTTCGTCCGATTTAAGGTAAATAGTGTACCAAAGTCTCTATACATCTTTCGATTTGCACGAAATTTGGCGCAGCGTACTGAATTATACCTAGAATAATGTGTGCTAAGTTTCATGAAAATCGGTTTAGATTTGGATATAGCCCCCATATATATATTTTCGTCAGATTTAAGGTAAATGGGACGCCAAAGTCCTATATATCTTTCGATTTGCATGAAATTCGGCATAGACTACTGAATTAGGCCTAGAATAATGTGTGCTAAGTTTCGTGAATATATGTTAAGATTTAGATATAACTCACATATACATATATTTTTTCCGATTTAAGGTAAATGGTGTACCAAAGTCCCTATATATCTTTCGATTTGCACGAAATTTGGCATAGTGTAATGAATTACGTCTAGAATGATGTGTGTTAAGTTTCCTGAAAATCGGTTCAGATTTAGATATAGCTCCCATATATATTTTCGTCCGATTTAAGGCAAATGGTGCAAAAATGTCCCTATATATTTCGATTTGCACGAAATTTGGCACAGCGTACTGAATTGAACATAGAATGATGTCTGCCAAGTTTCGTGAAAATCGGTTCAGATTTAGATATAGCTCCCATATATATTTTCGTCCGATTTAAGGTAAATGGTGGAAAAAGGTCCATATATATCCTTCGATTTGCACGAAATTCGGCAAAGCATGCTGAATTAAACCTAGAATGATGTGTGCTAAGTTTCGTGAAATTCGGTTTAGATTTAGATATAGCTCCCATATACATATATTTTCGTCCGATTTAACTGTAAATGGGACACCAAAGCCCTATATATCTTTCGATTTGAATGAAATTCGGCATAGACTACTGAATGAGGTCTAGAATGATGTGTGCTAAATTTCGCGCAAATCGGTTCAGATTTAGATATAGCTTCCATATATCGTTTTGTCCGATTTAAGGTAAATAGTTCACCAAAGTCCCTATATGTCCTTCGATTTCCATGAAATTTGGCATAGACTACTGAATTAGGTCTAGAATGATGTGTGCTAAGTTTCGTGAAAATCGGTTCAGTTTTAGATATAGCTCCCATATACATTTTCGTCCGATTTAAGGTAAATGTTGTACCAATGTCCCTACATATCTTTCGATTTGCACAAAATTTGGCATAGTGAACTGAATTAGGCCTAGTGTGTGTTAAGTTTCCTGAAATTCGGTTCAGATTTAGATATAGCTCCCATATGTATTTTCGTCCGATTTTATGTAAATGGTGCACTAAAGTTCCTATATATCTTTCGATTTGTACGAAATTTGGCACATTAAATCTAGAATGATGTGTGCTAGGTTTCGTAATAATCGGTTAAGATTTAGATATAGCTCCCATATATATTTTCGACCGATTTAAGGTCCCTATATATCTTTTGATTTGTACGAAATTTGGGACAGCGTACTGAATTATACTTAGAATGATGTGTATCAAGTTTCGAGAAAATCGGGTCAAATTTAGATATAGCTTCCATATATATTTTCGTCCGATTTTTGATAAATAGTGCACCAAAGTCCCTATATATCCTTCGATGTGCCTGAAATTTGGCACAGCGTACTGAATTCAGTCTAGATTGGTATGTATTAAGTTTCGTGTGTGTAATGGTGTGTATTAAGATTAAATTGGTTCCGATTTAATGTAAATTGGGCACTAAAGACCCATAGCTAGGCCGATTGGCACAACGTACTGAAATTAGTATTCCCTCGAAAAGGCGACGTCTGTTAGGATACATATAAAGAATATATGTATCCTTCAAAGTGGTGAAGGGTATCATATAGTCGGCCCAGTCCGACTTTACTACTTCCCTTACTGGTTTAAAAATTATTTTTTGAGGACCTACACAAGGCGTGGATTTTTTAAAAATATTTTTCAAGTAGCCAAAAAGGAGCGGATTTATTTATTTTTTTTTTTCATTTTAATAACAATTTTGAAAAAAAAAAAAAATAGTTCAATCCCAACAAATTATCTCAAAAAAAGTCGTTTCGAAAATTGGGTCACTTGGCCAACAACTAAAAGTCGTGATGATTAGCCATACGAACATCTGAAATTAAGTGATTTAAAAACATCAAGAATAAAATCGAATTGAAAACGATTAATTTTTGTGTTGACATCATGCATCTGATTTAAGGAAAAACAACATTCGTATTTTGAAATTAAATTTAATTCAGTTACTGTTATATATTCTAAATATGTAAAAGAAAGAGGTAACCAGAAATTAAACAAACAAATATATTTATAAATAAAAATTAACAACAACAATAAAGCAAATTATGGAAAAGTGTGGCAGAAGTAAACAAATGACAACAACAACAACAAAAACCAATGACACCTTATATGGTATGGCATGGTACAACGATGACTACCTCGCCACAGCAATTAATACAGAATTGAATATTCAAATTAAGTTATGAAAGTTCTGCAATGAAAATATTGAAAATGTCTACCACTAAGGTCTTCCTTAATTTATGTTTTAAAAATATCCACTCTTCAAATATTAATAAATTGAAGAGTCATGATTATTGAATTGAATAGCCATAATGACGTATTGAAATATGCAAATCAGATTTATTTAATACATCCATGATTTATAAGGAAGTAAATTTCTGTTTCAAAAATAAATAATTACAAATTTATTTTTATTTATCACCAATCGACTAATAAAAAAATTTTATGAGATTTTTTAATTAAATTTCTTTATTAAAATTTCCATTTCACTTTAAGACTTGTAATATAAAAAATTAATATTATTAGGTTATAAGGTCAATTATGCTGTAATATAGGGGTGTGAGCAGACTAATCACCACAGCCATTAAGGTAGATTGTTAATAATGGTATTAACATTACAATTTGACATTTTAATAGGGTGTCGATGATCCACAGCAATACACTGAGACTAGGCTTAACAACAACCCTGAAAACATGACTAAAAAATAAACAAGTGAAAAGGCGTTAAGTTCGGCCGGATCGAACTTTGGATACCCTCCACCATACATATATACTGACAGGTACTTGAAATGATAATATAGGGAAAATACCAAAAAGTGGACTCATACCGACATTTCTACAAACCGATTATGTAAACCGTGGTACAACTCTCAGAAAGTTTTAATGGATAGTTATTGCCTTATGGCTAATGAGGGTGTATACATTTTGACACGGTGAAAATGAGCCTCATCGAAATATTTTGTTCTAGACCCCATGTTTCTTTGGACCAATTTTGTTTTAGAAAATTTTGATTTCTTCCAAACTTTGCCCATCTTATTTTTTCTTCCAAACTTAGTTCAAGTTCGAAGATGGGGAATATCGGTCTACTCCACCTGGTACCTCCCACAGAGGGGGGAAGGCCTAAATGCGGGTTATAGTTCATTATCGAACCTTACGTTCTAGTTTTTTATCCTCCGATATCCTCCGCAGGTGAAATGATTGCAACAGAGTCATAGAACCAAACTCAAAAAAGGGGAGGGGTCGAATATTAACAATTTTTGGTAGGGAGATTTGTTACCATATACGACTAGAAAATACCAAATTCCAACGCATTCGGTAGAATAACGCACTCAAGAACCCCAACATATCGAAAATTGGGGGTACCCATATATGGGGGCTATACGAAAAAATGGACCTATATTCATAATTTTTTTGTGGAGAGATTTGGTACCTATTAAGAACTCAAAATACCAAATTACAGGCAATTCGACGGGAAAATACGCTCAAAACCCCCAAAATACTGAAAATTAGGAGGTACTGTTATATGGGGGCTACCAGAAAAAGTGGACCTATATTTATAATTTTTTGTGGATGCATTTAGTACCCAATAGGAACCCAATATATCAAATTTCAGCGAATTCGGATGAAAAACGGAGCTATGCCTAAACGTGGACCGATATATCCCATCTTCCAACTTGACCTGCCTGCAGACAAAAAACAAAACTTTGGAAAATTTCAGCAGCCTACTGTTATATGGTGGGCTACCAAAAAAAGTGGACCTATATTTATAATTTTTTGTGGAGACATTTAGTACCCAATAGGAACCCAATATACCAAATTTCAGCTAATTCGGATGAAACACGGAGCTATCCTAAATGTGGACCGATATATATTTTTTGTGACCTGCCTGCAACAAAAAATTTTAAACTTTGGAAAATTTCAGCACCCTATCTCAATTCCTTCAGAAGATAGTTACAACAGACAGACGGACGAGCATGGCTAGATCGTCTTATAATATTACCCTGATCAAGTATATATATACTTTTTAGGGTCGGAAATGAATATTTCGATGAGTTACAAACGGAATGACAAAATTAATATATCCTCCATACTATGGTGGAGGGTATAAAAATATATTTTTTGTGTAGGTTCCTAAAAAAAATTTTAACACCAGTATGGAAAAAAGTAAAGTCGGACGGGGCCGACTATATGATACCCTTCAACACTATGGGTATATTAAACGAATGCATCCGAACAGAAGGGCGCCATTAAAATGAAATTGGATGAATTAAATATGTGACCTTTATCTAAATGTGAAATCGGGCGAAACTATATATGGGAGCTATATCTAAATCTGACCGATTTTCAAGAAATTTTACACACATCATTCTAGACTCAATTCAGTATGCTATGCCAAATTTCATGGAAATCGAATGATATATAGGGACTTTGGTGAACCATTTACATTAAATCGGTCGAAATATATATGAGAGCTATATCTAAATCTGAACAAATTTTCAAGAAAATTTTGCACACATCGTTCTAGACTTATTTCAGTACCCAATGCCAAATTTCGTGCATATCGAAGAATATATATGGATTTTGGTGCACTATTTACCTTAAATCGGGCGAAACAATATATGGGAGCTATATCTAAATCTGAACCGATTTGCAAGAAATTTAACACACATCATTCTGGACTTAATTCAGTACGCAATGCCAAATTTCGTGCAAATCGAGGGATATATAGGGACTTTGGTGAACCATTTACTTTAAATCAGGCGAAACTATATATGGGAGCTATATCTAAATCTGAACCGATTTTCAAGAAATTCTACACACATCAGTCTGGTCTCAATTCAGTACGCTATGCCAAAAATCGTGCAAATCGAATGATTTTCAGGGACTTTGGTGCACTTTTTACCTAAAATCGGACGAAAATATATATGGGAGCTACATCTAAATCTGAACCGATTTTTCCCAATTTCAATAGATGAGCTATGCCACATTTCATCGAAATCATCCAATTCGGATTATAAATGTTAAAAAATCAACGCCTTATGTAGGTCCATAAAAAATATTGTTAAAATATTCACGCCTGTAAAAAATCCTCGCCTTTTGACCTATTTGCAAAATATTTTTTTTTTGATCGACGTCTTGTGGCCTTTTTAATCTTTTTTCAGATCGACATCTTGTGGGCTTCTTCAATTTTTTTTTGAGATCGACACCTCGTGTAGGTCGCTAAAAAAAATATTTTTTTAAAATCCACGTCTAAATCCCTAAAAAAATATTTTTAAACCAGTGAGCGGAGCATTATAGTCGGACGGGGCCGACCATATCGTACCCTACACAACTTCCAAGAAAATCCAACTTTCTGCGGGTCTATGTTCTGAGTTTGGGCCTCTTGACCGACTAGATGTCAACAAATATTACTAATATTCAGTACAGCCCTTCTAATTACTTGTCCAGATTCCCTTCACCGTAGGTTGTGTTGTGATGTTCGGTTTTCAATTGTGGCCTATAGATTGACTCAAAAATCACGAAAAAAGTTTTCGGTCCACTTCATCCCAATGTTATTATCAGATCATCACCGAAAATTATTGGCGTTGTCCTTGACCATACCTGGATTGGTAATGGTTTATTTGATAATATCTGAATACGTAAGCACCTGAAAATATTGACGTGTAACTCCCACATCCGAGCACATACGACAATATAATTAGTATCAATTTGAAGATCAACCGCTCCTCTTGGATATACAATCAACTTATTTGGGTATATGTCCTTCAGGAGTAAATATGTACGCTATGAATACAAAATTTGTAATTTTTCACACAAAAGTCAGGGTCCATTTGACCCGCTAAATATTGACCGATCTTTATTCACAGGCTTATTCTTTAGCCCGATCCCCTTCTCCATGTAAAAATATTTGGGCCATAATTGCGGGCTCTGGATCGACCAGAATATCAGACAAAAATAAAGTTTTTAGTCCATTTCATCTCCTACATATTAACCGATCTTTTCCAAAAAAATATAGGGGTATTCATTGGACAGAACCCATCCTACATGCAAAATTTGGTGAAGATCTGCGGCCTGTATCGTGTTTACAAATTATAATGGACACACATGTCTAGATCGACTCGGACACACATGTCTAGATCGATTCATAGTTGTGTAGGTTATAAATATAATTTTTTAAAAAATCCTCGCCTATGTGGTTAGGAGATTTTTTATTTAAAATCCACCCCTCGTGGATTAATAACACCTCCTTAGACTCGAAGAAAAATCTAAAGGGTCCTCTCCGCACCTTCTCGTTATCTCTATCATCATTAAAATTATTAAAAATTCAATTATTATTTAAATAATTGTATAGCTATCAAACGTCCAACTGGTCTCATGCACGTGCCGTCTACCTAAACGTGTAATTAATAAACCGGCAATTCTTTAAGGTATTTATATGAGTCGTATATTTAGCATCTAATTGCAGAAAAAAGGTCATTGCCGTTTACGATTTTTGTTCTGTGCACCCCATATTCCAACTCTCTAGGTTAAATCGAGTCATTGATCGCACATGTGCAGTCCGAATAGAGCGCAGGCGCAAAACAATTATAAACAAAGAAATTAGACAGGTATCGAAGAGCCAACGATTAAACCGTTATTAAAACCTGCTGTAATAATAAAAAGAAAAAAAAATAATAGAAAACAAATTTCGGAACCATATTGGGGACGATTTTTTTCTAAGTTTCTTCAGGAGATCATATCAAAAGGGTATGGAAGAGAGGGCTGATTTATTTAGCCTATTTTAACTTCTCTGATTTTGAAAGAACAAAATATTTTAATTTGATCATTTCATTATTACAATCACGATGTTCGCATGTGGTTCCATCTGGTCCCAAAAAATTCTAAGACGACCCCAAATAGGTTCGCCCACAAACTTTTGGTTTTCTTCATTTTCTGTCTGCTGATTTTTAACTATGCAATTGCTATATGTAGGGCAGTATATGAGGCGGACCCTTCTCTTGACCTATGGCGATTTTGTTTGTAAAAAAATTGTTTTGAAAACAAATCTGAAATACTGATAAGAATTATTATTTTCTTTTTTAATTATTTTTGTCCAAGCCCTTATCAATAAATTTCGAATATACAAAAAAGATCATTCCGAATATAACATTTGTGGGGTAATACAACAACAACAAACAAATAAGAGACATTGTTGAATATGCATTTTGATTGTGAATATTTTTTATTGTTACTGTTGTTGTTATCACTTCGTGGCTACTGCAAGAGCTCGCCGTTAGGAAGGCTGATATTGCAACAATATAGCTTAGAGAGAATTGGGAAACGTAGAGCCAAGCTAAAGGGCAGCCTTAAAGGCGGATTTTGTAAAAGATCTTGTGAGGCCGTCATAGATGAGCTGAAAGAAATCTTTGTAACTAACTGATAAGGGGTCTTTATAGACGGGATGGAGGAACAATTAATCGAAAAGCTGGGGAGAGATTGTTACATACGAGTTGAAATGGGTCTTTATAGGCAATTGTAAGGAAGTTTTTATAGACACGAAGTAGGGAGTCTTTATAGATCACCTGAAACGGAGGGAATCCATGGAGTAGTGAAAGGGAATACTTATGGACAAGCGGAAGGCAGTCTTTTTGAACGAGCTCATCGGAACCTTTATATAAAAACTGAAATAAATCTTTGTTGACCAGCTGAAAGGCTGAAAATGAGATGGGGAAATGTTCAGAGGCGAATTAAAGGGAGTTTTTATAGGCTAGCTGAAGGAATAGGGAACCAAAGGGAGTCTTTATAGACCACCTCAAAGGAGTCTTTATAGATGACAAGGAGGGAATCTTTAATGGAATATTTATCTTTAATGGAATAAGCGGAAAGCCGTCTTTAAAATCTGAATGAAATTTTTGTAAACCAGCTGAAAGGCTGAAAATGAGATGGGGATGTGTTTACAGGCGAACTGATGAGAGTTTTTATAGGCAAGCAGAAGAAAATCTTTATGGACTAGACGAAGGCATAGGGAGCTGAAGGGAGTGTTTATAGAAGAGCTGGGCGAATTTTTATAGATGAGCTAATATGAATATTTGTAGACGAGCTGAAAGAAGTCAATATAGATGATTTAAAAGTATTATTTATGGATGAGGTGAAGGATGCCTTTATAGACAATCGGAAGGGAGTCTTTATAGATGCAGTGGAGGGGGTATTTATAGGTCAATTGGAGAGAGTCCGAATGAATGAGATGAAGAGAATATTTATAGACAAGCTGAGGTGTGTCTCTACATTTGTGTTTTGGAGGAAGCCTTTATAAAAGTGAACTGAAGGAAGGCTTAAAAGGAGAGTTGAAGCGGGGTTTTTTTGGTCGATCTGAAGGGATTTTTTGTAGACGAGCTATAGGTAGTCTCTCTATAGACGAGTTGAAGGGAGCCACTATAGACCAACTGAAAGTAGGTTTATATATACTGAAGGACGTTTTTATAGAAGAGTTGAAAGAAGACTTTGCAGATGAGCTTATAATTTGGAAAATACTGATAAGAGTTAATTTTTTTTTTATCAATAAATTCGAATATTGTCCTGCCCTGGGGTCTTTAGTAATAAACTAACGTGAGTTTTTATAGCCTAGCTGAACGGAGTTTTTTTATAGATGAGTTGAAGGGGGTATGTAAAAGCTAGCTGCAGTGAGTTTTTATAGAGGGAGAAATTTTATAGACGAATTGAAGAGGGGTTCTTGGCAGTCGAGTCGAAATTTTGGAAAAAAAATGATTAGAATCTATATTTGTATTCAATTTTATTGTACAGTCCTTATCAACAAATTCGAATATTGTCCCGTCCTGGGGACCCCTAACAATTGGAAGTAGAATTCACTGAATATGCTGACTTCATAAAAACGATGCCCGAGCGTTTATGAGTTAGTTCTACCTTCAAATGTTAGGAGTTTCCATGATTGGATAAAAATGGCGCCCAACGTGGGACCTTCTTAACGACATTTCGGTTATAACGAGGCAGTCTTTGCAGACGAGCTGAAGGGTGTCTTTATTGGGGCGAGTTCGAAGGAGTCTTTATTGAAGATCTGAGAGGGGTATTTACAGCCGAGCTACAGGGAGTCTCTTTGTAGGCGAGCTGAAGGAAGTCCTTATAGGCTAGTAGAATGGAGTGTTTGTAGACGAGATGAAGGGACTTCATGAAAAATTTGCCCAAGCGTTAATGAGTTAGTAACACCTCCAAATGTTAGGAGCGCACATGATAGGATAAAAATGGCGCCCAACGTAGTGCTTCTTTAACCCTTTCAGTGTTTTTGTCGAATATATTCGACATTTAAAATTACTCTCTTCCTTTGCAAATTTTCGGTTATCCCATGTACCGTTACAACTGATGTCTTTGTTTTTGCTGAAAGACAGACAAAACTTTCCGAGGGTTAAAATAAGAATTGCTTTTTTTCTAAACTCTGTGGCTTCATATGATTTTAAATAAAAAATTTTAGATTTTTATTCCGACAAAAAATTTTTTTGACACTGAAAGGGTTAACGACATATATCGTATAATGATGGTAGTCTCGAAAAAGGTTTTGCTGAGGGGGTCTTTGTAGACGAGCTAAAGAGAGTCTTTATAGAAGATTTGAAATGTGTCTATATGGTCGAACTGAGGGAGTCTCTTTGTAGGCGAGCTGAATTGAGTATTTTGCTGAGAGTGTTTTTGAAGGCTGGAGATGGTTTTTGTGGACGTATCTTCGTAGTAGACCTAAAGTGAGTTTATATATGGATGCCTGAAGGGGTCTTTCAGTAAACGAGTTGTAGGGAATATTTGTAAATGAGTAGTTGAAGAAGTCAGTTTTTATATATGCCAGCTGAGGAGGTTCTTTGCGGACGAGATGGAAATTCGAATATTGTCCCGTCGTGAGCAACCCCATAATTTGGAGGTGGAACTAGCTCACTGTCTATGATGGCTTGATAAAAACTTTGCCCAAGGGTTAATGAGTTATTTCCCCCTCTAAATGTTGGGAATTCTCACGATAGAATAAAAATTGCGCCCGACGTTAGACTTTTTTAACGATATATGGGTTATAATGATGAAAACGTTTTTGATGAAGGGGGGTTGAGCTGGAGGTGGTTTTTGTAAATGGATCTTCGAAGAGGTCTTAAAGAGAGTTTATATCCGAATCCGAACCTAAGTCTATGCAAACTAGCGGGGTGATTTTATAAATGTGCTGAAGGTTGTCTTTAGTAAAGAGCCTTTATAAACGAGCCGAATAAGGACGTTTTTTCTGGACTAAAAAAAGCTGCAAAAAATATACTTTCCCCTTCTATTCTATGCGATGGGCTACTTCAGGTTAAATTTTATTTAATTGCCAACTATCTCTCGCATATAATAGCATATAATTTCTTGCCTCAGGTCAATCATGTAAATTGCTACAGAATCGGGTTAAACTGAAGCAAGAAAAAATGTATTAAAATGTATTTGAAAATAATTGTATTAATTTTTTTAAATACCTGCAGCAGCAGCAACAACAATAACTGCAAATTCCATTTCATGTTTTATCTACCGGTTGTCGACACTGACATTCAGACATATTTTTTCCAGTTTTCCAATTTTATGATGTATGGAACACGAGGTAGTATGTCTATTGGGGGTCGTGTCTACAAAGGCAATGTTTTGCAAATCGTTAGGAGGAGAAAACACATGGAACCAGATGACCTTTTTCAAAATACAACAAATTTACGATCCAAATATAAAAAATCTCCTTGCACCTCAAAATATAAAACAAATTTTTGTGACAGTCATTACATCGATCGAAAAACTTTTTTATTTCATTCAGGTTACACTAATCGACTGTGCTGTAGCTGAAGATGGAACAGGTGTATTGAATAATTGTTTCTCTATGAGATTTGTGTGTGTGAGAGTGTGTTGGAATTAATTTTGTAGTACAAAGCCGGTATAATTAAACACATTACAATGTATGTATGTAATTATATGTTCGCGTATAAGAGTATTAGCCATTTCTTAATTGCAAATTATCTAGATAATTTTGACAGTTGAACAACAGCTGTCATTAATAATTATTTTGAAAATCTTGAGATCAATGTGGATTTGTGTGATGGCTGTTAATTTGTATTGAAGGCGAAACAAATTATTCCTATGATTTATGTTAATTTCTCAAAAGTCTACAGGTTTCGAAAATTTGGGGGGTTTGAATTATACCAAAGGCCTTGTAGACTTATTGGGGTGGTCTTTGAGAAGGTCCATCAGAGGTATTGATTATGTTAAATGCCCATACAAGTTTGTCAAGCTATAAATAATCAGTGATATGATCTCCATTTTATACAACTACGAGTATATACATATATAAATCTGCTATATATATGGACCACTACAAATATATATACATAAAATCGTTATTAACGAAGGTCAAGGAAACCTCAAAATAAATCGCTCTAAACAAATCAAATAAATACCAGATCAAATGAAAAACTTATTTTCCGAAATCTTAGATATCATCGTTATAACTGATATGTCGCTACAGAAGATTACATGTTGGGCGCCATTTTTGTCCTATTATGGGGACACCTATTCTTTGAGGTGGAAGTAACTCAAAAACACTCATCGTTATAATCGATAGGTCGTTAAAGAAGGTCCCACGTTGGGCGCCATTTTGGACCTATCATGGGATCCCAAACTTTTGGAGGTGTATAGGTGCCACACTTTGGGGGCCACTTTCTCCTCTCATTGTTTTTTGGAGGTGGATGAACTAACTCAATAACGATCATCGTTATAATCGATATGTCTTATTAAATGTTTCGAAAATTTCGGCCCCTTCAATTAGTTGCCCTACGAAGTCGCCTATTAGCTTGTACATCAAGTCACATTTAAGGGACCCCTAACTTTTGAGATATACTGGAATCTACACTGATTAAAGAATGTCTCTACAAAATTTCGTTATAATCGATATGTCTTTAAAAAAGGCCCAAAACGGGCGCCATTTTGGACCTGTCATGGGGACCCCTAACATTGGATGTGGAGGAACTAACTTAATAACGCCCATATTTAAAGATGGCCACACTAAAAATATTAATTCTTATTAATATTTCGAAATTTTCGGCTCACGTTATTTCATAAATAATGTCTCCATTTAACTGTTCTTTGAAGTCCGAAGATTATGAATTCGCTCTGTAGGCGGTCTGTGAAGTCTTCTTTCAGATCATCTATAAAACTTCCTTTATTACGTCTATAAAGACTCCTTTTAGCTCGTCTATAAAGACTCCATTTAACCCGACCATAAATACTCCTTCCAACCAGTCTATAGAGACTCAATCTAGCTCATCTATAAGAACTTTATAGTAAGGCTACGTCTAGTTCGTCCATAAAGACTACCTGCAGCTCGTTCATAAAAACTCCATATAGCTCATCTATAAAGACTCCCTACATCCCATCTATAAATATTCCCCTCAGCTCGGATATAAACACCCCTTTCCGATCTTCTACAAAAGACTTCTTCCAACTCGTCTCAATAAAGACTGCCCTTAGCTCGCCTACAAAGATCGCCTCCAGTCTACAAAGTCCCACTCAGCAGAACATTTTTCGAGACTACCACTTTTTGTGTAGGTGGAACTAACGTCTTAACGCTAGGGAAAGTTTTTTTTATCAAGCCAGCATATTACTGAGTTCTGCCTCCAAATGTTAGGATCCCCAGGACTGAAAATATTCAAATTTATTGATAAGGATTGGACAATAAATTAAAAAATATTCCAATCGGTATTTCCAAGACTCCTTTCAGCCCGTCTACGAAGTACTTTATAAAGACTTTTGTCAGCTATGCTATAGTAATAGAGACTCACCTCAGTTCTTCTATAAAGACGGCCTTCAGATCTTCTATAAAGAATCTCTCTAGCTCGCCTAAAAAGAGACTCCCTTCAGCTCGTTTCAAAGACCCCCTCAGCAGAACATATTCAGTGAGTTCCACCTTCAAATGTTAGGGGTTCCCAGAACAGAACAATATTCGAAGTTGTTGATAAGGACTGGACAATAAATTAAAAAATATTCCTATTGATATTTCCAAGACTCCCTTCAGCTAAAGACTCATATCAGCTATGCTATAAACACTCCCCTCAGCACGCCTACAAACAGACTCCCATCTGTCCGGCTATAAATAAGTTTTTCAAATCTTCTATAAAGACTATCTACAGCACGCCTTGAAAGACCTCCTCAGCAGAACATTTTTCGAGACTACCATTGTTATAAGCTATATGTCGTTAAAGAAACACTACGTCGGGCGCCATATTTATTCTATCATGAGGACTTCTAACATTTGGAAGTGGAGCTAACTCATTAAATCCTGGGCAAATTGTTTATGAAGCCATTCTACTTAGCGAGTTAGTTCCACCTAGAGATGTTAGGGGTCCCCAGAACAGGACGATATTCGAATTTATTGATAAGGACTGAACAATACTATTTAATAAAAATATAGCTTCTTATTATTGTTTCCAAATTTTCGACTTGACTGCCAAGAGTCCTCTCAGTTTGTCTATAAAAATTTACTTCAGCTAGCTTTTACAGACCCCCTTCAGCTCTTCTATAAAAAAACCCATTTACCTCGTCTATAAAGACTCATGTTAGTTCATTAATAAAGACCCCAGGGCAGGACAATATTGAATTTATTGATAAAATAATAATTCTTATCAGTTTTTTATTTTTAAATTTTAGGCTTGTCTGCAAGGTCTTCTTTCAACTCTCCTATAAAAACGTCCTTCAGTTCGTCTGTAAACCTACTCTCATCAGATAGTCTATAGATCCTTCTTTCAGCTTGTCTATAAAAGTTCCTTTAGATCGATCAAACATACTTTCTTTATATAAAGGGTTTCTTCTGGTCATCTATAGAGTCTCCCTTCAACTCGTCTATAAAGAATCCCTTTAGGTCGACTAAAAAGCTCCCCTATAAAACCTTCCTTCAGTTCACTTTTATAAAGCCTTCCTCCAATACAAATATAGAGACTCACCTCAGCTAGTCTATAAAGATTCACTTCAGCTCGTCCTTTGGGACTTACTTCAGTTGGCCAATAAAGACCCCCCTCCACTTCGTCTATAAAGAGTCCCTTACCATCATATATAAAGGCGTGAAGGAAGCCTCGTTCATAAAGAATACTTTTATAGTGTCTTTTCAGGTCGTCTACAAAAGATCTTCTATAAAGATTTCCCCAGCTCGTCTATAAATACTCCCTTCAGCTTCCTATGTCTTCGTCTCGTTTATAAAGATTTCCTTCAGCTTGCCTATAAAAATTCCCTTCAATTCGCCTCAGAACACATTCCCATCTCCTTTTCAGCCCTTCCGTTGGCCTATAAAGATTTATTTCAGGTTTTCTAAAAAACCCTCCGATTAGCTCGTTTAAAAAGACTGCCTTCCGCTTGTCCATAAATATTCCCCTACACCTCTCCATAGATTTTCTCCATCTCATCTATAAAGACTCCTATCAGGTCGTCCATAAAAACTCCTTTCAGGTGGTCTATGAAAACTCCCTACATCTCGATAAATTCTTCCTCCATCCCGTCTATAAAAACCCTCATTCAGTTCGTAACAAAGATTTATTTCAGCTCATCTAAGAAGACCCCTCAAGATCTTTTACAAAATCTGCCTTTAATGCTGCCCTTTACCTTGCCTCAACATTTCCCATTTGCCCTTACTTAAGTTGTTGCAATATCAGCCTCCCTGACTGCGAGCTCTTGCAGTAACCACGAAGTGATAACAACAGCAACAATAACAAATATTCACAATCAAACTGCATATTCAACAATGTCTCCTATTTGTTTGTTGTTGTTGTAGTATTTCGACAAATGTCATATTCGGAATGCTCTTTTTGTTGTATATTCGAAATTTATTGATAAGGAACTGGACAATAAAAATTAAATAAAATAAAAATTCTTATCAGTATTTCAAAATTAAAAAAAAAAAACATTTTTTTACAAACGAAATCGCCATAGATCAAGAGAAGGGTCCGCATACTATACTGCCCTACCGACAGCAATTGCATGGTTAAAAATCAGAAGACAGAAAAAAAAGTAAACAAAAATTTGTCGACGAACCTATTTTGGGTCGTCTTAGAAGTTTTTTTTGGACCTGATGGGGTCCTCATGCGAACATACATCGGGATTGTGATAATGATGAACTTAAAATATTTTTCCTTACAAAATTAGAGAAATTAATATAGGCTATTTAAATTGCCCCTTCTCTCCCATACCCCCTTTGCCTTGGACATCAGTCAAAATTTAGAATCAAAATCACCCTCAATCTATATTTCGAAATTTGTTTTCTATTTTATTTTTTCAATTATTACAACTGGTTTTAGTAACGCTTTAATCGATGGCTCTGCCATACCTGTCTAAATTATTTGCTTATAATTGTTTAGCGCATGCGCTGTATTCGGACTGGCATGTGCGATCAATGGCTTTATTTACCCTAGATTTGGGATATGGCTGCGCAGAACAGAAATCGTAAACGGCAATGAACTTTTTTCTTTGCAATTATAAGCTAAATATTCGGCACCTATAAAATACCTTAAATAATTCCGAATTTATTAATTACACGTTTGGGTAGCCAGCACGTGCAGGAAACGGGTTTAATGTTTGATAGCTATAAAACTTTTTATAAATATTAAAAAAATATTTTTTTAATTCCTAATTTAACTTTTTCTTCATTTCAGTAGTCATGCCTGAATTTGAATACCGCTTGAATCTGGAACCCGAACTACCGGATGACATCAAAAAGGTTGCCATTGAACAGGGTGAATGTGAGGAGACCCGTAAACAAACAATTGATGAATTTCGTAATTATATTCTTGAGCATAACGGCTGTCAGCCACATCGTACCGATGATGAGTATCTGCAGAGATTTTTGAGGGCCCGCTACTGGAATATACCGCATAGCTATAAGTTGGTAAATAGAGACTCTAGGTATTCTCATGTCCAAAGTACTAACCCTATTTTTTTCTTGCAGATCTGCAATTATTACAAATTCCGTGACCAGAATAAAAACTTCTTTGAAAAAGTCCGCCCGCTGGACCTCACCTATATTGCAAGTAAAGATATTGTCCATGTCACCCCCTATAGAGATCAATGTGGTAGACGTATTATGATTTATCGTTTTGGCCTGTGGAAACCGAGTGAGGTCTCCACCGATGATATATTCCGAGCCTCGGTGTGTCTGCTGGAAATGGGTGGCATGGAACCCATTACCCAAGTGGTCGGGGGTATTGGCATTTTCGATTTAAAGGGTTTCTCACTGAATCACATTTTACATTTGAGCCCTGGCGTGGCCTCGAAAATGATTGCCCTGATGGTGGTAAGTGGGTCATCTGATTTTTTTGTGTGGTAAATTTTTAATGCGAGGTATATTTTTTTCCTTCTTGCAGACTTCTATGTTCACCCGAGTTGCCTCCATCCACATTGTCAATCAGAATTTCGTCTTCAATGCTGCCCTGAAGATCTTCCAGCCATTTATGGATGCCAAAATGCGGGAACATTTATTTATTCATGGTTCGGATATGGCCTCATTGCATAAACATATAAATCCCGATTGTTTGCCAAAGAGGTATGTAGGGTGAGGGTGAACTTCTATTTAAATTTCTTTAAATATCACAATTTTTAAAATTATTTTTTGAGGTTAGGTCTGCGGGTTTAAACAGGTTCACCTTAATTCTGCCTTATTTTTTCTTGTTCCTAATAACTAATTATTTATTATTTTCCTTTCAGATATGGTGGCACCCTTGACGATTTCTCCTCCACAGCCTGGCTAGAGGCCATCAAGGATGACAAACAAATCCAGCAGGAACTGGAGAAACAAGGTTATGTGATGTGAACCAAAAAGATCTCCCAGAAAAAATTAGTTATTAAGACAATCCAACAACAACAACAAGAACAACAAATAAAGTAGTCATAGATATATTTTTTTATTAAAAAAATCTCTCAAAAAATCCTCCATCGAAGTGCTTCTAAACACTAGCATACCCACTAAGAGCATTTGCCGAGGGATAATGTGATCGAAGTAGCATACAACGTTCCTGATCAATCCACAAGGTACGACGTTTTAACATAATTTCCCTTTCCAAGGTACTGCGGGTCTGCATTAATTTAGTTTTGACCTGTTCCGCTTCGTCAAGTTCTTGCAGCATTGCTGTAACTCCACTTTGAATGGTGGCTACCTCGTCGATTAGGTGTTGTTGTGCCGCATCACGACAATTTTCCACATTCGGACGGAAACTGCGATTGTCCATACGTGTCTGAGCCACCTTCATGGCGGAATCGAAGCTGCGCACGGCTCGATGTAGGTGTTCGATACGGGTCTCGGTGTCGGCCAGTTTTTGGAGGCACTGGAAGAGAGTGAAAAAATAAATATCTATTTTTTTTAAATCCGCACATATGGTCCTCAATAGACCTTGAGAAAAAATTCTTTAAAAACTCTACTCCTATGGAACTGCATAGACCTGGAGAATAAAAATTCTTTAAATAAATCCATGCCTATGGAGCTCAATAGACCTTGCGAATAAAAATTATTTAAAATATCCATGCCTATGGACCTCAATAGACCTGCAGAATGAAAATTCTTTAAATAAATCCGCCTATGGACCTCAATAGACCTGTAGAATAAAAATTATGTAAAATAATCCAGGCCTATGGACCTCAATAGACCTGCAGAATGAAAATTCATTTAATAAATCCGCCTATGAACCTCAATAGACCTTGAAAATAAAAATTCCGCAAATAATACATTCTAATGAACCTTAAGAATAAAAAATATTTAAGATACCAATAGAATAAAATCTCTTTAAATATACCCACGCCTATGGACCTCAAAGACCTGGAAAATAAAAATTCCCTAAAAAATCCACACCTATGGACCTTAATAGACCTTGACAATATTTTTTTTTAATCTACGCCTATGACCTTAATAGACCTTGTGAATAAAAACCCTTTAAATAAATCCACTCCTATGGACCTCAATAGATCTTGAGAATAAAAATTCTGTAAAAAATCCAGCCTATGGACCTCAATAGACCTGGAGAATTTAAATTCTGTAAAAAATCCACGCCTATGGACCTCAATAGACCTTGAGAATAAAAATTATTTAAGTATATCCACGCCTATGGACCTCAATAGGCCTGGAGAAAAAATAGACCTCAATAGACGTTGGGAATAATTATTCTGTAAAAAATCCACCCCTATAGACCTCAATAGACTATAATAAAAATTCCGTAAAAAATCCACGCCTATGGACCTCGATAGACCTTGCGTATACAAATTCTTTAAAAAATCCACTTACATCCCGGAGATCAATTTCAAACCTCCTCAAATTCTCCTGGGTACAATTAATCCTTGAGACAAATGCCTTTTCCACAGTATCGGCTTGAGTTCTCAGATCCCTTGCCGCATTAAGTAGTGTGGCGTTTAAGGTTTGTCGTAATTTCACCGATTTCTGGCGACATTTTTCACATTCCTCCAGGGTCTCCTTGCTGAAGTGTTCCCAATATTGTTCGGAAGCTTGCCTGGAGAAATAAAAACAGAGGACCAACAAGATGTAAAGTTTTCTCTTTGCGAACGGACTCCCCATAACTCACTCAGGCGGCTGCCTTATAGCACCCGGTCGAAACATTATCGTTGGCGATTTATTATTTAAATGCGCATTGACCGAATCAATTTCATAGGCTTCCTTCTTGTCACTCCAATCGTATTCCAAACGCTGGCGGGCGGTACGATTTTCCACCTGCTGCTGTTCGAAATCCTCCAAAGTCTTTTGAAGAAGTCGCCGAATTTCTGCAATTAATGCCAACTCCTTTACCAATTCCTCCTCCGGCGCGTCACGAACCAATTCTGTATCGGGACGACCACACCGCTTATCAATACATTCTTTGGCAATGGATTCGGGTAGACCCAATATCACCAAGGATTTCTTTAGGCGTACCCGTTCCTCTTCCAAGGTGCTTATTTCATCGGCCATGGCCTTTATCGCCGCTCCCAAGGTGGTCTTCCATTTGTCAATCAAGCGGGCCCGTTGGCGTACCATATCCGTAGTTTCCGCTTGGGTCTTCTCCACCAAAGAGGTTATGCGATTCAGCGATGTTTTGCAGCTAAATTGGTTTCTGAGGGAGACCAAATAATTTTTTAGAAATTTGTTTAAAAAGTGTGTTCCAATTTATTTACCTTAGGGTCCTATCAAAAATTTGATTGGTATTTTTTACAGTTTCCTGATTTTTGGCCCGCCATTCATTCGGGCTGAAGCGTGTGATGGAATAACGATCCACAACTGGGCGGGTTCCTGTCAAACCTGCCATGGGGCTCCAATCAACTTTACCCGTTGCCCATGGTCCAATGGGTCCCATTGTCTGGAGGTTGTCTTTTATGGGCATGGCATCCTCGGCCTGAGGCAGATAACAGGGTGGATTGTTAAATTCATCCGCCTGGGGGTCAATGGACATCTATGGAAGAAAATAAGAAGAATTTTTACTATCAAGGTCTATTAAAGCCCATAGGATTGGATTTTTTAAAAGAATTTGTATTCTCCAGGTCAATTGAAGTCCATAGGCGTGGATTTTTTAAAAGAATTTTTTCTCTCCAGGTCTTTTAAGGTCCAAGGCGTGGATTTTTCAAAATAATGTTTATTCTCCAGGTCTTTTAAGGTCCAAGGCGTGGATTTTTCAAACGAATTTTTATTCTCCAGGTCTTTTAAGGTCCAAGGCGTGGATTTTTTAAACGAATTTTTATTCTCCAGGTCTTTTAAGGTCCAAGGCGTGGATTTTTCAAACGAATTTTTATTCTCCAGGTCAATTGAGGTCCATAGGCGTGGATTTTTTAAAAGAATTTTTATTCTCCAGGTCTATTAAGGTCCATAGGCGTAGATTTTTGTAAAGAATTTTTATTCTCCAGGTCTATTAAGGTCCATAGGCGTAGATTTTTGTAAAGAATTTTTTTCTCCAGGTCTATTAAGGTCCATAGGTGTAGATTTTTGTAAAGAATTTTTTTCTCCAGGTCTATTAAGGTCCAAAGGCGTGGATTTTTTATAAACAATTTTTATTCTCCAGGTCTATGAAGGTCCATAAGATGGATTTCTTAAAAGAATTTTTATTCTCCAGGTCTATGAAGGTCCATAGGCGTGGATTTCTTAAAAGAATTTTTATTCTCCAGGTCTATGAAGGTCCATAGACGTGGATTTCTTAAAAGAATTTTTATTCTCCAGGTCTATTAAGGTCCATAGACGTGAATTTTTTTACAGAATTTTTATTCTCCAGGTCGATTAAGGTCCATAGACGTGGATTTTTTAAAATAATTTTTATTCTCCAGGTCTATTAAGGTCCATAGGCGTAGATTTTTATTCGCCAGGTCTATGAAGGTCCATAGGCGCGGATTTTTAAAATAATTGTTATTCTCCAGGTCTATTAAGGTCCATAGGCGTAGATTTTTGTAAAGAATTTTTATTCTCCAGGTCTATTAAGGATTTTTATTCTCCAGGTCTATGAAGGTTCATAGGCGTGGATTTCTTAAAAGATTTTTTATTCTCCAGGTCTATTAAGGTCCATAGAAGTGAATTTTTTTACAGAATTTTTATTCTCCAGGTTGATTAAGGTCCATAGACGTGGATTTCTTAAAAGAATTTTTATTCTCCAGGTCTATTAAGGTCCATAGACGTGCTTTTTTACAGAATTTTTATTCTCCAGGTCGATTAAGGTCCATAGAAGTGAATTTTTTTACAGAATTTTTATTCTCCAGATCGATTAAGGTCCATAGACTTGGTTTTTTAAAAGAATTCCTATTCTCCAAGTCTTTTAAGGTCCAAGGCGTGGATTTTTCATAGGCGTGGATTATTGCAGAATTTTTATTTTCAAGGTCTATCAAGGTCCATAGGTTTTGTTTTTAAGGAATTTTATTTAATTTTTTTCTTACCGCAAAATGTCCTTCCCTTGGTATATTCCTTTGTTCCAGATCCGGTCCATCTGCTGGGGGCATTGGTTCCTTAAATCAAAATGTGGTTATTCCCTTCTATTTTCTTGAATATTTTTTACCTCTGGTCCACAATTTTCACAGGAAGCCATTCCGATGCAATGGATCCCGTTCGAAAGTCTCTAAGAAAACTAACGATTTTCAAAATGCAACAAAAAATCCGTTTACAAAATAAAATAAGAAATTTCGAAAATTTTATTGTGACTACACAAACAACAATGGTATAAATTCAAGGGTTGCCAAGGTGTAACTGTTGTTAGGTTTGTTAAACAAGGGCTCAGAACCCAAAATTTCTTGTCTTCAAAAATTTATTGGTGTTGGCGGTTCCTAGGCAACCTCTGTTGGCTTGCGAAACTTTTGAAAAAACCTCACCGCAAATTCCAATATATTGTCCGGTTTATATTGAATGACATTCTGAACGAAGTCCATAAGGAAATCCGACAATTCAGAGTGTTTCTCGAAATAGGCCATTGCATTGTCATAAGTGAGTTGGGTTCGGAGGCGATATTGATCCAATAGTTGATTTTGACTACGCCACATTATTTCCAATTTTGGAACGATACGTTCCCGCTTCTCCACATAGCCTTTGGTCTCGTGCAGGACATAACGAAAGCCATGCCAAAAGTGTAGAACTATTTTACCATTCGCTGTGAAGAACGTCTCCGCAACTTCTTGAGGATAATCATTGAAATATTGGGTGGTTACGACATGGATGATGTTGTTGAAAGTTCGGTGGAATAGGCGGATTCGTTTGCGTTGCTCATTAATGGTCAGTTGGCAGCGGAGGATTTTTCCTATGAAAATTATAAAAAGAAACCCTACAATACCTCAATTTGAAATTTCCCGCTTATGGTCCAACTTACCAAATAAATTCATTGTAAAGTATTGAAAATCTCCACGAAAATTATTTAGGATTAGATGGCGCATTAGAAGTGTAACGCCACCATCCAACACGAAGACATCATTCCGATCCTTGACATTTATGACAGCCTTAAAACGTTGAATCTCCCTGTTGATTTTTGTCTCTCGCTTGGCAATCAAATTGTTATCAATGATACGGGCATCTAAGGTGCGTTCCTACAAAAGCAAGAATAACGATCAATACCTTAATAGACCCTGTGAATAAAAATTCTTAAAAAAATACACCTCTATGGACGTTGACACTAAAAATTTAAAAAATCCTCACCTATGGAACTACACAGGCCTTCATAATAAAAATTCGGAACTTATATGGACTTTAATAGAGGTGGAGACTAAAAATTCCTCAAAAAATCACCGCCTTTGGACCTAAATAGACCTCGAGAATAAAAATTCTGAACTTCTATGGACTTTAATAGACCTTGAGAATAAAAATTATTTAAAAAATTCACGTCTTTTTACCTGTAAAGACCTGGAGTATAAAAATTCCGAACTTCTATTTGCCTTAATAGACCTTGAGAATAAAAATTCTTTAAAAATCCACGCCTATTGATCTGAATAGACCTGGAGAATAAAAATTCCGAACTTCTATGGACCTTCATAGACCTTGAGAATAAAAAAACCCAAACGTCTATGGACCTTAATAGACCTTGAGACTAAAAATTCTTAAAAAATCCACTCCTATGGAGCTTAATGAAGCTTCTATGGACCCTGAGAATAAAAAATCCAAACTTCTATGGACCTTAATAGACCTTGAGACTAAAAATTCTTTAAAAAATCCACGCCTATGGACCTTAATTGACCTGGAAAATAAAAATTCCGAACTTCTATGGACCTTAATAGACCCTGAGAATAAAAATTCTTTAAAAAAATTCACGCCTATAGGCCTTAGCACACCTGGATAGTATAAATTCTTCCAAAAATACACCTCTATGAGCCTTGAGAATAAAAAATTCTTCCGAAAAAATCCGCGCTGCACTTACAATCCTTGAATTATCCACATAATCGTATTCCGTTCGTTTTTCACAAATCAGCTGAAATTTCTCTCCATACTTCCCTCGGGTCCAATGGCCTGAGGAGAATTTCCCCTTATCTTTGACCATATTACTTTTCGCATAGATCACATAACCATCATAACTTTCTTCAACCCGAATGCGAAGTTCTCCCACTTCCTGCAGCTCACGTTCCATAAAAATATGAACCTCTTCGTTGAGCTTACAATCACCATCCTGCAATTGGGAAATATATAATTTCTCTTCGAACAACATCGATTGTTTTTCATTGTGAAAATCTTTGGCACTCAGATTCCATTCGAGACTACGAAATTCTTCGGAGGAGGGTTGAACTTTGGTTATTAGAGAGGAGAAAATGCTGTCGAGGCTAATTTCATCCTCGGGACGTAATTTGTATTTCTTTTGACAGGGCAGCAGGGGCATAGTTTCCGGATCGGATTGGGAATTTTGAGAGCTGTCGACATTGGCATCGGATGCGGAATCTGTGGATGGGAGAGGTTTGGGAGTGAGATGTTTAGCGAAGTTGAAGGGACCATAAAAAGCCCTTACCCATTTTAATTGTTTTATTTTTAAGAGTTCGATTTTGAAAATTTCTTTTTGTCTAGCTGCTGATTGAAAAGGATATGCCACTGTTTACACAAGGCAATTTTGGATTTATGATCTTTTTTCTTTACAAAATCCACGCCTATGGACATTAATAGACCTGGAGAATAAGAATTCTCTAAAAAAGCCACGCCTATGAACCTGAATAGACCTTGAGAATAAAAATTCCATATAAAAATCTCCACCTTGAACCTTAATAGACCTGAAGAATAAAAATTCTTTTAAAAACTCCACTCCCATGGACCTTAAAAGACCTGCAGAATAAAAATTCTTTAAAAAAATCCACGCCTATGGACCTTAATAGACCAGAAGGTTAAAAATTCTTTAATAAATCGACGTCTATAGGCCTTAATAGACCTTGAGAATAAAAATTCTCTGAAAAAATCCACGCCCATGGACCTTAATCGGCCTGGAGAATAAAAATTCTGCATAAAAATCCAAGACTATGGACCTTAATCGGCCTGGAGAATAAAAATTCTGCATAAAAATCCAAGACTATGGACCTTAATCGGCCTGGAGAATAAAAATTCTGCATTAAAATCCAAGATTATGGACCTTAATCGGACTGGAGAATAAAAATTCTGCATAAAAATCCAAGACTGTGGACCTTATACGGCCTGGAGTATAGAAATTCTTTAAAAAATCCATGCCTATGGACCTTAATCAGCCTGGAGAATAAACATTTTTTTAAAAAAAATCACGCCTATGGACCTTAATCGGCCTGGAGAATAAAAATTCTTCTAAAAAATCCACGCCTATGGATCTTAACAACCCTTGAGAATAAAAATTCTTCTAAAAGTTTTAATGAAGTCATCATTGATGCCGACCTGCTTAACAGCTCATTTTGCCGAATGTGAAAGACATGGTGTCTACAGTCTTTGGTAGTGTTGCCTTTGGTCCAGTGATTATTGCAATTGCCACAGCGATAACTTTGATAAATGGTACTAATATATCAAAACACTACCCTGTCCCCCTCGAAACTCATCACCCGAGCTGACTCCATGTGATGATGACCATAGAGTTACTGGTTATTCTATGGCGGACACTTGTAGCCATTTGACTTATTCACACCTTGATTTACAACAGTCCGAATGCAGCAGTCGAACCCCTCGGATGTGAATTCCGATTGCCAATAATTTATTTATTAAAGAGACGCACACACACTCACACATATTTACACATACATGTTACTTAATGAAAATAAAGGACAGTGGACCGAAAGAGGTCGTATTTTTAAATGAATTTTTTTCATCGACTGAGGGTCAAAAGGCTTGGATTTTACCTTACCAATTGGCATTGATAGTCCATGAGAAACAAAATCTTTAATTCAATTGGGCCTTGAGAAAAAATTCTATAAAAATACTCTCTTTATATTTCAGAAGTCAATAGACCCCCATGGTAAAGGAATTTAACAATCCACCCTGTTATCAGCCTCAAGCCGAGGGTGCCATGCCTATAAAAGACAATCTGTAGACTATGGGACCAATTGGGCCATGGGCCACGGCTAAAGTTGATTGGAGCCCTATGGCAGGTTTGACAGAAATCCGACCAGTAGTGTATCGTTACTCAATTACACGCTTCAGCTCGAATGAATGGCGGGCCAAAAATTAGGAAACTGTAAAAATAGCAATCAAATTTTTGATAGGATCCTAAGGTAAGTAATTCCGAACAGGTTTTTATACATTTTACTGAGAATTTATTGGCCTCCCTCAGAAATCAATTCAGCTGCAAAACCTTGCTGATCGCATAACCTCTTTGGGGTGAGGACCCTGATATTGTACACCAACGAGGAGCCCACCTGATTGACAAATGGAAGACCACATTGGGTGCGGCCATAAAGGCCATGACCGATGAAATCAGCACCTTGGAAGAGAGACGAGTATGCCAAAGGAAAACTTTCGTAACAGTGGGTCTGCCCAATTCCATTGCCAAGGAATGTATCTGTGGTCGTCCGGATACGGAATTGGTTCGTAATGCCCTGGAGGAGAATTTGGTAAAGGAGTTGGCATTAATTGCCGATCTTCGGCGACTTCTTCGAAGGACTTTGGAGGATTTTGAACAGCAGCAGTTGGAAAATCGTACCGCCCGCCAGCGTTTGGAATATGATTGGAGCGACAAGAAGGAGGCCTATTTAATTGATTCGGTCAATGGCCATTTAAATAATAAATCGCCAACAATAAGGTGTCGATCGGGAGCTATGATTCAACCGCCTGAGTGAGTTTTGGGGAGTCAGTACCCAAAGGTAAAACTTGAATCATCTATTTTTATTTCTTATAGCCAAGCTTCCGAACAATATTGGGAACACTTCTGTAAGGAGACCCTGGGGAGATATGAAAAAGGTCACCAAAAATCGATAAAATTACGGCAAACCTTAAAAGTCACCCTACTGAATGCGGCACGTGATCTCAGAACCCAAGCAGATATTGTGGAAAAGGCATTTGTCTCAAGGATTAATTGTACGCAGGAGAATTTGAGGAGGTTTGAAATTGATCTCAGGGATGTAAGTATATCATTTTAAGAAATTTTATTCTCAAGGTCCATAGCCGTGGGGTTTTTAAAGAATTTTTATTCTCCAGGTCTATTGAGGTCCATAGGCGTGGACTTTTGTAAATAATTTTTTTTCTCCAGGTCCATTGAGGTCCATAGGCGTGGATTTCTTACTCAATTTTTATTCTCCAGGTCCATTGAGGTTCCTAGGCGTGGATTTTTTTACTGAATTTTTATTCTCCAGGTCCATTGAGGTTCCTAGGCGTGGATTTTTTACTGAATTTTTATTCTGTAGGTCCATTGAGGTCCATAGGCGTGGACTTTTGTAAAGAATTTTTATTCGCCAGGTCTATTGAGGGTTATAGGCGTGGATTTTTTACAGAATTTTTATTCTACAGGTCTATTAAGGTCCATAGGAGTAGATTGTTTACAGAATTTTTATTCTCCAGATCTATACAGGTCTATGAGCGTGGACTTTTTGAAGAATTTTTATTCTGAATGTTTAAGAATGTTTATTCTTCAGGCCTATAGAGGTCCTTAGGCGTGGATTCTTTAAAATAATTTTTATTCTTCAGGTTCATTGAGGTCCCAAGGCGTGGATTTTTTAAAGAATTTTTATTCTTCAGGCCTATAGAGGTCCTTAGGCGTGGATTCTTTAAAATAATTTTTATTCTCTAGGCCTATAGATTTCAATTGGCGTGGATTTTTTAAATAATTTTTATTCTCCAGGCCAATAGATTTCTATAGGCGTGGATTTTTTTAAATAATTTTTTATTCTCAAGTCTATTGAAGTCCGAAGGCGTAGAGTTTTTAAAAGAATTTTTATTCTCCAGGTCTATTAAGGTCCATAGTTGTGTTTTTTTTTAAAGAATTTTTATTCTCCAGGTCTATTGAGGTCCATAGGCGTGGATTTATTCAAATAATTTTTATTCTCAAGGTCAAATGATCTCTGTTGAAGTCCATAGCTGTGGATTATTTGCGGAATTTTTATTCTCTAGGTCTGTTGAAGTCCATAGCTGTGGATTATTTGCGGAAATGTTTATTCTCCAGGTCCATTGAGGTCCCTAGAGGTGGATTTCTTAAAACAACATTTATTCTCCAGGTCTATTGAGGTCCATAAGCGTAGATTTTGTAAATGAATTTTTATTCTCCAGGTCAATTGAGGTCCATAGGCATGAATTTTTAAAGATAATTTTTATTCTCCAGGTTTATTAATGTCCTTAGGCTTCGGGTTTTTAATGAAATGAGTGTTCATTGTTTACCGAATTTTTACTCATGGACCATAAAGTAACGATTTTTCTTTTAAATACTCCTCCCGACCACTGTCTGTTTGTTTGGCCTATTGCCTTATGACCCCATAGACCCCCATCATATTAGGCCAAATATTATGTTTCACTATGCCCTGATTTATGTCCATCGATTAGAGCGATAGTGTAACACAACTATAAACAATTGAAAGGGGAGAAAAAGACAAATCTGTGTTTGTGTGTGTGTGTGTGTGGCAAAGGAAAATAATATTGATGTAGGAATCAAAGGAGAAGGGGTGTATATCCTCCGCATGTCCCGTTTAAGTTTCTGGTCAATTGATAAATAAGTTTGAGAGTTTGTCGTAGAATTTTTTCTGGCGACAGTTTGTTTTCTTAGCCTGGTCATAGAATGGTAAAGAAGTGGGAGGAGGGGGTCCAGTGGATGGATGGTCAGTATTTTTAGTAAATTAAAGAAACTATGCCGACTTCTTTGTTATGTCCTTACGCTTTGTTCGAAAATTGTTCGCCTATAGTAGTCAATTAATCGATGACCATTATTTATGAATTTAATTGAGGGTCATTTATATGAACCGAGTATAGATACAGATATACAAAGCATTTGTTTAATTGGATATAAATCCAAAGGGGAAAAGGAATTGGAAGGTATTCTGCGGGGTTTTTAAGGAAATTAATAAATTTCAATATGTCGGAGGATGAAGGAGAAGCCTATTGACCTGCAATTTATTGAAGAAAAATGAAATTGGAATAATTGATTAAAATCTTTTTTTAATCTACGCCTTGCGTAGGTCCTTGAAAATTATTTTTTAATCCACGCCTTGTTTAGGTCTCTGAAAAAAAATTAAAAAAAAAAAATCCACGGCTTCTTTATGTCTTGAGGATTTTTTTTAATCTAGAGGATTTTTTAGCCTTGTACAAATATTCTTAATAAAAATATATTTTTATATCATTCAATACCCATCAGTTTCATAATTAATTTAATCTAAACAAATCAACGAGGTTAGATTTTATTTACCCGCACAAACAAACATTCGGTTAAATCAACTAACCACCAAACGAAAAGGTTAAATGAGCATTTTTCTGACAAAAGTCAAATATTCATTTTGACAGAAGAAGAACAATAACAAAATAATCCTTTCCTCCTCCCCCATCCCACCTTTATTTACCCCTTTTACAAAATGTAGCTCTCTATGCAAATAGATGAGCACTGAGGTAAACACAATTACATTTAACTTTGGCGAGAGAATGGATGGTAAGGTGGGTACTGGTAGTGAGGTGAGAGCACGAATTATTCTTAATGCCGAGCTTGGCAGAATTCGAAAAGGGTTAAAGGAGAATATTTCAATATTTGTCTAAGGCCAATTAAAATGAAAACGTAACGCAAACGTTTATCTAGCTATCGTAGGTAAATGAAGGAAACGCTAAAAGTATTAAAAAAGTCAGGTAGATGCAATGTGAGGATGGTTAATGGGGTGCTAAGGGTCGTATGGGTATTAGGAATTAAAATTGTTATTAGGAAGTTTATTCGTTTGTAATTAAATATTTGAAACAATATTTTATTTTCCAAAAAAAATATTTTCAGGGACCTACATAAGGCTAGGATTTTTCAAAAAAAAAAAAAAAAAAATTCAGGGACCTATAAATAAGGCGTGGATTTTTTAGATAGTATTTTTAAGGTATTATACAAGGTGTGGATTTTTTAAATAGTATTTTTGAAGGACCTATACAAGGCGTGGATTTTTTAAAACATATTTTCAGGGACCTACATAAGGCGCGGATTTTTTAAAACATATTTTCAGGGACCTACATAAGGCGTGGATTTTTTAAAACATATTTTCAGGGACCTACATAAGGCGTGGATTTTTTAAAACATATTTCCAGGGACCTACATAAGGCGTGGATTTTTTAAAACATATTTTCAGGGACCTACATAAGGCGTGGATTTTTTAAAACATATTTTCAGGGACCTACATAAGGCGTGGATTTTTTAAAACATATTTTCAGGGACCTACATAAGGCGTGGATTTTTTAAAACATATTTTCAGGGACCTACATAAGGCGTGGATTTTTTAAAACATATTTCCAGGGACCTACATAAGGCGTGGATTTTTTAAAACATATTTTCAGGGACCTACATAAGGCGTGGATTTTTTAAAACATATTTTCAGGGACATACATAAGGCGTGGATTTTTTAAAACATATTTCCAGGGACCTACATAAGGCGTGGATTTTTTAAAACATATTTTCAGGGACCTACATAAGGCGCGGATTTTTTAAAACATATTTTCAGGGACCTACATAAGGCGCGGATTTTTTAAAACATATTTTCAGGGACCTACATAAGGCGTGGATTTTTTAAAACATATTTCCAGGGACCTACATAAGGCGTGGATTTTTTAAAACATATTTTCAGGGACCTACATAAGGCGTGGATTTTTTAAAACATATTTTCAGCGACCTACATGAGGCGTGGATTTTTTAAAACATGTTTTCAGCGACCTACATAAGGCGTGGATTTTTTAAAACATATTTTCAGCGACCTACATAAGGCGTGGATTTTTTAAAACATATTTTTAGCGACCTACATAAGGCGTGGATTTTTTAAAACATATTTTCAGCGACCTACATAAGGCGTGGATTTTTTAAAACATGTTTTCAGCGACCTACATAAGGCGTGGATTTTTTAAAACATATTTTCAGCGACCTACATAAGGCGTGGATTTTTTAAAACATATTTTCAGCGACCTACATAAGGCGTGGATTTTTTAAAACATATTTTCAGCGACCTACATAAGGCGTGGATTTTTTAAAACATATTTTCAGCGACCTACATAAGGCGTGGATTTTTTAAAACATATTTTCAGGGACCTACATAAGGCGTGGATTTTTTAAAACATATTTTCAGGGACCTACATAAGGCGTGGATTTTTTAAAACATATTTTCAGGGACCTACATAAGGCGTGGATTTTTTAAAACATATTTTCAGGGACCTACATAAGGCGTGGATTTTTTAAAACATATTTTCAGGGACCTACATAAGGCGTGGATTTTTTAAAACATATTTTCAGGGACCTACATAAGGCGTGGATTTTTTAAAACATATTTTCAGGGACCTACATAAGGCGTGGATTTTTTAAAACATATTTTCAGGGACCTACATAAGGCGTGGATTTTTTAAAACATATTTTCAGGGACCTACATAAGGCGTGGATTTTTTAAAACATATTTTCAGGGACCTACATAAGGCGTGGATTTTTTAAAACATATTTTCAGGGACCTACATAAGGCGTGGATTTTTTAAAACATATTTTCAGGGACCTACATAAGGCGTGGATTTTTTAAAACATATTTTCAGGGACCTACATAAGGCGTGGATTTTTTAAAACATATTTTCAGGGACCTACATAAGGCGTGGATTTTTTAAAACATATTTTCAGGGACCTACATAAGGCGTGGATTTTTTAAAACATATTTTCAGGGACCTACATAAGGCGTGGATTTTTTAAAACATATTTTCAGGGACCTACATAAGGCGTGGATTTTTTAAAACATATTTTCAGGGACCTACATAAGGCGTGGATTTTTTAAAACATATTTTCAGGGACCTACATAAGGCGTGGATTTTTTAAAACATATTTTCAGGGACCTACATAAGGCGTGGATTTTTTAAAACATATTTTCAGGGACCTACATAAGGCGTGGATTTTTTAAAACATATTTTCAGGGACCTACATAAGGCGTGGATTTTTAATGACCTATACAAGGCGTGGATTTTTTAAGGACCTATACCAGGCGTGAATTTTTTAAGGACCTATACAAGGCGTGGATTTTTTAAGGACCCATACAAGGCGTGGATTTTTTTAAGGAACTATACAAGGCGTTGATTTTTTAATGACCTTTACATTGCGAGGATTTTTGAAGGACCTATACCAGGCGTGGATTTTTTAAGGACCTATACCAAGCGTGGAATTTTTAAGGACCTGTACAAGGCGTGGATTTTTTTAAGGAACTATACAAGGCGTTGATTTTTTAAGGACCTATACATTGCGAGGATTTTTTAAGGACCTATACCAGGCGTGGATTTTTTAACGACCTATACAAGGGGTGGATTTTTTAAGGACCTATACCAGGCGTGGATTTTTTAAGGACCTTTACAAGTCGTGGATTTCTTAAGGGCCTATACAAGTCGTGGATTTTTTAAGGACCCATACAAGGCGTGGATTTTTTAAGGACCTATACAAGGCAATTATCGTAATATAATATCCTTGGTTTTCCCTTTAAACATCCACCAGGATGCGGGATCTACTGCATCCTTGTTTCGTATAAATATTGTTAATAACTGTGACGATTATTCCAAATCCTTTGCCAGCAGAGAAGATGAATGTGAAGACAAATCGCTGCCTGGTGATTATATTCAAATCTTTTATTTACCCAACCGCCATTCGACATGAATTTACAATCAAAATCAAATCGATACGGATTACAGTTGTTATCCTTGTTGTTGTTGTTGTTGTTGTCATTGTCGTCATATCCTTCTAACATTTTATTGACATCCATCTACATGAATTCATTTATTTCGCTGGGGGTAAATATTGACTTAAAATATCGCGTATTTGTGTATACCCTAACAATGCAGGATATCTTAACCAACCAACCATTCATCCACTCATCCATCTATCCAGCCAACCATCTATCCTCGCATATCAATCTCCCGTGAAGCCACGTTGGTTGTCAACTGATTTCAATTGTTGTGGATTATTATGATTTAAATCAATTGCAAATCAATCAAATGCTCATTTAATTTGTCCCGCATCCTGTAATCAGGATATATGTGCGTACCATCACACATACATGTGTTGAAAGGTAGATTTATTGTTTTGTTGACGGGGGAGATGTTGCAATGATGTTTGAGATGCTGTTGGTTGGTATTATATAGAACAGTTGTATCAATTCTATGGAAAAACATGAGGGTGCGGATTTTTATAAAATATTTTTCAAGTTACGAAACAAGCGTGGAATTTAAATAAAATTCTTCAAGTTTCGAAAAAGGCGTGGATTCTTAAAAAATGTGTTTTCCAAGTTGCCAACAAGGCGTGGATTTTTAAATTTTTTCAGGGACCTACACAAGGCTTGGATTTTTAAAAAATATTTTTCAGGAACCTACACAAGGCTTGGATTTAAAAAAAAACTAGTTTTCAGAGACCTACACAAGGCTTTTCAGTATTTTTTATACCCTCCACCATAGTATGGAGGGTATATTAATTTTGTGATTCCGTTTGTAACTCATCGAAATATTCATTTCCGGCCCTATAAAGTATATATATTCTTGATCAGGGTAAAATTCTAAGACGATCTCTAGCCATGTTGTCTGTCTGTCCGTCCCTCTGTTGTAATCACGCTATCTTCTGAAGGAATTGAGATAGGGTGCTGAAATTTTGCATAGGGTTGTCTTTTGCAGGGAGGTCAAGTTCCAAGATGGGATATATCGGTCCATGTTTAGACATAGCTCCCATATAAGGGTACCCGCCAAATTTCGGTATTTTGGGGTACTTGAGCGCGTTTTTCAGCCGAATTCGCTGAAATTTGGTACATTGGGTTCTTATTGGATAATAAATGTCTCCACAAAAAAATTATAAGTATAGGTCCATATTTTCTGGTAGCTCCCCATATAACGGTACCTCCTAATTTTCAGTATTTTGGGGGGGTTTGGTCGTATTTTTCCACCGAATTGGCTGTAATTTATTATTTTGAGTTCTTAATTGGTACCAAATCTCTCTACAAAAAATTATGTATATAGGTCAATTTTTTCGGGTAGCCCCCATATAAGGGTACCCCCCAATTTTCGGTATATTGGGGTTCTTGAGCGCGTTTTTCAGCCGAATTCGCTTAAATTTGCTACATTGGGTTCTTATTGGGTCCTAAATGTCTCCACAAAAAACTGTAAATATAGGTCCACTTTTTCTGGTAGCCCCCATATAACGGTACCTCCCAATTTTCAGTAATTTGGGGGTTTTGATCGTATTTTTCCGCCGAATTAGCTGTAATTTAGTATTTTGAGTTCTTAATAGGTACCAAATCTCTCCACAAAAAAATTATGAATATAGGTCAATTTTTTCGGATAGCCCCCATATAAGGGTACCCCCAATTTTCGGTATTTTGGGGTTCTTGAGCGCGTTTTTCAACCGAATTTGCTGCAATTTGGCATTTTGTAGTCGTATATGGTAACAAATCTCTCCACCAAAAATTATTAATATTCGCCCCCTTTTTGTGGTAGTCCCCATATAACCACCTTTTTTATATTAAAATAGTTATCTGATTTGTTCCGCGTTTTGAGTTTGGTTCTAAGACTCTATTGTAATCATTTCTCCTGCGGAGGATAGCGAGATAAAAAATAGAACGTAAGGTTCGATAATAAACTATAGCCGCATTTAGACCTAGCCCCTGTGTGGAGGTTTCAGAAGGAGTGGACCGATATTCCCCATCTTCGAATTTGAATTATCAATTAAAAATTTCTGAAATTTGTATTATGGTTTACATAATCCGTTTTTAGACATGTCGGTATAGGTCCACTTTTTGGCATGTTCCCTATATTTTC
The DNA here is from genome assembly GCF_032173495.1 of Musca vetustissima. NCBI lineage: Eukaryota > Metazoa > Arthropoda > Insecta > Diptera > Muscidae > Musca > Musca vetustissima. The sequence continues at coordinate 229,905 of NW_026884888.1, read as the reverse complement.
ATTACTAGTACCTGTCAGTATATCTATGGTGGAGGGTATCCAAAGTTCGGCCCGGCCGAACATAACGCTTTTTCACTTGTTTTAGTTTAAGAAATGTATGGATTTCTCTTTAAATAATTTCCTTTTTATGTTTTGATTTTTTTTTGTTTACCAGTCCGACCACCACTTATCATGAAATAATTTTTAAAATGTCGCATTACAAAGTCTTAGAACTTGGGCGACAATGAGAGATAAATGCCACCAAAAAAATAATAATATATTCCAAGTGGCGCTCAAAAAGAATGGAATCAAAAAAAAAAACCCCCGAGGAAACCCCTTGTTGAACTAGACAAGATGTTTAGCACACAATATTGTGTTGTCTTTGCTCTTCAGTCGAGTCATCATTCATCACTCGGCGCAACAACGACAAAAAGAGGAGGACCAGCAGGAGTAGCGCATAAAAGCAGGATTACACAGGAAAGTGGCAACAACAACAAAACCAAAAACAATAAAGCAACACTAGTGTCATACACCAGGATAATGCATCAAACTCACTCCTCTTCTTTTCGTAGTTGTTGTTCCTCCTGCTGCTGTCGGAATGTGCAGGGATGCGTCGTCAATCACTCACTCACTGACTTCGTACAACTTGTTCACATCGTGTTCTAGTGATGTTCACAAATCACACGAGAGAGTATTTACCGAGAAACAGTCGTTTGACATAAACGGGACGGGATGTCAAACTGACATGGCATGGCATGACCCTTGTTGCCCCCTCACAAAACACTCAGCTGGTTGGTAGGTTGGTCGTCATGATGATGATTGTGGCATGATGAACTCAAGACAAAATGAAAAATCGATTTTGTTGTGTTGGTTTCACTACTGGTAGTTGTTGTTTTTCTTGTTGTTGTTGCTATTATTCATTATCCTTCTTCCTTGTCGCAGCAATTCGGTTGTGATTTATAACAAATTATTTGTGATAAACCACGATTTATGAGAGGAGATTTTTGTTGGCACATTTGTCCTCATTCCCCAGTGTGGATGTGTGGCTGACGGGGTGTGGATGTGTGTGTGGTTGGACCTAACAAGTGGTTGGTGACTGCAAGGGGTTAGGGGCGATGGTAAATAAGTATATTAAGATATTAAGGTATATTAAGAAAAATGTTTAAGGAAACTTAAAAATCCAGGAGCAGGTTAATCTCATTTAAGAAGATCATTTTTAACCATCACATATAGGCGTCATAAATATTTTTCGGGACCCACAAAAAGAGTGGATTATTTTAAAATATATTTTAGGCACGTTGTACAGAATAGGCAGAAGTACAAAGCTGACATTAATGCCTTACAGAAAATGCGATGGAAAGGGACAAGTGTAAGTAAATCAGATGATTACGCCCTGTATTATAGCTGCCATGAAACGAGACGTGAATTTGGCTGCGGATTTATGGTTAACAGGAGAATGAAAGACCTCGTCTCCAGATTCACTCCAGTAGATGAGCGAATTGCTATAATCCGTATAAAAGCGAAGTTCTTCTACATCAGTCTTATTTGAAGATGCATAGACCACAGACATTTTTACGAGCGCCTAGAAACTGTATATGACCGCTGCCCTGGCCATGACATTAAAATTCTGCTAGGAGATTTCAATTCAAAAATCGGAGGGGAAAATATGTCTGGTCCCACATGGCAGTTAGCAGCACCAGATTCAAGCATCTCGATATACACAAGGCCACCTGGATTTCTCCTGATGAAGCAACGAGAAATCAAATTGATCATGTTGTGATAGCCAGAAGGCATTAATCCAGTGTTTTAGACGTTCGATCGATACGAGGAGCGAATAACGATTCGGACCATTACCAGCCAAGGTTCGCTACTAATCTGAAAAACGCAGCGTATAGGGCAACCCTGCAGACAGTAGCAACACGTAATTTGATGGAGAACTATCGGGAGAAAAGGAGAGAGGAGAAACGTATTTTCAGAACAAGAAGTACGTGAGCGTGAGCAAATCGATATGTACAGGAGTCAGAATGAAGTCCGAAAATTCTACCAACGGGTAAAACACCAAACCGAAGGTTTTGGTGCAGGCACATCCTCCTGTATAGATGAAGAAGGAATCCTGGTGACAGATACAGACAGCTTGTTGAGGATCTGGAAGGAGCATTTTGAAAAGCTTCTGGTATCAAATAGTAGCGGTGAAGAGGATACATCAGAAACAATATGAGATGATGGTATAGAGTGTATACCACCTATCCAAGATGCAGTCATAATAGCAATCAATCGACTGAAGAATTATAAAGCAGCATGTACCGATGGGCTACAATCCGAACTATTCAAGACTGGTGGTCAGATGCTGGTCAGGAGCATACACCAGCTCATTAGTACAATTTGGCTAGAGGAATGCATGCCCAATGATTGAAACCCCGTGCACAAAAAGGAGACAAGACGATTTGTGCCAACTATAGATGAATAAGTCTCCTTCCCATCGCATAAAAAGTGCTATCCAGTGTGCTGTGTGAACGATGGAAGGCAATAGTCAATGATATTATTGGACCATATTAGCCGCATTCGTCAGCCCTATCCGTTCAGAGGTGTTTTAAGCCATGTCTGCGTTTGGCATTCCTGCAAAATTAATACGACTATGCAGGATAACTTTGAGTGGCACAAGGTCAGCAGTTAAAGTCGGAAAGGGCCTCTCGGAGTCCTTCAATACTGAACGAGGATTCAGACAAGGTGACAGCTTGTCGTGTGATCTTTTTAACATCCTATTGGAAAAGGTCATACGAGAGGCAAAGGCGAACAGAAAATCGACATACTGGGTCGAACACTGAGAGCGGTAACAGCCACCTTTAAACAAATTGAGAAGGAGTCTGCCAAAGTGGGTCTGGCAGTAAACGGCGGGAGATGCTACTATGGTCTGAGCAAACAACTCAAAAGCAAGGCCGCCTCCCGCCAGACCAAACTCACACTTTACAACGCTGCTGTTATATGGATCTGAAGCATGGATACTTGCGCAAGCAGATGAGGCAGCGTGAGATGAGCTGCAGCGATTACGTTGGCTAGGTCGTTTTGTGAGAATGGATGAAGATGCCCCAACCCAGAAGGCATATAAAAGTGAACCAGCTGATGGTTCACGCAGAAGGGGAAGGCCACGAATAAGATGGAATGAACAATTGGAAGACAACATTGCTGAATATGGTCTTTCAAATTGGAAAAACTGCGTAAAAGATCGACCCGCCTGGAATTTTTTTAAGCTCGGCTTATGGAACGAAAGTCCTGTCACAAGCCAGCTAAGTAAGTAAGTTATCTAAGGACCTATACAAGGCGTGGATTTTTTAAAAAATTATTTTTTATGAACCTACAGCAGTCGTGGATTTCTTAAGGACCTTAGAAAAAATCCTTTATAATTTAAATTACATTGAATTGTGCTGGCATAGACATATGCATGTGACATTTGAGAATACATGCGAACACACACTCACATATGTATATGAACCCATAAATTTTATTAGTTCAATAAAGTTAAAGTTATTGTCTGGCCGGAAACGGAAATGCACAAGCCCTAAAAAAGTTTTCTGCTTTTGTTTTTTTGGAGCGTAACAAATTTTTTTATTGATTTTTCGGTAATCGCCCTCTTATTTTTTGTTGCTGTACAAATAAGAGCAAGCATTGATTTATACACGCCCAATGTCGGAGAGATGATAACATTCAAATGGCTGGCCAGTTCCGTAGTTAGCTGGCGGGACAATAAAAAAAGCGGAGAGACAAAAAATACGGAAAACACTTCATTGTTGTCTGTCTCTCCGTACGATGGGGTATTGTGGGCCGCAAAATGGCCCACTAACAGCCGAGGCATTTGGTCAGTCTTCTACATCGACTGTCCACATTTTTTGTTGTTGCTGTTTTTTGACAATACAAATTGATTCTGATTGCCTTTAGGGGTAGCTGCGGAACAATAAATGTTTTTTGTTCTCGAACATAATAAAAAACGCCATTTGGTGATTGCGAAGACAAGATTAAAAAATTTATTGCAAAAATATTTATGGTCGGTCATCTGTGTATATATGTGTGCGAGTGTGTGTGTGTGTCACTTTCGTTTTCTATAAAAAACCAACAACAACTAAAAACAAACAAACATGTGTGACAACAAACCGGACAAGGATGCTGGATAGTAGTCGTATGTGAGTGGTCAGTCCCCTAAGGAAAATTTCTTGGTCCTGCCAAGGAAACATATGCCGCAGCTCAGACAGGGAATGGAGGTTGTCTCTTGCTGGACGTCTATGAAGAAAAATAAGCGACGGTAGTTTTGATTTTAATATTGCTACAACTGTCATTTGAGTTTATAATTTATGGCCCAGCGGAACTTCATTTGTTTTTTTAATAAAAATAATTTTGGTCTTGGAAGGGAGGAGGGGGAAAGGGAAAGCTGTTGCGTCAAATCTTGGAAGATTTCATTTTATGAGGACTAAAGTCAGGTCTCATTTAAAACATCTTTAAAAAAATCCACCCTTGGAAAACAAATCTTTCAAATAAGGCCTGTTTTTTTAATATTTTTTTATGGTCTACCAAAAGGCGTGGATTCCCTGAGAAAAATCCTTTAAAAATTCACGCCTAAGAGCCTTAATTGTCCTTGAAAAATCCACGCCTACGAGCCTTAATTGTCCTTGAAAAATCCACGCCTACGAGCCTTAATTGTCCTTGAGAAAAATCCTTTAAAAATCCACGCCTACGAGCCTTAATTGTCCTTGAGAAAAATCCTTTAAAAATCCACGCCTACGAGCCTTAATTGTCCTTGAGAAAAATCCTTTAAAAATCCACGCCTACGAGCCTTAATTGTCCTTGAGAAAAATCCTTTAAAAATCCACGCCTACGAGCCTTAATTGTCCTTGAGAAAAATCCTTTAAAAATCCACGCCTACGAGCCTTAATTGTCCTTGAGAAAAATCCTTTAAAAATCCACGCCTACGAGCCTTAATTGTCCTTGAGAAAAATCCTTTAAAAATCCACGCCTACGAGCCTTAATTGTCCTTGAGAAAAATCCTTTAAAAATCCACGCCTACGAGCCTTAATTGTCCTTGAGAAAAATCCTTTAAAAATCCACGCCTACGAGCCTTAATTGTCCTTGAGAAAAATCCTTTTAAAAACCACGACTATGAACTTTAATTATCCTTGAGAAGAATCCTTTAAAAATCCACGCCTACGAGCCTTAATTGTCCTTGAGAAAAATCCTTTAAAAATCCACGCCTACGAGCCTTAATTGTCCTTGAGAAAAATCCTTTAAAAATCCACGCCTACGAGCCTTAATTGTCCTTGAGAAAAATCCTTTAAAAATCCACGCCTACGAGCCTTAATTGTCCTTGAGAAAAATCCTTTAAAAATCCACGCCTACGAGCCTTAATTGTCCTTGAGAAAAATCCTTTTAAAAACCACGACTATGAACTTTAATTATCCTTGAGAAGAATCCTTTAAAAATCCACTCCTACGAGCCTTAATTGTCCTTGAGAAAAATCCTTTAAAAATCCACGCCTACGAGCCTTAATTGTCCTTGAGAAAAATCCTTTAAAAATCCACGTCTACGAGCCTTAATTGTCCTTGAGAAAAATCCTTTAAAAATCCACGCCTACGAGCCTTAATTGTCCTTGAGAAAAATCCTTTAAAAATCCACGCCTACGAGCCTTAATTGTCCTTGAGAAAAATCCTTTAAAAATCCACGCCTACGAGCCTTAATTGTCCTTGAGAAAAATCCTTTAAAAATCCACGCCTACGAGCCTTAATTGTCCTTGAGAAAAATCCTTTAAAAATCCACGCCTACGAGCCTTAATTGTCCTTGAGAAAAATCCTTTAAAAATCCACGCCTACGAGCCTTAATTGTCCTTGAGAAAAATCCTTTAAAAATCCACGCCTAGGAGCCTTAATTGTCCTTGAGAAAAATCGTTTTAAAAACCACGACTATGAACTTTAATTATCCTTGAGAAGAATCCTTTAAAAATCCACGCCTATGAACTTTAATTGTCCTTGAGAAAAATCCTTTAAAAATCCATGCCTATGAACTTTAATTGTCCTTGAGAAAAATCCTTAAAAAAATGGTCCTTGAGAAAAATCCTTAAAAAATTGTCCTTGAGGAAAAACCTTTAAAAATCCACGCCTACGAGCCTTAATTGTCATTGAGAAAAATCCTTTAAAAATCCACGCCTACGAGACTTAATTGTCCTTGAGAAAAATCCTTTAAAAATCCATGCCTATGAACTTTAATTGTCCTTGAGAAAAATCCTTTAAAAATCCACGCCTACGAGACTTAATTGTCCTTGAGAAAAATCCTTTTAAAAACCACGCCTATGAACTTTAATTATCCTTGAGAAAAATCCTTTAAAAATCCACGCCTATGAACTTTAATTGTCCTTGAGAAAAATCCTTTAAAAATCCATGCCTATGAACTTTAATTGTCCTTGAGAAAAATCCTTAAAAAATGGTCCTTGAGAAAAATCCTTAAAAAATGGTCCTTGAGAAAAATCCTTAAAAAAATGGTTCTTGAGAAAAATCCTTAAAAAAATTGTCCATGAGAAAAATCCTTTAAAAATCCACGCCTACGAGCCTTAATTGTCCTTGAGAAAAATCCTTTAAAAATCCACGCCTACGAGCCTTATTTGTCCTTGAGAAAAATCCTTTAAAAATCCACGCCTACGAGCCTTAATTGTCCTTGTGAAAAAATATCTTTAAAAATCCAAGCCTATGAGCCTTAAGAAGAACCCTTCAAAACCCCACGCCTATAGGCCTCGATAACCCTGGAGAAAAATAATTTTTTTTTAATTTTTTTTATTTTCTCTGTTCTCTATTTTATTGAGAACATCTTCAATAAAATTCTGTATAAATTCCGCACAGCTTCAGGACATTATGTTTAGTTTTTTTTTCTATTTTTTTATTTCCTCCATGTGTGGGCCATAGAATATTTATGAGCTGATGGCAATCTGCAACCATCTTAACTGCAGTTACGCACCCAATATTTTACAGACCATCAGAACAATACAAATAACAACAATAATAAAAAACATAATCTCGTGGTCTGCTATACGATGGCGGTGACACCTCCTAAATCATACAGCAAGTGGCTGAACTTCAAAAGAAAATGAAATGGAAAGAATACGAAGCAAACGACAGGAAAGGACATAACTGTTTTGCATATGAATCCAATAAAATCAATATGTTGTGGCCATCTTCCTCACATTATTGTTGACCATTACAGACCACACACACACGCTCTCCGAAAATAATACTGGACCATAACAAATTCGGCACGGTAGTTATGTAATTTTTTTTATTAAAAAAATAATCCTAAAATCTCCCAAAAGCCACCGAAAAAAATCATGACCATAACCTTTTATTTTTTAAGGTTGCAGGGTGGTTTGTCCGTCCATAGCTTTTAAGGGTAGCTTGTCATTTGTCGATGTCCCCATGCCGGCTCATTGCTTTCACAAAATGACATTGTCACAATTATTGCGCATTTTGACCCGTCAAATGTCATTTGAATGTTAGACACCAACACACAGACACACTCAAAACACACACAGGGGACATTTTAAACGTTAGAATGCTAAAATGGTCCTGTTGTTCGGCAAGTGTCTCCTGTCTGCCCGCCCACACAAGTGTTAGTTTACAGATAAAGTTAATTTAATGGTAATTGACAAATAAACACTTTACAGTTGTTGGCTATTAAAAATAACAACAACACAAAGGGCGACGGAATGGAAATAATGAGCTTTCATTTTTATTTCGAATATTTAATGGAGGGAGGAACAAGGAGGCAAAGACTTGTTGAGTTCAGGAATAAATTATTTTTCATTTAAGGTGGGGTGCGAAAAGAACAAATCGACGCCTATTATCCTTAATAATCCTTGCCAAAAAATTCTTTAAAAAATCCACGCCTATTATCCTTAATAATCCTTGCGAAAAAATTCTTTAAAAATCCACGCCTATTATCCTTAATAATCCTTGCGAAAAAATTCTTTAAAAATCCACGCCTATTATCCTTGATAATCCTTGCGAAAAAAATTCTTTAAAAATCCACGCCTATTATCCTTAATAATCCTGGCGAAAAAAATTCTTTAAAAATCCACGCCTATTATCCTTAATAATCCTTGCGAAAAAAATTCTTTAAAAATCCACGCCTATTATCCTTAATAATCCTTGCGAAAAAAATTCTTTAAAAATCCACGCCTATTATCCTTAAGAATCCTGGCGAAAAAAATTCTTTAAAAATCCACGCCTATTATTATCCTTAATAATCCTTGCGAAAAAAAAAATTCTTTAAAAATCCACGCCTATTATCCTTAATAATCCTTGCGAAAAAATTCTTTAAAAATCCACGCCTATTATCCTTAAAAATCCTTGAGAAAATTCTTTAAAAAAATCCATGTCTATTATCCTTAATAGTCCTTGAGAAAAATCCTTAAAAAAATATAGTCCATGAGAAAAATCCTTAAAAAATCCACACCTATTATCCTTAATAGTCCTTGAGAAAAATCCTTAACAAATCCACACCTATTATCCTTAATAGTCCTTCACAAAAATCCTTAAAAAACCCACGCCTATTATCCTTAATAATCCTAGAGAAAAATCCTTAAAAATCCACACCTATTATCCTTAAAAATCCTTGCGAAAAAATTCTTTAAAAATCTCCGCCTATTGTCCTTAATAATCCTTGCAAAAAAAATCCTTAAAACCCACGCCTATTACCCATAATAATCCTTGAAAAATCCTTACAAAAAATTCCCGCCTATTATCCTTAATAATCCTTGAGAAAATAAAACACATTTTAATTTTTTTAAATTTAATTTTCATTCACTTTTTATTAATTTCTTTCTTTTCAGATTTCTTCTTAAAACTAAACAGGGCTTGACAAAATGTGGCCTTCTGGGTGAGATCCATAAAATCAACATTCCGAGGACTTGAAGGATTCCATCCACTAAAAGGGGAGTCTTCCTTATTTGATAAAAATTCCACCTTTCACATTTTTTTTGGAATAAATATAATTAAAAAAAATCTGCAATAAAAAAAATAAATATTGAAATGAAGTACTGAAAAAAACACTGTGTTTTATTTAACAGGGGAATGGGTTGGGTTCTCTTGGTGGGTCACTCTTTTATGACGTCACTCGATAATCCACAAAAAAGTTGTGCCCTCTTTTAAATTTTTGAAAAATACCAGGCGCCCAGCATCAAATAGCAAGTAGCCAGAAATTAAAAAAAAAACAATTCGCAAAAAATTTTGGTCTGGCAACACCGAAAAACTAAAAAACCAAAGCATACTTTCAGGCGGTTATTTATTTTCACCTGAATGTAAATTTCAGTCTGGCAATGCCATAACAAAAGTTGCATTGACAAAATTCAGAGCATACTTTCAGGCGGCTAATTATTTTTCATTTTTTTCGTCAGCCTGCTACTTTTTCTGCAATTCTGGGAGCCTGGTATTTTTCAGGAATTTTAGCAAAAAACCTAGTTTTTCCATATTTTTGAGTGATGACGTCACATAGGGTGGTTAGGCATGCGCCTAAGGGTCACTGAGATCCATAGGCGTGGATTTTTTAAGGATTTTTCTCAAGGACTATTAAGGATAATAGGCGTGGATTTTTTAAAGATTTTTCTCAAGGACTATTAAGGATAATAGGCGTGGATTTTTTAAAGATTTTGCTCAAGGACTATTAAGGATAATAGGCGTCGATTTTTTAAAGATTTTTCTCAAGGACTATTAAGGATAATAGGCTTGGTTTTTTTTTAAGGATTTTTCTCAAGGACAATTAAGGATAATAGGAGTGGATTTTTTAAAGATTTTTCTCAAGGACTATTAATGATAATAGGCGTGGATTTTTTTAAGGATTTTTTTCAAGGACTATTAAGGATAATAGGCGTGGATTTTTTAAAGATTTTTCTCAAGGACTATTAAGGATAATATGCGTGGATTTTTAAAGATTTTGCTCAAGGACTATTAAGGATAATAGGCGTGGATTTTTTAAAGATTTTTCTCAAGGACTATTAAGGATAATAGGCTTAGATTTTTTTAAGGATTTTTCTCAAGGACTATTAAGGATAATAGGCGTGGATTTTTTAAGGATTTTTCTCAAGGACTATTAAGGATAATTGGCGTGGATTTTTTAAAGATTTTTCTCAAGGACTATTGTGTGGATTTTTTTTAAAGATTTTTCTGAAGGACTATTAAGGATAATAGGCGTGGATTTTTTAAGGATATTTCTCACGGACTACTATGGATAATAGGCGTGGATTTTTTTAAAGAATTTTCTTAAGGACTATTAAGGATAATAGGCGTGGATTTTTTTAAGGATTTTTCTCAAGGATTAAGGATAATAGGCATGGATTTTTTAAGGATTTTTCTCAAGGACTATTAAGGATAATAGACGTGTAGTTTTCTCAAGGACTATTAGGGATAATAGGCGTGGAGTTTTCTCAAGGACTATTAATGATAATAGGCGTGGATTTTTTAAAGATTTTTCTCAAGGACAATTAAGGATAATAGGCGTGGATTTTTTAAAGATTTTTCTCAAGGACTATTAAGGATAATAGGCGTGGATTTTTTAAAGATTTTGCTCAAGGACTATTAAGGATAATAGGCGTGGATTTTTTAAAGATTTTTCTCAAGGACTCTTAAGGATAATAGGCTTGGATTTTTTAAAGAATTTTTCTCAAGGACTATAAAGGATAATAGGCGTGGATTTTTTTAAGGATTTTTCTCAAGGACTATTAAGGATAATAGGCGTGGATTTTTTAAGGATTTTTCTCAAGGACTATTAAGGATAATAGGTGTGGATTTTTTAAGGATTTTTCTCAAGGACTATTAAGGATAATAGGCGTGGATTTTTTAAAGAATTTTTTCTCAAGGACTATTAAGGATAATAGGCGTGGATTTTTTAAGGATTTTTCTCAAGGACTATTAAGGATAATAGGCGTGGATTTTTTAAGGATTTTTCTCAAGGACTATTAAGGATAATAGGCGTGGATTTTTTAAGGATTTTTCTCAAGGACTATTAAGGATAATAGGCGTGGATTTTTTAAGGATTTTTCTCAAGGACTATTAAGGATAATAGGCGTGGATTTTTTAAGGATTTTTCTCAAGGACTATTAAGGATAATAGGCGTGGATTTTTTAAGGATTTTTCTCAAGGACTATTAAGGATAATAGGCGTGGATTTTTTAAGGATTTTTCTCAAGGACTATTAAGGATAATAGGCGTGGATTTTTTAAGGATTTTTCTCAAGGACTATTAAGGATAATAGGCGTGGATTTTTTAAGGATTTTTCTCAAGGACTATTAAGGATAATAGGCGTGGATTTTTTAAGGATTTTTCTCAAGGATTATTAAGGATAATAGGCGTGGATTTTTTAAGGATTTTTCTCAAGGACTATTAAGGATAATAGGCGTGGATTTTTTAAGGATTTTTCTCAAGGACTATTAAGGATAATAGGCGTGGATTTTTTAAGGATTTTTCTCAAGGACTATTAAGGATAATAGGCGTGGATTTTTTAAGGATTTTTCTCAAGGACTATTAAGGATAATAGGCGTGGATTTTTTAAGGATTTTTCTCAAGGACTATTAAGGATAATAGGCGTGGATTTTTTAAGGATTTTTCTCAAGGACTATTAAGGATAATAGGCGTGGATTTTTTAAGGATTTTTCTCAAGGACTATTAAGGATAATAGGCGTGGATTTTTTAAGGATTTTTCTCAAGGACTATTAAGGATAATAGGCGTGGATTTTTTTAAGGATTTTTCTCAAGGATTAAGGATAATAGGCATGGATTTTTTAAGGATTTTTCTCAAGGACTATTAAGGATAATAGGCGTGGATTTTTTTAAGGATTTTTCTCAAGGACTATTAAGGATAATAGGCGTGGATTTTTTTAAGGATTTTTCTCAAGGACTATTAAGGATAATAGGCGTGGATTTTTTAAGGATTTTTCTCAAGGACTATTAAGGATAATAGGAGTAGATTTTTTAAGGATTTTTCTGAAGGTCTATTAAGGATAATAGGCGTGGAGTTTTCTCAAGGACTATTAAGGATAATAGGTGTGGATTTTTTAAAGAATTTTTCTCAAGGACTATAAAGGATAATAGGCGTGGATTTTTTTAAGGATTTTTCTCAAGGACTATTAAGGATAATAGGCGTGGATTTTTTAAGGATTTTTCTCAAGGACTATTAAGGATAATAGGCGTGGATTTTTTAAGGATTTTTCTCAAGGACTATTAAGGATAATAGGCGTGGATTTTTTAAGGATTTTTCTCAAGGACTATTAAGGATAATAGGCGTGGATTTTTTAAGGATTTTTCTCAAGGACTATTAAGGATAATAGGAGTAGATTTTTTAAGGATTTTTCTCAAGGACTATTAAGGATAATAGGCATGGATTTTTTAAAGAATTTTTCTCAAGGACTATAAAGGATAATAGGTGTGGATTTTTTAAAGAATTTTTCTCAAGGACTATAAAAGATAATAGGCATGGATTTTTTAAAGAATTTTTCTCAAGGACTATTAAGGATAATAGGCGTGGATTTTTTAAGGATTTTTCTCAAGGACTATTAAGCATAATAGGCGTGGATTTTTTAAGGATTTTTCTCAAGGACTATTAAGGATAATAGGCGTGGATTTTTTAAGGATTTTTCTCAAGGACTATTAAGGATAATAGGCGTGGATTTTTTAAGGATTTTTCTCAAGGACTAAAAAGAGGTATTTATACGTGTTATGAAAAACAAAAACACCATACAGTAGTACTTTATTCTTAAATAAACAATCCTTTAATAATGAGTTGATGAAAACATATTTAAAACTCTACTATAAAATTCAGTTATCATGGTATTTTTGGTTAAATGGGGAAGATGCAAACTTCGCATATTTTTTCTCGTAATTTTTTGATGGACGCATAAACTGCATCTCTACCCCTATCCAATAGTGAAAGATTCATCCAAATATCTTCATTCATTGCCGAGTTATGGCCATTTGAAGTGAACCTTGTGTCAAATGATAGCTGCTACACGATTCTGTTCGCCTGGTATGACAAATGGGAAAACTAAAGAAATTGCAATCCCATAAAAATAGAAAAAATGCAGATGCGTTGCCACATCGGCTACTGCTTTTGTAACGCCTTAAAGTATGCTCACCATTTCGCAAGCTAATATGGAAACACAAAGAAAACATAGTTGGCAACACTTCGGCATTTTTCTGTTTTTGGGCAGTTGCAATTTCTTCAGTTTTTCCATTTGCTGTACCAGGCAAACAGAATCGTGTAGCAGCTATCATTTGACACAAGGTTCACTTCAAATGACCATAACTCGCCGATGAACGTAGATATTTCGATGAAACTTTTACTATTGGATAGGGGGAGAGATGTAGTTTTTGTGTGTATCAGTTTATTAGGGGAACAAAATATTTGATATGTGGATTTTTACATTTTACTAAAAAATACCTCGAGTCGTTTTTTTTGACGGTTATTTTTTATGAAGCGAATATTTTTATTCGAGCATTAATCAACTTCTTGTCAATAGGGGGTGGATTTTTCAAGAATATTTTTGCCAGGATTATTAAGGATAATAGGCGTGGATTTTTAAAAAAATGTTTTGCAAGGATTATTAAGGATAATAGGCGTGGATTTTTAAAAAATGTTTTGCAAGGATTATTAAGGATAATAGGCGTGGATTTTTAAAAAATGTTTTGCAAGGATTATTAAGGATAATAGGCGTGGATTTTTAAAGAATTTTTTCGCCAGGATTATTAAGGGTAATAGGCGTGGACTTTCCAAGGATTTTTTTGCATGGATTATTAAGGATAATAGGCGTGGATTTTTTTGCAAGGACTATTAAGGATATTAGGTGTGGATTTTTAAAGATTTTTTTCGCAAGGATTATTAAGGATAATAGGCTTGGATTATAAGGAAAATTTTTGCAAGGATTATTAAGGATAATTAGATTGGATTTAAGAGATTTTTCGCAAGGATTATTAAGGACAATAGGCTTGGATTTCTAAGGATTTGTTGCAAGGATTATTAAGGATAATAGGAGTGGATTTTTAAAGAATTTTTTCGCCAGGATTATTAAGGATAATAGGCGTGGATTTTTAAAGAATTTTTGGCAAGGATTATTCAAGATAATAAGCGTGGATTTTTTAAGGATTTTTTTGCGAGGATTATTAAGGATAATAGGCGTGGATTTTTAAAGAATTTTTTCGCCAGGATTATTAAGGATAATAGGCGTGAATTTTTAAAGAATTTTTTTCGCCAGGATTATTAAGGATAATAGGCGTGAATTTTTAAAGAATTTTTTCGCCAGGATTATTAAGGATAATAGGCGTGGATTTTTAAAGAATTTTTTCGCCAGGATTATTAAGGATAATAGGCGTGGATTTTTAAAGAATTTTTTCGCCAGGATTATTAAGGATAATAGGCGTGGATTTTTAAAGAATTTTAAGGATTATTAAGGATATTTTCCCAAAATTTAAGAAAACTCGTTCCCAAAGAAATCATTTTTTTCTTAACCACTTGTCTTCACTTTCCTTTCCTTAAATTCTGTCGAAGCGTCCACACAATTTTTAAAAGCCCAAATAAATTTGTAGAGACATAAAGACAAAGCGTTATATTGTCATTCCGTAAGACGCGCACACACCCACATATCACGAGGGAAGGTGTATTCTACCTCCCCACAATAAATGTAAATCAAATGGAGCATAACACACACATGCAGGCACAAAAATACACAGGCACACACATAAACGTGATGATGGTATGAAGAATGTAACGAAGCATACCGGAAGCTGTGCCAAAATAAGAAAAAAAATTGTACGGCAGTGATTCGATTGTTGTTCAATTTAATTTGTACTCAGTCAGACAGACATTGTAAAGGAAAAGACATATAAATGTACATACACACACATACATACATGTAGACACACTCATACATATTCATAGTCAAGAAAATACACAATACTTTAATTGAGTCACATTCGATTTGTGTGTAAAAGGACAATGTAGGGATGGATTGGTAAATGTAAGGACTATATAAAGGGTGGGTCAAAAGATAAACTACAAAAATATAGTCTTCAAAAATCAGATATCCACACCTAATGTCTTAATAACTCCTGCTAAAAAATCTTCAAAAATCCACGATAACTGCCTTAAGAAACCTTTTAAAAAACGTTTTACAAAATTCCCGGCTATGGCCTGAAATTGCCACGCCTTTTGCCTAACCAACCCTCCGGAATAATTTCTTCACAAATTCAAGCATATTGCCTCCAAACCCTCTCCTGAAAATATTCCTTAAAAATTCCACGGCTATTGCCTTAAAACCTCTTCAGTAGAAATTTTCCTTAAAAATCTCTGTATATCGTCTAAATGGTCTTCTCTTCAAATAGTCTTTTAAAAAATTCCACACCCATTACCATAATAACCTCTCTCAGATTTGAACTGAAATATTTTTTCATAAGATATTAGAGAAGCTGACAAGTTTTTTTCTCTTAAAAATCCTTTTTTCGAAGCAAAATATTTTTCTTATAAAAAATCTGTAACGACCCTTCATTGGGCGCCATATTTTTACTCAACATGTTTCGATTTTATCTCGTCTTAAAGTGATCAAATTCTTTTGTTGTATGCCTCCGATAATCTCATCTCTAGAAAACTGTCCATTAACTTAGCGAACACCCTGTTATTAGAGTTTTTTCCCCACATAACCTCAACGACGACAATGTTCATGTGTGTGTGTACCAACCTACCACAAACATGTTCGAATAAATTATGTTACCCGTATCGACGACAAGGACAAGAAAACAAAGAGGAAGGGAGAGATGTTTTATAGGAAATCTCTAAGATATTGGTAAATTATTCCCCAAAAATCAATAAAGACTATAGGCCAGAGGATCAGTACCTCAAAATTCTTAGACCTTTCTGATCTATAGTCTTTATCGATTTTGTACACAATTTACCAATATCTTAAATATTTCCTATATAAAATCTCTCCTAGGAAATTTTTTGACAACCAAATACCAAGACCAAACGGTAGGGAAAGGTCGAAGGGCTTTTTATATGGGAGCTATATGTAAATCTCAAACGATTTCGACACACGTCCATCTAGACCCAATTCGGTACGTTATGCAAAATGTCCCAATCGAATAAACTTTGGGTGTTTGGGCGCCATTTAAGGGAAATCGGGTAATATTATATATGTGAGCTACATCAAAATCTGAACCGATTTCATAGAAACTTAACATACATCATAAATATGTTTAATTCAGTACGCTATGCAAAATTTCGTCTCAATCGAACAAGCTTTGTGTGTTTGGGCGCCATTTTTAGGAAATCGGACAAAGTTATATACGGGAACTATATTAAAATACCAATCGATGAAACTTGAATACACATTACTATTATCTCAATTCGGATCGCTGTGAAAAATTTCATCGCAATCGAAGAAACTTTGCTTGTTTGGGCGCCATTTAAGGGAAATCGCATAAAATAATATATCGGAGCAATATCTGAATCTGAACCGATTTTAATTAAACTTACCACACGTCTATCTAGACTCAATTCGATGACCTTTGCAAAATTTCTTACCTATCGGGCAACCTGTGCGCATTTGGGCGCCATTTACAGGAAATTTGACCAAAATATGTGTGGGAGTTATATCAAAATCCAAACCGATGTCAACAAAACTTAACACACATTAAACTAGACGTAATTCAGTACACTATGCTAAATTTTATCTCAGTCGGCCAAACCATGAGTGTCTGGGCGCCATTTAACGGAAATCGCAAAAAAAATATATATGGGAGCTATATTGTCTTAATCGAACAAACATTGGGTATTTGGGCGCCATTCATGTGTATCAAAATCCCAACCGATTTCAATGAAACTGTCCACACTTCTATCTAGACTCAATTCGGTACACTATGCTACATTTAATGTCAATCGGAAAACTTTGAGCGGTTGGGCGCCATTTACAGGAAATCAGACCAATATTTATTTGAGAGCTATATCTAATTCTAAACTGATTTAAATGAAAGGTAACACACGTCCATGTAGATTTAATCCGATACGCTATACAAAATTTCGTACGAATCGGACAAACGTGGAAAGTAGGGTGCACCATTTACATGAAATCAGACAAAGCTATGTGTGAGAGCTATATCAAAATCTGAACAGATTTCAATGAAACTTAACACAGTTTAGCACTTGATACTAAATTTCATGTCAATCGGACAAACTTTGGTTGTTTGGGCGCCATTTACAGAAAATCGGACCAAAATATTTATGGGAGCTATATCTAATTCTTAACGGATCTCTATGAAACTTAATACCAGTTCATCTAGACTTAATTCAATACGATATTCTAAATTTCATCTCAATCCAACAACAATTGGGTGTTTGGGCGCCATTTATAAATAATCGGACGAAGCTATATATGGGAGCTATATCAAAATCTAAACCTATTTCAACAAAACTTAACACACATATAACTAGACTCAATTCAATACGCCATGCAAAATATCGTGTCAATCGGACACACATTGGGCATTTGGGCGCCATTTACAAGAAATCGGATAAAATTATATATGGGAACTATAAAAATATATCAACCGATTTCAATGAAAATTAACACACGTCCATCCAAACTTAATTCAATAGGTTATGCAAAATTGCATGTCAATCGTACAAACTGTTAGCATTTGGGCGCCATTCGTAAAAAAAATCTGTAAATCTAGACGCATTTCAACCAAAGTTAACACACGCCTATTAGGTTTAATACGATACGCTGTGAGAAATTTCGTCACATCCCAATGACGGTCTACGTTTCGGTGAAGCCCTCATATAACGGTAAAATTCGGCCCGATCGAACTCTTTGTTCTCTTTGTCAGATTTTATTATGTTTTTTTTGGAAATCAAAACAAAAAACCAAACAAAAAAAAAACGTTTAACCATTAAAGAGTTCTGAATGGCCTAAAATTGGTTCTCTCACCAAAGTGTGGTCTGATGAAGGCCACAAAAATCATTGAGAAAATTACCGGAAATTCCAAATAGTAATTGTACAACATTAAATAATTGTTGACAAATATTATAGCACTGAATCCCCCACCTCCTCCACCACCCACCATGCAAAAACAAACACACAAAATACCCCTATACGACCATAGCCCACACACACACAGAAAACACAATTCATTCAAGGACGTTAAAGTTGTTTAATTTTTGGGTTTAGTTTCCATTCATTCATACGTTCGACCGCCCGTCTGTCGATTGGAACTGTCAGCCATCCACTTCCTCCCTACACAATTCTATTGCGGATAGTCGATAGGCTGCGGAGAGACGTACGGAGAACTGGCTATTTTGTTTATTTCTAAGTTAACTTTAAGTTGTTGTCATTGTGTATTGAACAGCATCGATTTTGTGGAGGTATTCGATTCGGATTTCTTTGCTTTTACGTTCGGTCTTTAAGGCAACAAATTGTAGACATTGTGGATGCATTGTGGGGCTGATTGTGTAGCCGAATCTGTATCTGGTCTTTAGTTTTAGTTCGATTTTTTTTGTTTTTGTTTAGATTATATCTGGCCTATACCCATACAAAGACACACGTCAATCTACTACATACACCCTCACACAAATAAACAAAAACACACACATATACATATGTACACACATACGTTTTTTTCCAGCAATATCAAGATGTTCCACTTTTGGGCTACTTTTTGTTGTTGTTGTTTCGTTGTTGTTGTTCTTAGTCAAAACATTAGTTATGGTTTTTCGTTACAACAACAACAACAGCAGCGACAATAACAATAAAAATTCCCTCGACACTACTTATGAGGTCAGATTTTGAGGTTTATTTTTTGTTTCTGCACTTGGCTTCATTCTACCGCTCGCTCCTGCCTCCGCCTCAGTTCGTATGTCTGCTGGGCTTTATTGTGGTTGATGTTGTTGTTTTTGTTGTTATTATTGTAGCACTTTGGCAATTTGATTGAACCATTGGCAAAAAACACAACAACATATCGACCACCACACTCTCTCCCACACACATACTCACAAGGACAGGCAGACATATTTCTTTTCCTTTAAACGCTTCTTTGTTCCAATTCATTTGTATTTTCATTTCGATTTTCCCTTAAATCGCATTAGCTTAATTTGATGATGGTATTTTCTTGTGGAAAATTGGAAAACATGTTTTCATTTTCATATGTGAGTTATGTATGTTTGTATGGTAGTCGATCTGATCTGTCGTTTATAAAATTTATGAGAGTTTGATCGGTCATTATCTGAAATATTACCAAATAGAAATTAAATGATATTCCTTATAGGTCAGGTCAAAAGGTTGGGGGGAATACAAAATTGTGTTTTGAAATACTTCTCAAATATGTCAACCTCTATGGGTTGCGCATTCAAAATTCTTGAAATCGAGAATATCTACTACAATGAAGTTTTTTACCTTTTGAAGAAGTGAAATATTAAATTACAGACCTTTATTTTGAAAAATTCGGATATGTCAAAACATGGACCTAATTGGAAATTTTCGGTTGTTCTTGTGTTTGTTGAAATAATTTAAAAAAATAGTCCAAAATGAAAAGTATTAAAATCCAAGAAAAAATACTTCGGACAGAAATCAAATTGGTGTAGAGGGTCCTTTAACTTTTTTACATCCGCGCACCTCATAGTACCCAATTAAAAAAACCCATGCGCCTCATAGTACTCTGAAAAAAAATTGTTTAAAAAATGAACGCCTTTAAAAACCCCATAGGAAACTAATTAAAAACATGCGCACCTCTAATAGACCCCTAGAATAATATGTTTAAAAAATCTACACCTCCAACAGACCCCTAGAAAAATATATTAAAAAATTAACGCCTTTAATAGACACATAGAAAAATATGTCTAAAAAATCCCGATTCTAAAAGGCCCCTAGAAAAATAATTTAAAAAAATCCATGCCTATAGATAGACCCTAAAAAATATTAAAAAAAAAATCGACGCCTATTGATAGATCCTCATAATTAATTGCATTATTCTAGACGCATATCTCCCAACCTATGTTAGTGTAGTTCGAGTTCTCAGAGATTAAAAATTTTCTAGCTGAATATTTGCAAATTTTTGACATAGCCCCCAACTAAAGGTCCCATCCCATTTGAGCTGCTGTAAAGTTCCTGATAGCATTTTCCAACAATTCACTCTACAGCCTGGAGACTTCCGCATAACCCAGTCTATAGACTTCCTCTTTAGATGGCCTATAGACTCCCCCTTCGGCTGACCTATAAATTCCCTACTTAGCTGGTCATAGACTCCCACTTCACCACCCTTAGACTACCTCTTCAGCTCGTCTATGGACACACACTATACAGGTAGTCTCTCTCTCTCTTCAGCTCGTCTACAGAATCAAACTTCAGCTCATCTATGGACTCCTAGCCTTAATATCGTTTAAAAATTCCTTGCCTTCAGCTTGCCTATAGTCTCCCTGCCTTCTGCTCGCCTACAGACCCCCTGCCTATAGTTCGTCCCTCTTCAGCTCCTCTACAGAATCCCACTTCAGATTTTCTATAGACTTCCAGCCTTTACAGTGTTTATAGACTCCGCGGCATCAGCTTGTCTATAGGCTCCTTGCCTTCAGGTTGCATATAGTCTCACTACCTTCTGCTCGTCTAAGACTTCCTATCTGCACCTCGTCTATATCCTCCCTCTACTGCTCGTCTAGATTCCCAACCTTTAGTTCGTTCATAGACTCCCACTTCAGTTCGTCTATAGACTCCTTGTAATTTCAGGTTCTGGGAGAATGAAATACCACCTTACAGAAATCGTCGATATATACCCATGTTTCAATACAGCCTCCCTATAAGAGTATCGACAACTGCTGAGTGTTTTTAAGGCCCTTGAGCCGTTTTCCAACTGAAGTGGATCTATTTTGTTTTCTCAGAAATTGAAAACTTCTTAGCAGAAAACTTTAAATGTAGGTCCACGTTTGCGATCATTATACCCTACACAACTATGTTGTCAGGCTATTATCGATTTGTATGGCTCCAAGAGTTTGTAACGCCGCGATATATTGGTCCTACTCCCACCTTTTAGTGCAACGGTCATACCTCGACTAGCTGAGTCGATTTAACATAGGTGTTCGTTCATTATAATATGTAAGCACGATACAGGCAACAGTTGTGGACTAATCGTCACGAAAATTTGAATGTAGATTCGGTTCTGGCCAAAGAAGACCCCTATTGTTTTTGCCATTGATCACTCAATAATTAGGAGATGAAATGGACCAAAAACATTATTTTTGTCGGTTGTTCTGGACCCAAACATCACGCAACATTATGCACAGAGAAATGTGTATGACATGAAATTTGATGAAGATCGGTCAATATGGACTCGGATTTTTGTTTAAAAAATGACAACATTTCTATTCTATGGCATACAGAAGCATATAGACCAGAGATGTTGATAGTATATCCAAGAGGAGAAGATGACCTTTTATTTGATTTTATTTATATGTATATAGTCTACGTATTCGCATACTGTTTAGTATTATAGCTAAAAATTTTTCAATAAACTTCCGGTTATGGACAAGGACGACACCTCGAGCCTTTGGTGGTGATCAGATGAATTTGAAGAGTTTGAAATTGACTGTTTTGGATAATGTTCGGTCAAAGAACCAAGATTTGTGTATGTGTAAATGTTCACTTCGGAAAAGTTGACAGCGTAAAAAAGAGGAACTTTTGACCTCTAATATAATACAAATTCTATTGTACACTAAAGTCTACATATTTTAGTGTTGTTTAGTATTACAATAATTCTACTAAAAATTAAAATATCGCGAAATAATATTGCTATGGCCCAGAATATAGATCCGCAGAAAATTCCAGTTCAGTGTTCGTTGAGTTTGGTATCATATAGATGGCCACACCCGTCTATTCTACTCAGCTCAGTCACCTCAAAATATTAATCGGTGACCAATCAGGTAAATAGCTACCGCACCCAGAATATTTGGTCTTGGTATAGTCCCCATACTCGTTTTCGGTATTGTCAAGGTTTCCTTCGAAATGGCTGTACTTTGTCATTCTGTTATCTGTTCCTCGCGCCTAGCCTCCATAACAGGTTTCCAATTGATTTGAGCAATTTTTGTTAAACAAAATGACTGCAATTTTGAATTTCCGATATAAAATACATAATAATAGAAAATAAGATATTTTGATAGTGCATTTCAGGAGATAAAATACCTCTTGGAAGATAATGCTCAATAGAAGCCGATATTTTGACTTATATATTATTATATTTTTATAAATATTCTAGGCTTGTAATTCTTGAGAAAAATATTATTTAGAAAAAATCCGCCATGTAGTCCTTCAGATAAAATAATTTTTACAATGTAAGATATGTGGATCTTTAGAAAATATATTTGAAAGCAAATCAGATTTATAGCCATTGAGAAAAAAATTAAAAAATAAGTGTTAAATTCCTTCAGAACAACAAAATTAAAAAGTCACCCTTATAGTCCAAAATAATATATTTTATTTTCATGTGAAAAAATTAAATATATTAAGGCCTATGGTCCCTGGTAAAAAAAATATTATTAAGTTACTATTTAAAAATCAATTTTTATTTTTTTTATAGATGGTCCATAATTTATTTTTACATCAATACTCTGATT
The DNA here is from genome assembly GCF_032173495.1 of Musca vetustissima. Classification (NCBI taxonomy): domain Eukaryota; kingdom Metazoa; phylum Arthropoda; class Insecta; order Diptera; family Muscidae; genus Musca; species Musca vetustissima. The sequence goes on along the minus strand of NW_026884888.1, from coordinate 207,274 downwards.
GATGAAACATTTATTGTGACCCGAAAATTCAAATACATACATTACCTGGATGGTAGTTCGCAAAAAACTCCTTCCTACTTCCACACAACAATTCATATTTTCCGAATCATTGTAAATGATTGCATGTGTAGTTGCATGCTATAAAAAGCCTTACATAAATTACAACAACAACTATAAACCTAGGCACCTTCGCCATTACATATCCTCCAGATCCGCAAACAATGTAAAGCGAAACACACACACGAACACAACACCTTTCCAGCGGATTTTGCGCATAAATTTTGACCCAACCAATCAAAAATAGATCACAACAAACAATTTTTAAAAATCGCACACTGAAAAGGGGAATATTTCTATTTGGGTTTAAACACAATAAAACTCCGAGAAAAGAGAACAAACATTCCGTTATTATCGTCAAAATAAATATTTAAAGCCTTTTGACGGGGAAAAAACTGTGTGCGAAACAGGGGTTGTTGATGGCTGGCTGGTTCATTTCCAGTGCCCATCACTCATTCATGAAGAATATTGAAGTTCCGACTTCTTGTTTTTTTTAGATTTTGGGTAAAAATGCCACCACAATCCGACTACACACATTCAAATATATCACAACAACTACAACAAACAACAAATGGGCGGAGCTATTACAAATTATAAAACCCCCCACCACCTAACCGAAACGACCGAGTTAAGGCCGTTGCTTTCATCGCTTTATGGCCTGTAATTCAAAATAAATGACGCCCCTTTTTTCGTCTTTACTGGATTCGAATGCCAGCGGCTCGACAATAATTACAACAACAACAAGCAACGATAGATGTATTATGAGCACCAGAACTCAGTAGAGAGTAAGCCAGCCAGCCACCTATCAACCACCATCATCATCGTCGTAGATAAGGAAGGTTTGTTGTGTAGAGAAATTGTATGGGACATTTGAAATTCTCTCTTGGATTTTGTAGAGTTTCTCAGTTTGCAATCTCGGAAGATGAAAAGCCCTTTTGCATATGGAGCATCTTATGGGAAGTACAGTGGGCAAATTAATTAAACATTTTTCGCAAAGTTTTTTTTTTCAAACCCTAAAAAATATTTTTAAACCAGTAGGGAAAGTAGTAAAGTCTATATCTAAATCTGAACCGATTTTTACTAAACTTAGCACACATAATTTTGGACCTAGTTCAGTACAATATACCAAATTTCGTGCAAATCGAAAGAAATATATAGGGACTTTGGTGCCCTTTTACCTTTAATCGCACGAAACTATATACGGGAGCTATATCTAAATCTGAACCGATTTTCACGAAACTTAGCACACTACATTCTGGGCCCAATTCAGTACCCTATGCCGAATTTCGTGCAAATCGAAAGATATATTGGGACTTTGGTGCACCATTTTCATAAAATCGGGCGAAACTATATATGGGAGCTATATCTAAATCTGAACTTGGCACACATCATTCTGAACCTAATTCAATAACCTACGCCAAATTTCGTACAAATCGATAGGTATATAGGGACTTTGGTGTCCCATTTACCTTTAATCGGACGAAAATATATATGGGAGCTATATCTAAATCTGACCCGATTTTTTCGAAACACATCATTCTAGACATAATTCAGTACCCTATGCCGAATTTCGTACAAATCTAAAGATATATAGAGACTTTGATGCCCCTTTTACCTTAAATCGGACGAAACTATATACGGGAGCTATATCTAAATATGAAACGATTTTCTTGAAACTATGCAAAATTTCGTGCAAATCGAAAGATATATAGAGACTTTGATGCCCCTTTTACCTTAAATCGGACGAAAATATATACGGGAGCTATATCTAAATCTGAACCGATTTTGAGGAAACTTTACACACATCATTCTGGACCCAATTCAGTGCCCTATGCAAAATATCGTGCAAATCGAAAGATATATAGGGACTTCGGTGCACCATTTACCTTAAATCGGACGAAACTGTATACGGGAGCTATATCTAAATCTGAACCGATTTTCACGAAACTTAGCACACATCATTCCAGACTCAATTCAGTACCCTATGCCAAATTTCGTGGAAATCGATAGATAGATAGATAGATATATAGGGACTTTGGTGCACCATTTACATATAATCCGACGAAAATATATATGGGAGCTATGTCTAAATCTGAAGCGATTTTCACGAAACTTAGCACAAATAATTCTGGACCTAATTTAGTACCCCATGCCAAATTTCGTGCAAATCGAAAGATATATAGAGACTTTGGTGCACCATTTACATAAAATCGGACGAAACTATATAAGGGAGCTATATCTAAATCTGGACCGATTTTCATGAAACTTAGCACACGTCATTCTGGACCCAGTTCAATACCCTAAACCAAATTTCGTGCAATTCGAAAGATATATAGGGTTTTTGGTGCACATTTTCATAAAATCGGACGAAACTATATACGGGAGCTATATCTGAGCCGATTTTTACAAAACTCAGCATATATCATGCCAGACTTAATTCAGTACGCTATGCCAAATTTCGTCCAAATCGAAGGATATATAGGGACTTCGGTACACCATTTACCTTAATCGGACGAAAATATGTATGGGAGCTATATCTAAATCTGAAACGATTTTTCCCAATTTCAATAGGATTCGTCCTTAGGCATTTGGCCTGAGGACGACCCCTATTGAACCCTAAGTGAGCTGTGCCAAATTTCATCCAAATCGAATCATAAATGCGACCTGTACTTTGTTTACAATTTAACATCTGCAGATGGACAGACGGACGGACATGCATAAATCGACTCTGAAAGTGATTCTATGCATATTCTCAAAAGAAACTATGTGTCTATCTCGTTTCCGTTTGCCTGTTACAAACATATGCACAAAGACATTATACCCTGTAGCACAGTGATAGATAGATCGATAGACCATGAAAAAATATCTTAAAAAAATTCAAACCCTAAAATATTTTTTTTTTCAAAATCCGCTGTACTAAAATGCCTACTATCTTGAGTTTGGATTTTCTCTCTCTGTCTCCCAGCCACTCATTGCTGTGAGAGCAAAGCTTTCACCCCTTAGCACAAAGCTGGCATTTACAGAGAGCAATAATCCGTTCACCCATCCAGCCATCCATCCATCGGTATGGGGTGTTACTTTGTAGCTCCAAACATTTTGGCAAAGCAACAAATATTCTTGGGCATGCTCAAATGTCATCCAATTGTCATTTGTATTGGTGTGGTGGTCGTCGAGGTGGTGGTGGTATTCGGTTGTGGAACCAATGCCAACAAAGTAAGGAATGGAGTGCTGACTGCCCGGCATCGGAACGAGAGATTTGCTGCCAAAATAAGAATTCCAGTAAGAATTGATACCGCAACGCGTAACGACGACCACGACGAAACGAAGACGAGACGAGTAACAAAAACAAAAACAACACCTAACAGAAAAACCAAAACAAGAAGAAGACGGCGAAACGAAACGACAAATCGCGAAGCTCAGCTATTTGACCAATATATACCTGGAAAAAGTGCTTGACTCGGCCATTCTTGGGGCAGACAGACAGACGGACACCCCACTGTTGCAAATAGGCAAAAAAACGCAAAAAACAAGAGTCCATATCCCGTTAGTCGTTATCGCCAACTCTTTAACAACGGTTGCTAAAATGCCAATAGTCTGAAAAACAACAGAAGTAGCGGCATCGGGTTCTTTTGGAAAATAAAAATTTGAAAAAAAACTGCTGAGTTTTGAAAAAAATAAAAAAAAGGAAAATATAATTTTGGAAACCTAAACGATATTGAATTTCCGTTAAAAAAATAATTTTTTGAAAATTAAGCAATAAATTTGAAAACAAAAAAATCAAGTGAAAATTGAAACCCCTCTCGGAACGATATCGAATGTGTGTAACAAAGTGAAATTTAAAGGCAAAAGATTTCCAAACGAAACAAAAAAAACCAAAATCCATTTTGCATGATTTCGAAATTGTTTTGAAAATCAAAGTTGCGGGCCTGCCTTTGCTTAGTTTAGTTCTTTGTGATATCGAATTACCCACCAAAAAAATTCTCTTCAATGAAAATGGAGGATCCAAACCTCGCTGACCAGTATGTACAAGAGTTTGTGCTCGAGCATCTGGAGGATGGTACCTCGGCACCGGTTGGTGTCAAACGTGAAGATCACAGCCCGACAGCGGTGGCCAAGATTACCTGGACCGCAGAACCGGCTGCCATGGCGCCGGAGGATGAAGAAACCGCCGTTGAGCCGCTGATCAAAATGAGATCATTTTCCACAAATTGGTCGCACATGGATGAGAGGCGTCTGCAGCCATTGTCACCACCACCGGAGATCTATACCCATGGACCGATGACGGGTCAGGCTATACTCGTGAATACCTCAGTACCGGGTGGGGTACCATCAACACCCCCCGAAACACCACCTGTTATTGGCTCTCCAACGGGTAGTACCTGTGCTCAGGCTTATGCTGGGGTCCCAGCTTCACACTATGCCACCCACCACAGACCCCCACCCAGCAGTGCTGGGCTGACACAGGAAATGATGTGGCTACCCAACTCTATGCGTACCGATCCTCAACCGCTCGACTTAAGGCCACTGGCCGGTCCCAGCCAGGAGGAGGAATGGGAAAGGCATCGCGAGTACATGCAATCTGTGGCCGCCGCCAATCACCACCACAGCCATCATTTGCATTTGCAGCAAAATCAACATCCCCACCATCATCATCATCATTTCCAGCACCTGGAACACCTGGCTCCGATCAATATGCATCCCTCGCCCTATCACAATATCGCCAATTGTCCACCCACCAGCTCCTCGGGATCCCTGCTACACAATGCGCCCTCAAATGGCGGTCATCAACATTCCACGAATCGGCCCACCTCGGTATGTTCAACGCGATCCTCAACAAATTCCCCGCGTACCGTTTCCGGACACTATTCCACATCGAGCCAATTGGGTATAGACGATTGTATCGATGACGACCTCCTAACCACCCTCTCAGTGCGGGAGCTAAACAAACGTCTTCATGGTTGTCCGCGCGAAGAAGTTGTGCGGCTAAAGCAAAAAAGGCGAACCCTTAAAAATCGCGGCTATGCACAAAATTGTCGCTCAAAACGTCTAATGCAGCGTCACGAATTGGAAAAGACCAATAGGCAGTTAAATCAGGATCTGCATCGTTTGAAATTGGAATACACACGGGTTTGCCAAGAGCGGGATCAGCTGAAACAGCGTTTGCAATCGAGGAATGGTTCGAGTTCCTCACCAACGACGGCATCAGCAGCAGCAGGAGGGGCGGGGGCGACGGGTAGTGCCGTCATTGCCTTGAATCCCTCAAGTGGTGGTCCAAGTTCCCAACAACAGTTGACCAGCGAAAATCAGAGCTCACCCGAATTCTATCTCTGACGTCAATTAGCAGCAGCTGCCAATGGTCATCATGCACATCCTCATCCCCATCATCATTCTCAGCATCATCATCATAATGTTGTGGCGGCCGCTGCTGCAGCAGCAGCTGTTGCAGCTCGTGATCATCATCATGGTTCAGGTCATCAGGCCCATCAATGGACCTCATCGGCCAGATATCAACAGCAGCATATGATGCAGCAACAAGCGAATTCCGTTGCTGGTTCCACCGCCGCCGCCGCTCTTCATGGTCCCCATCAACAGCCTCAACAGGCCATTCTGCAACCCCAACCTGCAACAGCCGTTGTAAATTAAATTATCACCTGGAAGGCTGTTCATCGGCATCAGCATCAACTGCAAAATTTGCTCCAAGAAACATAAAGTATACGTTCTGAGGTAAGCTAGAGGGTATGAAGTGATTTCCGCTCCCTTTTATCGCGAATCGATTTGATTTAATCTAAATGACATTTTTTTTGTTAATTCCAAAAATATAAGTTTTCCATAAAAATGGCAAAGGTCGGAAGAAGTGAAAGAGAGTTTTATAGAACAGGATTTTCAGGATTTTTATTGATTTCAAAATAAGTAGCTATGAAAAAATGGCCAAAGGTTAAGAGGAGGTTCTAAATATGAAATTCAAATTTTAGGGTCTTTGGTTTTTAACTCGTCCTGGGCAGCTAACCTCGGTGAAGCTCGATATGACTATATCGAAAAATATTAACTTCTATTTTGAGTCTTTTCAAAACATGATCCAACAAAGGCCACGGCTGCAAAGGATACCTAGGCTTTTAACAAAATAGCTCAATTTATTCATATGTGACCTGGTGAGGATTATTATGACAAAAATGTTTTCACATAGCTCAATACCTGGTTCAGATATCATGTCTACGACAGATTTAAACTCACATAGGTATTCTTGATAAATCTCGCGACTCTAACACAACAACCAAGTTCTCAAAACCCCTTGGTGAACTGGGGAGAATTATTCGGATTAATATGTCTTCAAAGGGCTTAAAATCTACTTGTTTACCAGCTTGTACACAACGGATATAACCTCACATACGTATTCTTTATGACGTATATTCAAGCATAGGTAAATAATCCAGCAAATCTATATTATTATTCTGCTGCCATATTATTACCTGCTTCAGCCAAATTGTCTACGATGGATGTACCATGTTTTCAAAACCTTTTAGCAAACTGACGACGAATATTCGGGCTAATATGTCAGGTCAACAACTGTTTCAGCCACCATTTCTAGGACAGATTTAGAATCACCCAGGTATTCTTGTATCCCATCGGATTCATTCATTCGTAACTTTGAGCAGCTGTTTTAAAAGTGACACTTTTCTCACTGGGCCTTTGGGTCCATGTACTTCAATCAAACTGTTCCACGCTTCTTTTGAAAACTGAACCGAAGTTACGCTCAATAGGGTCGCTTCAATTGCCATAATTCTAGAGGAATATTTTTCTGACAAAAATGTTTTCACAAAGCATAATATCGACTTCAGCTATTTTATCTTCGAATTTATACTCACACAGATATTCTTGTATTCCATCGCTGTTTTAAAGTGACACTTTTCTAACTGGGCCTTTGGGTCCATGTACTTCAATCAAACTGTTCCATGCTTCTTTTGCCGACTTACAGCTCTGAAAGCTAGCATTAGCCAGCTTGTCTGCGACGTATATAAACTCACACAGGTATTCTCGTACCCCATCGGTTTCATTCATTCACAACTGTTTTAACAGTGACTCCTTTTTCACTTGTTCTTTTGGTCCATGTACTTTAATCAAACTGTTCCATGCATCTTTTGCCGATTTACAGCTCTTAAGGGAGAAACACATAAAAGAACTTCAGTCATGGCTTGTTAAGTTGGATTTATTTCATTCTTAAATCCTCGTATGTGTGTTCCCCTTTAAAGCTGAACCGGAGTGAGGTTTCAATTACCTTCATTCAAGAGATTGGTAGCTCCGAAACAATGGAACGGTTCCGCGAGAATTATTCTGACAAATAAGACTTCACATAGCTTAATACCTGCATTAGCCAGCTTGACTATGACTCCCACAGGTATTCTTGTATCCCATCGGCTTTATTCACCTGCATTAAACAATGACACCTTTTTCTCTGGGTCTTTTGGTCCGGCTCCAATTTTTGGTCCATCATTTAAACTGTTCCATGCTTCTATTTACGACTTACAGCTCTTTATGTATGAAAGCTAAACTCGAGTGCTGCTCAATAAAATCATTACCATTGCATACTTATTAGAGCCTAGTTCAAACTAAATATTCCGAAAAAGGGACGATCGGTACTAGATCTGGTTCTTTCGTTTCATCTTCTACCTTTTGCAACAATCGTTCTTTTTAAATGAATGGCCTAATTTCGTTTTCGGAGAGAGACGAAGAAGGTCGAACCGTTTCAGGAACAACATTGTCCAACGCTACTTCATTACTCGATCTTTGAATCGATTTAATTTATTCAAACTGTTCCATGCCACTTTTGCCAACTCATATCTCTTTTTTAAAACTAACTCATAATTTTCGTCATCAAAAAATACTTCCCACAGATTTCGGTGAACAAGTTCTGTCTTCATCTACCATCACTTGAAATTTAAGTTTCTCAATACTGTTTATCTAAATCGTTCCGTTCATTGGCCAAATTAAGTTAGGACTACGAATTACCTAGATCCTCTTGCGGAGTTAACTGAAAAATGTTTGAACTGCTCCAGGAATGAGATAACCCAAATCTACTTTATTCAATCGCAGTTACACCTTCCTCCCTGGGCCTTTTGGGCCGATATACTTTAATCAAACTGTTCCATGCTTCTTTAGCCGACATACTAATGAATGAAAACTGTTCCGGAATCGTTGCCATTGCAATTTTATCATGTATTTTCCACACAAAATTTTTATCTGCAGTCTCGTCCTCGAAGATGACCTTTGCAAACACCATGATTCGTAATTTATTTCTGCCTGGTTTCTCAATATTGTACATTTAAGATATTTAGTTTGATGATTCCTCCGAAAATTAATCGATCTTCGGCTAGCAATTGGATTTCAATTTTCGATGGTATTGGAGAGTATAAAGGGTACAGCGCAAATGTGATTGAAAATTGAGCCCACAAATGTATGGCTCAAACTTCAATATAGGTCCGCGAAATACTCCTAATTTCTTTAATATCTTTTGACATCGGAAATTTTGATTGAGGTCTCACTGTTGTATTCTAGTTTCTTCTTTCTCCATTTTTTATTTATTTTAATTTTTCACTTCTTTGTTTGCGGAAATATTCTTTGTCTCTTACCTTGATCTAAATTTCATGTTGGTGACTTCTTTTCAACTAGTTTCGGTTTTTTGTTTTATTCTTCTTCCAACCTCAATATATCATTGACCCAATTACGCTTACCTCTTTCGCAAGTGGAACTTGAAACAAAAAAAAAAAACAATTCCGTATCTTAACCAAGAAAAAATTCGATGCCAGTGGAAAATTTATATGAAAATATATGAACCAGCTAACTCAGATGGAAAAATGGACCTGCGAAAATGAATTTTACAATACATAAGGGCTAGGGGACATAAGCTCTTATATGATCTCACGAGAAAATTTCCTCCAGATATAGTTCCTCAACTGATATTATGTCAGTTTTATTGGTTATTTTATTGAAAAGGAAATTTTTGGAGTTTAAGGTTTTAATCCAATTTTATTTATTAGGAGTTCCCATTTTTAACAGTTCCCCTACTGACTAATATGCATATTACTTAAGGGGGAACACATACAAGGTTACAGACCTGGCATGTTATGTTGGCTTTGTATGAATTTTCATTTTATAAAGGAGTATCAGAGTCATACTTGATTTTGGAAGCCGTTCTCCTTTATTCTTTTACAATAAAGGAAGCCAACTTAACATGCTTGAAGTCCTCGTATGTATTTCCTCCTTTATATCCTGGTGACTTCTTCAGCTCATACCTCTCTTCGATTGAACAAAATGCATAAGGAACCAGCTATAGGGTAATAGCTTTGCCTTATCACAATATTCCCATCCGCATTACAATTTAACAAACAATTTATAAACAAATTAAAAAAAATCACACACCTAATTGTTGATAAGTTTTGCAGGCGATTTGAAACATTGTTGTATATTTTCACCTCTCCAACACCCTTGGAAAGATGAAATTGAAATCAAATCATGTGAAATCGTATTACATCGCATTCGATTTGAATGTAATCAATAATAACAATAACACCAGTCGGACAGGTTGATGATACCCGCCAGTAGATGTATGGGTGACCACAGAAAGGGTAGAAAGAAGAGTTAATGGGAAACCGAGCTATGATTACAAAGGTTATTTGAGTTCATTGTACACTATAGAATGTCATTGCTGGAAAAAGAGGCACGTTTTGAGTGACGTGCATGTTTCTGTTTTGATTTTTCTATTGCTATTCATAATAAAAAAGAGGTGACAATTTGCAAAAAACCGACAAACAAACATGTGTAAATATTGAAATATAAATGTATTTAAAAAATATGAGGACATTCTCTACTTTGTTGCAAAAAGACTCATCAATTGTCATCGAAAAAATGTGAATTTACTGTGTTCGTGCAATTGGGCGCCATCTATATTTGGTATTTTATTTTCATATACACGAACTGAAAGTGCATACTTTTAGGTACCTTAAATGATGAATAGTTGGTTAAAATATAAAACATGTGTACATTTTATAGACCTCGAAAAATCTTCTTTCGAATGGGTACCATAAAGGGCCGAGGGACTATACAGCTGTAAAAATTTTCTCATTTATTGCAAAAAAAATCATAAATTATTTATCGCAACAAAGTATTTTTACTGTGTTCGTACAATTGGGCGCCATCTATAATTTATATTTTATTTTCCTGATTAATGACTTAAAAAATGAATGGAACAATATTTTAGTGACCAATTTTGTGATTATGGTTAGATAAAGGGTAAAAACATTTCAATGTTTGTAGAAATTTGCTTTGCAAGGTTGAAAAATTTCTACAAAAATATATATTCATTTATTTTGTTTAGTTCCTAACAGAGTCTATTAACCAGCGTCATCTATACCTAATTTGTATATTTGGTTCAGAAGCTCATTGTGTGCATAAATTTGGGCGCCAAATATTTTCAAAGGAACTGTAAAAGTTAATATTCTAGTGGTATTAGCTCAACACAGTGTATTGAGCTAAAAGAGATTATTATGACGGAATGTTTGAAACTAAGTTTTCCAAATTTAGCATGAGTGAAACAAATATATTCCATTTAAAATAAAACCCTTACCAAAGATCCAAAATATTGGAATACAGATGGCGCTGCGCATTAGATATATCATTAACAACAATTTTGAATACAGATGCCGCTTGTCAGAACAACTACAACCATTATTACAAGCCATCAATAGTTGAAATTTGTCGGTTTTTTTCATAACTATTTAATATTGGGCGCCATATATATCAAAGAATCAGGCGATCCAAAAATATGTCAAGTTTTATAACTGTCAGGCGATAAGACCAATAAAAAAAGATAACAAAAATAGTGGACTCAAGGGCCAAACAAATTGAATGCTACGAAAAAAATTAAATTGATAAATATTATTCTTCTTCATTAACCAGATATCATTGTTTTGAAACTTTCTATAGTTGAGCCTCAAAAATATGTATACAAAAGTCAAATCAATTCAGAATTTCCCATAAAATTCCTTGAAGTTATATGAAATACAAAATCTTTTCAACTGACATATCCTGGGAGATCTTTTAACATCGAATTTAATAATAAAAAATGTCTTACAACATATTACCTAGTGTTTCCCGAAGTACTAATTAATCTGAACATTACGAACAGCCAATTGAGCGCCATCTATTATTCAATTTGCATTATTCTATAGAAGAAATTAATGTGTATGCAATTGGGCGCCAAAATTACTTTTTATTAATTTATCTCTTCAATAGAGCAAATGTTTTAATATATACTTGGAAAAAACGTATTTATTCTGGTATATCGTTTACGGAATAGGCTGGAAACCTTGTAAAATCACTCTCAATGGTCAAAATAGGTTAATTGTCTGTTTGAATACCTTCTATATTTACTTATTTATACTTATTTTAAAAAATCCAAAATTATTTTAATAGAATATAACAAATGAATAGTTCAGAATCCTCGTTAGTGTATCTAGGAAAAACTAAATTAAAATTTGAAGATAAGTCCTGCCACTTATAAAAAGCGCCATCTATACTTAATTGATCATTTGTTTTTAGATGCGGTTTAGGGACATACTATTGGGCGCCAAAAAATGTTTGATAAGTTGCACAAGAATATAACAAACCATTTCAAAGTCATCGAAAATAGCTATCTTGTTTGAGTTTGGTGTATTTAGCCAGCGAGAAATTAGGATTTAGAAACTAGTCCTGCCATTTATAAGAAGCGCTATTTATACTTAGTTGATCATTTGTTATTAGATGCAGATTAGATACACACTATTGGGCGCCAAAAATATTGGATACGTTGTAAAATAATAATACAAACCCTTTCAAATATTCCAAAGTCATCGAAAACCCAGGAAGATATTTTTTGAGTTGGAGTTTTTAGCAAGCAAGAAATAAGGATTTGGAGATAAGACCAGCAAGTTATTAGAAGCGCCATCTATACGTAACTGATCATTTGTATTTAGATGCGGACTAGGAAAATACTATTGGGCGCTAAAAATATTGAATACGTTGTAAATGAATATCACAACCCCTTTCAAATATTTCAAAGTAATCGAAACACCTGGTAGATATTCTTTTTTCGATTTTGACATTTTAGCAAGCTAGAAATTTGGATTTGGAAACATCTTCTGCAATTTGTAAGAAGCACCATCTATACTAAATTTATCATTTGTCTTTAGATGCGGATTAGGATAATACTATTGGGCGCCAAAAATATTAGATAAGTTATAAAAGAATATAACAAATGAATAGTTATTGGCAGCTTGGAAGAAAGACAACATTTGTCGAAGTGTATTGGACTCACATAAGATCAACAGAACATGGTTGATATTATCATATCCTAAAATGTAGCATGAGAGTCACAATCTGTGAAAATATCTTCCTATATAAAACGTTTTTTTTTCTGTGTGCAAAATTACATATTTTCGATACAATTTGTCAGCGTCTAATAATATGGCACAATTAACTAAATAAAAATGGAGTATAGATGACGCCCGATAGAAAAAAATACATTGGCTTCTTCAAAAGCGCTATATGTCACAATACATATTTGGCCTGTTCCCATACTGCAAGAATCTATAAATATTTATTTTTTCTTCGTTATTATAAAGGAAAATATTTCATCGTAGTAAAAATGTGTCAGATTCTTTCAGGTTCTGGAACAGATATTTTAACCTTTTTTTTTAATTTTCAATTAGGTTTTAACTAAGGTTTTCCACAAGATATTTAAAAAATATAACAGCCTTTTTTGTAAAATTCTGAACGAACAATTCTAGCGACCTGACGACCAAACTACTTGGTAGTAATTCGTTGGAATTGATTCGATACGAATTTTAACAGCCTTTTTTGTAAACACAGCCTTTTTTGTAAAATTCTAAACGAACAAATTCTAGTGACCTACGACCAAACTACTTGGTAGTAATTCGTTCGAATTGGTTCGATACGAATTTTACAGAAACAGACTGTTATATTTTTTTAAAGATCTTATGGAAAACCTGTACAGATATTAAAGTACAGAGGGCGTTCATTACTTGAAAAGAATTCCTAATTGTTGTTCTGAGCGCCATCTATGCTTCAAAAACCTTAAGTTTTTACGTTTGTACACAATTTTTACTTTTGGGTGTTAATAAAAAATTTGTGTTTATTGCTTCGAAGAGACTGAGAACGGGTTTTTATTGAAAGATTATACATATTATATGGAATCCTGGCATTAGTAGATTTTTTCCATAGTGACAGGACAGAATTTTTTAAAGACCTTTAGTTTTTATATCGGATTCACAGTGAGAATCAATATAAAACCTCTAAATATACATTCATATTTTTATACAGTCCTTTCATAGCTTTAACTCCTAGCCTTTTAGTAGACATTTTTAATATCAAACAATTTCGTTTATGTAGACTACAAAATAGAAAGAAAACAATTTCCTATTACCACTTGCAGTTTATAACATTTTCTTCAGCTCCTAAAAGTATGTTCTGTGTACACAACAAAATTAATTAAAGACAAATGAAATGAAAACTAGATGTCGCTGGTCTTTATGGCAAATATTTCACCATCGATATAAAACCTCCTAATGAAGGGAAATAATTTTTAAAAATTGGAAAAAGAAATTGAAACTGAATTTATATTTAGAGAATATAGGAAATATATAAATTATCCCCTTCACCTCCTCTTAACCTTTGCCGTTATACATTCCATTGTATTAATAAAAAATACAATATTTATATACCAAAAAATTATATATATAAATTAAAACAATAACATATTCTCACACAGATGTGATGTATGGTTGTGTTTAAGTTCAACTTAAGGATTTTATTTATATGTGACAAATTTATTAAAAATAAAAACGTTAATTTTTTATTATTAATTAATTTGTGTAAGGTTATGTTTGTAATTTTATTTTATTTTTTTCCAACGACATTAAATGTTCTAAATAATTGTTTCATTATTTTATTAAATAAACAAAAAAATAAGACAACAAAAAACTATTGTAAAATTAAATAAACTAAAATGTTAAAAATTAAAAAAACTACAATAATTATAAAAAAAGAGGACAACAACCAAAAACAAGGATAACTGAAAACTGCGTATGAGCTTAGCCATGTAAGTCTTTAAAAGCAAACTACAATCGTCAATAAAAATAAAAAAATAAAATATTTTAAAATAATAATAAAAAAAATAAAATTAATATGAACAAATAATCCTATTGTTATATATAATTAATAAAATTAAAACTAAAAAAATTAAAAAAATAAATATAATTATAAAAACAAATTATTGTAAAAGTGTATATATAGAAAATTTAAATTTAATTTAAGAATAAAAAATTAAAATAAAATATATGAATATAAAATTAATCTTAATGACTGCACAATTTGTTTGTGTGTGAGTGCGTACGCTGTTTAGTTTGTAAGGATATTTGATGGAAATACCAACAATAAAAAAAGAAAACTGAATAAAAAAATTAAAGAAAAATATTAAAAAAAAAATAATTAAAATGTGTTTCAATTATTAGAGATAAAAACAAGTGAAAAAGCGTTAAGTTCGGATTAAAACCATAGATATACTGACAGGTACTAGAAATGAAAATATGGGGAACATACCAAAAAGTCTAAAAACGGATTATGTAAACCATAATACAAATTTCAGAAATTTTTAATTGATAATTCAAATTCGAAGATGGGGAATATCGGTCCACTCCTTCTGAAATCTCCACACAGGGGCTAGGTCTAAATGCGGCCATAGTTCATTATCGAACCTTACGTTCTAATTTTTTATCTCGCTATCCTCCGCAGGTGAAATGATTACAATCGAGTCTTAGAACCAAACTCAAAACGCGGAACAAATCAGATAACTATTTTAATATAAACCAGTAAGGAAAGTAGTAAAGTGGGACTGGGCCGACTATATGATACCCTTCACCACTTTGGGGATACTCTACATATGTATGTATTTTTAGAAGATGTCGTCTTTTCGACATGAAATTGAACGAACTTAAAATGTAATATCTATCAGGCACCCATTGATTATTCGGTTTACAATCAACATGTATAGTTCGAAATTATATATACTATATCTATATCTGAACCGATTTCTAGGAAACTTGCCCGAGACTAATTTTGCCAATCGGCCTAGCTATGGGTCTTTAGTACACCATTTACTTAAAATCGGACGAATGTATAGATAGGAGCAATATCTAAATCTGAACCAGTTTCAAGAAAACTTGATACACGAAAGGTTATAGTAGGGGGTTATATAGGGCCGGCCAATCTTTGGGTCTTTAGTGAGCAATTTACATTAAATCGGACGAAAATATATATTGGAGCTATATCTAAATCTGAACCGATTTTTACGAAACATAGCACACATCATTCTGGACCAAATTCAGTACCACATGCCAAATTTCGTGCAAATCGAAAGATATATGGGGACTTTAGTGCCCATCCGGCGAAACTATATATGGGAGCTATATCTAAATCTGAACCGATTTTCTCGAAACTTGGCACACATCATTCTAGACCTATTTCATTTCGCTGAGCCAAATTTCGTGCAAATCGAAAGATATATAGAGACTTTGGTGCACCATTTACATTAAATCGGACGAAAATATATATTGGAGCTATATCTAAATCTGAACCGATTTTTACGAAACATAGCACACATCATTCTGGACCAAATTCAGTACCACATGCCAAACTTCGTGCAAATCGAAAGATATATGGGGACTTTAGTGCACCATTGACCTTAAATCGGACGAAAATATATATGGGACCTATATCCAAATCGGAACCGATTTTCAGGAAACTTGACACACATCATTCTAGAACTAATTCATTACGCTGTGCCAAATTTCGTGCAAATCGAAAGATATAAAGGGACTTTGGTGCATTATTTACCTTAAATCCGGCGAAACTATATATGGGAGCTATATCTAAATCTGAACTGATTTTCTCGAAACTTGGCACACATCATTCTGGACCTATTTCAGTGCCACTCTGTGCCACATTTCGTGCAAATCGAATGATATATAGGGACTTTGGTGCACCATTTACCTTAAATCGGACGAAACTATATATGGTAGCTATATCTAAATCTGAACCCATTTTCTCGAAACTTGGCACACATCATTCTGGACCTAATCCAGTACTCTGTGCCAAATTTCGTGAAAATGAAATACCAAATTGCAACAAATTCGGTTGAAAATATATATGGGAGCTATATTAAAATACTGAAAATTTTTCCCAATTTATATAGGGTTCGCTATGGGCCAAATAACTGACTATGTTCATTATTTTTTGTGGAGAGATTTGGTACCTATTAAGAACTCAAAATACTAAATTACAGCTAATTCGGTGGGAAAATACGACCAAAACTCCCAAAATACTGAAAATTGGGAGGTTCCGTTATATGGGGGCTACCAGAAAAAGTGGACATATATTTATTTAGGACCCAATAAAAACCCATTGTAGCAAATTTCAGCTAATTCGGTTGAAAAACGCGCTCAAGAACCCCAAAATACCGAAAATTGGGGGGTGCCCTTATATGGGAGCTATGCCTAAACGTGGACCGATATATCCCATCTTCGAACTTGACCTGCCTGCAGAGAAAAGACAACCCTATGCAAAATTTCAGCAACCTATTTCAATTCCTTCAGATAATAGCGTGATTACAACAGACGGACGGACATGGCTAGATCGTCTTAGACATTTACCCTGATCAATAATATATATACTTTATAGGGTCGGAAATGAATATTTCGATGAGTTACAAACGGAATGGCAAAATTAATATACCCTCCATACTATGGTGGAGGGTATAAAAATTATGGATGGCGTGGATTTTCAAAAAAATATTTTTTAAGGGACCAACCGAGAGGCTATAAAAATTGTTCAAAAAAATATTTTTTCAAGGACCAACCGAGAGGCTATAAAAATTGTTTTAAAAAATCCACGCCTTAGGGCCTACCCAGAGGCTATAAAAATTGTTTTAAAAAATCCACGCCTTAGGGCCTACCCAGAGGCTATAAAAATTGTTTTAAAAAATCCACGCCTTAGGGCCTACCGAGAGGCTATAAAAATTGTTTAAAAAATCCACGCCTTAGAGCCTACCGAGAGGCTATAAAAATTGTTTAAAAAATCCACGCCTTAGAGCCTACCGAGAGGCTATAAAAATTGTTTAAAAAATCCACGCCTTAGAGCCTACCGAGAGGCTATAAAAATTGTTTAAAAAATCCACGCCTTAGAGCCTACCGAGAGGCTATAAAAATTGTTTAAAAAAATCCACGCCTTAGAGCCTATAAAAATTGTTTAAAAAAATCCACGCCTTAGAGCCTATAAAAATTGTTTAAAAAAATCCACGCCTTAGGGCCTACCGGTAGGCCGTAAAAATTGTTTAAAAAAATCCACGCCTTATGGCCTACCGGTAGGAATATATATTATTGCAGGCTCCAATAAGTGCCATAGGAAAGAAATACGGCTCATAAAAATGGGCTAAGAATAAAATGAAACCGGTATGTAAAGGATAAGAAGAATCCGACATTTTTTTAATAATGAAATTTTTTATTAGAAAAAAATCAAAAATTCTTTAAACATTGAAAACAAAACAGTCTTCCTTTCAAAATTCCGAAGCACCTCCCTTCACTTCACTTTTTCACACGAGGTCCTGTACCAAATTTCACCTTTCGCATTGATTCCGTTGATGATACCGACTGACGAGAACCACGCTTTGAACGTCGTCCCTTACCATCCGAATTAAATTTCAAGAAAGCCCTGCTCAAGCCATGGAAATGCGGCGTCAGGACAATAGACAAGAACAGCAGCATATAGAAAATGGTAAACAGCTCACAGGACCAGCACCGCCTTTGAGTAAATCCAATATGCCAGAATAATACCGTTATAACAATAAGTCCAATGTGGGCATGGATGCCGGAATGGCATGCCTGTTCATCGGGACTACGGCCACGACGTAACACCACAAAATGCCCGGCTAACACTAACTGAGCTACAAGCGGTGTATAAATGACCCAAATTTCGAATTTCTCCCTATCGTCCCATTCTCGGTAAACAAAAACCACAAGGACGGCGACTTGAGCGATCGAGTGCACGACAATTGTTAGCCAAAAGACACCGAAGAGACGATAGACTAATACCGCATTTGTGATAATATAGAAATACTGGAGTAAGGTATTTTCGGGAGTGAAATATAGATCGGCCACCATTAAGCCAAACGATATGAGATATGTCATCCACAGCAAGACGTAAAGGGTTTTTTTGCCCATCTGGGTTTCGATTCAGGGTTTAAAGAAAAAAAATCTTGTTGAAAAAATTGTTTTTGATTTCAGGAAAAATTGTCAACTTAACTGAAAAATCAAGGAAGGGTAGATATTTTGGATTTTTTTAAATGGGTTCCAAAATATTTTTTTTTCAAGGCTTGAATTTTTTAAAAAACATTTTTGAAAAAAATTTCTTGAAGAATATTTTTTGAGGTCCTTCCTTACAAGGCGTGGATTTTTTAAAGAATATTTTTTGAGGTCCTTCCTTACAAGGCGTGGATTTTTTAAAGAATATTTTTTGAGGTCCTTGCAAGTCATGGATTTTTTAAAGAATATTTTCTGACACCCTTCCTTACAAGGCGTGGATTTTTTAAAGAATATTTTCTGACACCCTTCCTTACAAGGCGTGGATTTTTTAAAGAATATTTTTTGACACCCTTCCTTACAAGGCGTGGTTATTTTAAAGAATATTTTTTGAGATCCTTCTTTACAAGGCGTGGATTTTTTAAAGAATATTTTTTGAGGTCCTTGCAAGGCATGGATTTTTTAAAGAATATTTTTTGAGGTCCTTGCAAGGCATGGATTTTTTAAAGAATATTTTTTGAGGTCCTTGCAAGGCATGGATTTTTTAAAGAATATTTTTTGGGGTCCTTCACAAGGCGTGGATTTTTAAAAATTATTTTTTTGAATTTTAGAGGTCCTTCACAAGGCGTGGATTTTTAAAAATTATTTTTTTGAATTTTAGAGGTCCTTCACAAGGCGTGGATTTTTAAAAATTATTTTGTTGAATTTTAGAGGTCCTTCACAAGGCGTGGATTTTTAAAAATTATTTTTTTGAATTTTAGAGGTCCTTCACAAGGCGTGGATTTTTAAAAATTATTTTGTTGAATTTTAGAGGTCCTTCACAAGGCGTGGATTTTTAAAAATTATTTTTTTGAATTTTAGAGGTCCTTCACAAGGCGTGGATTTTTAAAAATTATTTTGTTGAATTTTAGAGGTCCTTCACAAGGCGTGGATTTTTAAAAATTATTTTTTTGAATTTTAGAGGTCCTTCACAAGGCGTGGATTTTTAAAAATTATTTTGTTGAATTTTAGAGGTCCTTCACAAGGCGTGGATTTTTAAAAATTATTTTGTTGAATTTTAGAGGTCCTTCA
Source organism: Musca vetustissima (assembly GCF_032173495.1). Lineage (NCBI taxonomy): Eukaryota > Metazoa > Arthropoda > Insecta > Diptera > Muscidae > Musca > Musca vetustissima. Next base: position 187,745 of record NW_026884888.1, on the reverse strand, counting down.
CAAGGCGTGGATTTTTAAAAATTATTTTGTTGAATTTTAGAGGTCCTTCACAAGGCGTGGATTTTTAAAAATTATTTTGTTGAATTTTAGAGGTCCTTCGCAAGACGTGGATTTTTAAAAATAATTTTTTGAATTTCTTTTTCTCTCCCAATTTCCCCTCATGAATAATTATTTTGAAATCCCTTTTGTAAACATGACTTCACTGACTACCGACTTCCTATTGGAATCTTAATTCCGAAATTTATAAACAAAGATTTAACAAAGAAATCGCCATCAAAAGAAAATAATCAATCATTAAAATGTAGTAAATGACCGACCGACTGGATGGTTGGGTGGTCCATATGGACCTCCCGAGTATCAGATATTCAAGGCAGGCGACACATTTTGATTGCCACCAGCAAAGTGTTGATATTTTTTTTTTTTCGCTGGGTGTCATGTAACATTTATACACCATGGAAACATCGCCACTGTATTTACATATGGCCTCCTTCATCGGTATTCAATTGATCTGCAAACGAACGGAAAAGAAGAAGTCATTTCAGTCGCTACAATGTTGTTTTGTTTGGGGTAGAGCGACGAATGTTTTGAAATCTCGAAACCAATATCGCAGAACAAAATCAATTGTTTATTTTCATTTTTTTCGATTTCCACTTCATGGTCAAGCAAGGGGGGAAGGGGGTTGTTTACAATTTCAGAATGAAGAAGGGCTTATGATTTGGCTCAGCATCCGTAAAGTGATATGGAAATTAGGGTGGGTCTTTTTTTGTGATATTAAAAAAAAATTCTAAGACGGTATCCCAATGAACCCCAGTGGGTCCTAAAAAATTCTCAGCTACTTTCGACAAAAAATACCTTTTGTAACATTCTCATTTTTTTTTTTTTTAAATCACTCAAAACTTTTTTCGGTTTGATTTTATTCCACATTTTTTTCGTTCTTCTTTTAGCACTTCAATTCAAAACTGTATTTGTTTATATTTCGTAATTTCTTAGAATAGAAATAAATATACACACATACAAACAAAAATTTCAACATTAGGAAACACCAAGCCTGAGATTTGAAGCTGTTTTCATTCTTGAAAAAAAATAATTTTGGCAAAATAATTCCAAGGGAAGTTTTGAATTTCTTTGTTTTTTTTTTTTTTTTTTTTTTTTTGTATGACACAATTACATACATATATTTGTGTATATGTACGTATACATATTTATATGAATAAAATATATACAAAAAATAAAAATCCACGCCTTGCTGGCTTCCTCAAAAATAATTTTTAAAAAATCCACACCTTTTGTAGGTCCTCAAAAAATAATTTAAAAAAAAACAAAAGAAATCTGTAAATGTAAGATAAGTTTGTATTTGGTCGAATTTTTCCCCCAAAAACGTCTGTATATGGGGTAGCTGTCAATGGAGAAAATATTCTATGCTAAATTTTACTATAGGTCACAGACCAAGAGAAATCTGTAGATCTTACTTATACCCACGAAATATCAGTACCAATTTGGCTATATATGTGTATGAAACATTATTTGGGGGTAATTTACCACTTATTTTGATTTTGGTCGAATTTTTCCCACAAAACATAATTTTAGAGTGCTAGTAACAATGGAAAAAATATTCTTCACTAAATTCCAAAATAGGTCTCAGAACAACAGATAACTGTATATATAATATATATCCACGAAATATCAGGGCCAATTTTGGTTTATAAACAATAACCATTTTTGGGCGTTTTTTGTAGCTTTTTTAATTTTGGTCGAATTTCTCCCTCAAAACATCATTTTAGGATGGTGGTAACAATGGAAAAAATATTCTTCACTAAATTCCAATATAGGTCTCAGAACAAACGATAACCGTATATATAATACAGGCTTTAAAACAACAACGATATTTAGACGTATTTTATGCTACCTTTTTAAATTTGGTCAAATTTTACCCACAAAACATCATTTTAGAGTGCCGACAGCAATGGAAAAAATATTCTTCACTAAATTCCAAAATATGTCTCAGAACAAAAGATAACTGTATATATAATATATATTCCCGAAATATCAGGGCCAATTTTGCTTTATAAACAATAACCATATTTGGGCGTATTTTTGTACCTTTTTTAAATTTGGTCGAATTTTTCCCTCAAAACATCATTTTAGGATGGTGGTAACAATGGAAAAAATATTCTTCTCTAAATTCCAATATAGGTCTCAGAACAAAAGATAACTGTATATATAATATATATCCACGAAATATCAGGGCCAATTTTGGTTTATAAACAATAACCATTTTTGGGCGTTTTTTACTACATTTTTTAAATTTGGTCAAAATTTTCCCACAAAACGTAATTTTATGGGAGTGGTGTCAATGGAAAAATTATTCTATACAAAAATTCATTATAGGCCCTTGAACTAAAGAAATGTCTAGATATAATACATATCACGATAATATTAGTCCCAATCTGTGCACGTACTCTGTAGTTGCTTTTTGGGCGCATTTTTTGCTTTTTTGAGATTTGTCCGATTTTTTCCATAAAACCTCATTTTAGGAGGAGGGTGTCAATAAGAAAAAAATTCTATACTTAATTTCACTAAAGGTCACCGAACAGCAGAATGCTGCAGATGGTATACATTATCCCGAAAACTAGGTCCGAGTGGCAATATCTGTGTCAATGTTCGTATAAAAATAAGAAATCGTTTCAATAGGAGAAATATTCTATACCAATTTTCATTATAAGTCTCCGAACAAAAGAAATCTGTTGGTATAATACATATCACGATAATATTAGTCCCAATCTGGGCATGTACTCTGTAGGTATTTTTTGGGCGCATTTTTTTACTTTTTTTGAGATTTGTCGGCTTTTCCCATAACACCTCATTTTAGGGGGAAGGTGTCAATAAGAAAAAAATTCTACACTTAATTTCACTATAGGTCTCCGAACATTAGAAAGCAGCAGATGGTATATATTATCCCGAAAACTAGGTCCGAATTTGGGTTTTTGGCAGAGAAATACTTTTTGAGTGTATTTTAACTCAATTTTTAATTTGTTCGAAAATGTCACACAATACATAATTTTAGTTGAATGATGTCAATGACAAAATTATTCTACACTAAATTTAACTATAGATCTCCGAACAAAAGAAAACTGTAAATATAATTTATACACACGAAGTATCAATACCAATATGGGTATAAATGCATGAAATATATTTAGGGGTAATTTACTAATTATTTTGATTTTGGTCGAAAATTTCCCACAAAACATTTTTTTTTGGGGGGGAAATGTCAATGTGGGAAATATTCTACACAAACTTTTACTATAGGTCTCCAAACAAAAAAATCTGTAGATGTTATATATAACCCTAAAATATAAGTTCCAAATTAGGTCTCTAGGAACGATTTTTTGACTTTTAGGGTATATTCCAAATAACTTTTGAATTTGGTCAAAATTTCCACCGAAAACTTTATTTTAGGGAGATAATACAATGGAAAAAAATATTCTAAACAAAATTTTAATATGTGGTTCAGAACAAAATAAATCTGTAGATGTTAAATGTAACCGCGAACTATAAGTTGCAAATTGGGTCTATAGAAAACATATTCGTTTCGGGTGTATTTTATTTTATTTTTTTTTTAATTTGTTCGATATTTTCCTTGCAGCCATCACTTTAGGAGGGAGATGTCAGTGGATAAAATATTCTGCACATAATTTCACTATAGGTCTCAGAACAAAAGAAATCTGTGCGAGTTATATATAACCCCGAAAAATGAGTCCCAAAGTGGGTCTATATGAAAGATATATTTTTGGTGTATTTTATTTATTTATTATTTAATTTGGTCGAAAATCTCTCGCTAAAGTTCTGTTTAGGGGGAAGGTGTCAGTGAAAAAAATATTCTACACTAAATTTCACTAGGGGTCTCCGACCAAAAGAAATTCTGATATAGAATGTATATCCCCCAAAAATGAGATTTGATAGGGGTATTACAAATTTTTATTTTTCTTGAAAACCGATTTTTTGGTTCAAAAAGATTTATTTATTGAATAATGTGGAACTATACCAAAGTGGAATTAAATTTTGGTTTACCAAAAAAAATTCCATTGAAGACGAAGAAATTCCCATTGGGGGTCCCGCAAATGGGTTTATGTTTCTCACAATCAATTGTCTGTGGCCGGCGACAATTTGTAGCCGCACTACGAATATCGCCACCATCACCACCCACCCACAATAGTATTCATGGGTACTTTGCAATCATTTGAGCTACCGACCGACCGATTGACCAGTGATAAGTAGATTAGAAGTAAAAAACATTATCTGTTTTCGTTCCTTTTTTATAGTTCCGGAGGATATTCTTAAAGAAGGGGGAAGGGTGTCTTCTGCTGCTGCCGATGATGATACAATGGTCATGAAGAAAAAAATAATCATATCAATGCTTTGTATCTCTTATGCAAGACATGTGTGTAAGTGTGTGTGGCTGTCTAACTTTGTGTGTGTTTTTTATTGATGGACAAGACAATGAATGAATGGTCATCACCATAATCATCATCCTACTACTACTCCTCATTGTTGGCCATAACTATCTCTACGCTCCATTTTTTTCCTCTTCGGGGTTCTTTTTTTTAAACGGACATTTGCTCATTTCTCTTCGCTTGCTTTGTCCAGCCAAAGGCTATTGCTTCCGTATTTCTTCCGGTAATGTATCTCATGGGTCATTTGTTGAAAGCTTGATTTGGTTTTTTATTACGGGACCGAGTTCGGTTCATAAAACTTACGGCATTTAACATAATTTCCGTAATGACCAAATTCACATCATAAAAAATGGTCTCGGCTAAATTCCAAACGCACACACACACACGAAGTCTTGCACACACATCAATTGGATTGGTTTTTGGCTATTTGTGTTGAGGGTAAGGATGAGAGAGGGGTGGGGTGGGATGTGTGTCTATTTGCCATGCTATTGAGTTGCTTGATTTTCTCTTCGATTCTGTGTCTGATTGTCTTTATTCCGTCTATCTGGTTATGGTTGCATATGTTTATGAGGCTGCTTTGTCCAGCTATGAACGACAGTCCATCGTTCCATTTCATATCGCAACTCATCCCTTGCCTTTTTTTATTTTTTGGCTGGCATTGTGTTCGGGCCTGATTTTAGTGTCCTGCCGAAATTCAAAGTGAACTGTTATCATAATGAATTAAATCAAACTTCATTGTCTGCAGATAATTTAATGGCCTCCCGAAAAAAGGATGTAATAAATAAATTCATGTATTGTCTCGGGTAATTCATTATCATTCGGATAATTTGTAAGGATATTTTGTGGCGATAGTTTGTAGTTGGGAAAGTCAAGGGAAATAAATTCGTATAAGAAAAATATTTTGAAGTAACTATTTTTGAAGATGCCCAGATTGGGAGTAATATTTTCGGCATACGTATTATAAATACACATTTCTTTTGTTCGGAGACCTATAGTAAAATTTAGTGTAGAATAATTTTCTCATTGACATCATTCACCTAAAATAATGTTTTGTGGGAAAATTTCGATCAAATTGAAAATGAGTTCAAATACACTCAACAAGTATTTCTCTCTCATAAACCCAAATTCGAACCTAGTTTTCGGGATTATGTATACCATCTGCAGCTTTCTGCTGTTGGGGGACCTATAGTGAAATTTTGTATAAAAATTGAGTGATGATTTTTGAAAATGCACATGAAATATATATACTGAGTCCATGCCCAGATTAGCACTAATATTTTTGGAATATGTATTATACCTATATATTTCTTTTGTTCGGAGACCTATAGTGAAATTTTGTATAGAATGATTTTTCCATTAACTCCAATCCTATAAAATGACGTTTTGTGGAAAAAATTCGACAAAATTTAAAAAAGTTAGTTAAAAACGCCTAAAAATGGTTATTGTTTATAATACCAAAATTTGCACTGATATTTCGTGGATACATATTATATATACAGTTATCTTTTGTTCTGAGACCTATATTGGAATTTAGTGAAGAATATATTTTCCATTGTTACCAGAACTCTAAAATGATGTTTTGTGGGAAAAAATCGACCAAAATCAAAATAAGTTGTAAATTACCCCTTAAATAATGTTTCTTACAAACATATACCCAAATTGGTACTGATATATCAAAATAATGTTTCTTACATATATAAAAGTATATATTTTCCAACGGACCCAAATTTAGACTTATATTGCTGGCTTATATATAACATTTATGGATTTCTTTCGTTTTGAGACCTATACTAAAATTTAGTATAAAATATTTTCTCCATTAACATATCTCCCCTAAAATTATGTTTTGTGGGAAATTGTTCACCAAATTCAAAATAGATACTAAAATATCCCCAAAATATATTTCCTGTATATATGGTCAAATTTTCATATGATATATGTTATACCTACAGCTTTCTCTTGTTCGGAGACCAATAGTATTTATTGTATAATAATTTTTCCTCCAACACCAACCCCCTAAAATGCGGTTTTGTGGACAATTTTTTACCAAATTAAAAACAAGTACAAAATTAAGACCAACATGCTTTATAAATTTATTTGAAATGGGTATGGTTATTTCGTGGATATATATTAGGTCTACATATTTCCTTTGATCGGAGACCAGTAGTGAAATTTGGTGTAGAATATTTGTTCCCATTGACACCACCCCCCTAAAATTAGATTTTGTGGGAACAAATAAAAAAAAAGTTGTAAAAAAAACGCCTAAAAATGGCTATTGTTTATAAAACCCGAATTGGTACTGATATTTCACGGGTATATATTAGATCTACAGTTATCTTTTGTTGTGAGACCTCTATTAAAATTTAGTGTAGAATAATTTTCTCATTGACATCATTCTCCTAAAATGATATTTTGTGGGAAATTTTCGACCAAACTCAAAATAAATAGTAAAATACCCCCCAAAACTGTTTCTTATATATATGGTCAAGTTTGAACTTATATATTAAGGGTGGATAATGTACCTATAGATTTCATTTGTTCGGAGACCTATAGTAAATAGTGAAATTTGATGTAGAATATTTTTCTCATTGACATAATTAACCTAAAATGGCGTTTTGTGGACAATTTTGACCCAAATTGAAAACAAGTACGAAATGAAGCCCAAAATCCATTCATTGTCTTTATACCTAAATTGATACCGATAATTCGTGAATATATATGTGTTCTATAGATTTCATGTGTTGGGTGACCTATAGTGAAATTTTATGTAGAATATTTTTTCATTGACACCACCCCACTGAAATGAATATTTCATGGTGATTTTCGACCAAATTCCAAAAATTATTTAAATAATCCCCAAAAAACATTTCATCTTTTTATACACAAGTTGATACCGATATTTCGTGAATATATATTATATCTACAGATTTCGATTATTCGGAGACCTATAGTAAAATTTAGTGTAGAATATTTTCTCCATTGACACCTTCCCTCTAAAATTATGTTTGTTTCATGGGAAATTTTTGGCCAAATTCAAAAACAATGTGAAATTAAGCGTCTTTGTATTATATCTAAATTAGTACAGATATTTTGTGGATATATATAACTTTTTCTGATTTCTATTGTTCGGAGACCCATAGCGAAAATTTAGTGTAGAATATTTTCTCCATTGACACCTTCCCGCTGAAATAAAATTTTGTTGGAAAATTTGGCCAAAACTCAAAACAAGTACGAAATTAACCCCAAAATGTCTTATTATTTTTATACCTAAATTGGGACCCATATTTCGGGGATATATATAACGCCTACAGATTTCTTATGTTCGAAGACCTATTATGAAATTTAGTGTAGAATATTTTTTTCTTTCATACCACCCCCCTAAAGTCGACTCTTGTAGGGTAATTTGACACAAATTCAAAAAATACTTAAAAATGAAGACTGAAAAAATTGTATTTATATTTCGTTGATATAGATGAGTTGAATCATATTCGTAGATCCGATAATATATAACATTTGAAATTTTCGTGGTCCTTGTCAGATTCTGAAATGCCTTTAATATTTATTTTATTTTTTTTTCAAAATTCCTTTAAAAAATCTCAAAACCATGTAACCAGTTTCTTATTATCTTCCAAAACAAACAAGGGATTTGGAATCAATACGTTCTTTTACACCTTCTTTCCTTTCTTCCCGAGTAACAATGTCATGTTTGACCTCACTTCCATTCCCACCCACATCTGCATTTCCTCATTGGCCATAGACGTGCCGGGCATTCCAGAGCAGTGTGGTCACAATTAAAAGTGACACTAACATGTTTTTGGCCTGCGGATAAATGAAGGCAGCGACGACGATGATGATGATGGTGGTGGTGATGGTCTTCGTGATATAGATAAAGATTTCCCGATGTCCAAAGGTAACAATTAAATCAACCTCCCACCCCCGTGACTTTCCTCCTTACCCTTCTCCCCCACCTTGCAGGCCTTAGAACGTAGAGGTAATAAAAAACAACAAAGTCCAATTAAGGTATGGTGGCATACCATGGATGTCCACTGCGTATTGATTAGATAGATAAATATACACACATGTCACAAAAGAGAAGAAGAAGACAATAAGGAAGATGTGCAAAAAATCGTAAAAAAAAAGAAGTTCGGTGCATTCTGATGCTACCAATTTGTTGTTGGTTTTTTTGTGGCTCACCCATAAAAAAATAGGAATTCCATAGAATTTCTTCTTTACCTATTTAATGAAGTGTAACAAAATGTGGTGATGATAATGACGACAAGTGACCTGTCTGGGTGAACCCACAGGGTGATATTTGTTAAAGTGTCGAAGCAGAAGCAAGGCATGGGGAGAAAAATTCGACCAAAAGGAAATTAACTTGGGGCATTTGGTCAATGCGAAGTTTCGTACTTCTTCAGCTGGTGGGTAGTCACGCGGTAAGGAAAGGGGGAAGGGAGTGAGTGTGTCACATATTCAGTAGATTTAAAAAAAATATTTTTTCAAGGAGCTAACAAGGCTTGGGTTTTTTTATATTGGATTTAAAAAAATATTTTTGAAGAAGTTAATAAGGAGTTTATTTTTTAAAAAATATTTCTTTAAGAAGCCAAAAAGGCGTGGATTTAAAAAACATATTTTTAAAGGACCCAAACATACTTACTTAGCTGGCTTGTGACAGAACTTTCGTTCCATAAGACGAGCTTAAAAACGATTTCCAGGCGCGTCGGTCTTTTGCGCAGTTTTTTCAAGTTTGAAAGATCACTAAGACCATAGTAACATCTTTTGGCCATCACAATCCTTCTCCGAATTTCAAAACTGATGTCATTCGTTTAATTTATGGCGGTACAGGTACATAAAATCTTTGTCTACCTCGAAGCTGTAGTTCTCAAGTTCCACAGTTGGTCCGAGTCTACTGGACGTCTTGCGCGTTGATACCATCAGTTTGGTCTTCTGCCGTTTACTACCAGACTCACTTTGGCAGACCCCTTCTCAATTTGTTCAAAGGTGGCTGTTACCGCTCTCAATGTTCGACCCATTATATCGATATCATCGGCGTAGGCGAGTAACAGGTGTTGATTAGTGTTCAGAGTGTCATTTCTGTTCACCTCTGCATCTCGTATGACCTTTTCCAGCAGGATGTTAAAAAGGTCACACAACAAATTGTCACCTTGTCTGAATCCTCGTTCGGTATTAAAGGGCTCCGAGAGGTCCTTTCTGACTTTAACTGTTGACCTTGTGCCACTTAAAGTTATCCTGCATAGCCGTATTAATTTTGCAGGAATGCCCAACGCAGACATGGCTTTAAACACCTCTGAACGGATAGGGCTATCGAATGCGGCTTTATAGTCGACGAATAGGTGGATAGCACTTTATATGCGATGTGCACGGAACACAGGATGCTGAGGTTCCAATCACTGGGCATGCACTCATCTAGCCAAATTGTACTAATCAGCTGGTGCATGCTCCTTACCAGCATCTGACCATCAGTCTTGAATAGTTCGGTTTGTAAAACATAGGCACCTGCTGCTTTATTATTCTTTAGCCAATTGCTTGCTATTCTGACCTCATCTTGGCTAGGTGGCATAGACTCCATACCATCATCTCTTATTGGTTCTGGAGTATCCTCTTCACTGCTACTATTTGATACCAGAAGTTTTTCCAAATGCTCCTTCCAAATCCTCAGCACGCTGTCTGTATCTGTCACCAGGTTTCCTTCTTTATCTCCATAGGAGGATGTGCCTGTAGCAAAGCTTTTGGTTTGGTGTTTTACCCGTTGTTAGAATTTTCGGACTTCATTCTGACTCCTGTACATCTCGATTTGCTCACGCTCAGGTTTTTCTTCTTCTTTCTTCTTTTTTCTGAAAATACGTTTCTCATCTCTCCCAAACTAGGCGTGGATTTCAAAAAATATATATTTTTTTGAAAACCCAAACTAGGCATGGATTTTTAAAAAAAATATTTTTAAGGACCCAAACAAGGCGTGGATTTAAAAAAAAATATTTTTAAGGACCCAAACAAGGCGTGGATTTAAAAAAATATTTTTAAGGACCCAAACTAGGCGTGGATTAAAAACAAATATTTTAATATCTTGAAGAATTGAATCCCCATTTGTTTATCTGCATCTGTCTGTTTCTGGGAGGCTGTTCCACTTTTCTACGCCTCCATTTCACATTGACTGTCATTGTCAAGAATTGTCATCGATTGTCGTGGGGGTGTGGAGGATTTACGTTTCGTGACTGAGTGTCATCTTCCTTCCTTTGCGACAGGATATGTTTTTTGTTCTTGTTTTGTTTTAATTTAATCACACATAAATACTTTTTTATGGACACTTCGAGCCTTGGAGTTACTTTGTCAATATACCCAGTGTATTATACTGACATGTGTGTATATGAGTGTGTGTGCTTGGCTTACATCCATTCAAAATGGATAAGAGAGTGTGTGTGTTTGTTATGTGTTTTTTATGCTCAAGGATGAGTGCGTGGCTATGAGAAGTAGGTGGAGGAGGATGAACAATAAAAAACATAAGGAAATAATTTTATGGAGTTATTTTGTTGCATCGGAACAATTTGCAATTAACATACGGAAATGAGGCAAGGGCGAGCGGTAGTCTCTAAGAAGGAGATTTTTTTAAAGGCTTCAGATGGAATGGACTTTTTAAAGAAATGTATATTGTAGCAGATAAAATATAAACATTTAAACCCCTATTTATTTACTTAGCTAGCAAGGCGTGGATTTAAAAAACACACATTTTTTTATTAGCCAAATAGTCATCTTCCCTGTTGGCCAGAAAGGATATTCTAGACACCTAGCAACAAATTATCCCCTTACATGATTTCTATACATCATTAACGATTGTCTAACTTTTAAAAATTTGAACATTTTTTCCATAAACCCCCATCCCCTCATCGAAATTCACATATGTTAAAAAAACTCATTAGGCTAATGAGTTCCAGTCATGTTAAATATAATGGCGTAATTTAGCTTCTTTTGCTTCAACTAAAAGAGTGTTAATAAGTCTTTGTGACTCAATGAGATGATAATGAGTCCTTCAAAAAGGAATACTACAAAGAGGTCTCTAATGAGCTATGACTGGGGAAAAAAGTTCGAAAAACTTAAAGAAAAAATCCATTAATCACTTATTGAGGAGGAGAAAAATCATGAGACTACTTAAGGGGGCGGTACGGGTGGAGATCACAGTAGGTGGAGTTTGGCAATACTTCCAAAAATATTTCTTTAAAAAATCCACGCCTTGGCTAAGCCTTTGAAAATATTTCTTTAAAAAAATCCACGCCTTGGCTAAGCCTTTGAAAATATTTCTTTAAAAAAATCCACGCCTTGGCTAAGCCTTTGAAAATATTTCTTTAAAAAAATCCACGCCTTGGCTAAGCCTTTGAAAATATTTCTTTAAAAAAATCCACGCCTTGGTCAAGGCTTTGAAAATATTTCTTTAAAAAAATCCACGCCATGGTCAAGCCTTTGAAAATATTTCTTTAAAAAAATCCAGGCCTTGGCTAAGCCTTTGAAAATATTTCTTTAAAAAAATCCAGGCCTTGGCTAATCCTTTGAAAACATTTCTTTAAAAAAATCCACGCCTTGGTCAAGGCTTTGAAAATATTTCTTTAAAAAAATCCACGCCTTGGCTAAGCCTTTGAAAATATTTCTTTAAAAAAATCCACGCCTTGGATAAGCATTTGAAAATATTTTTTTTTAAATCCACGCCTTGGATAAGCATTTAAAATTTTTTTTTAAAAAAATCCACGCCATGGATAAGCATTTAAAATTTTTTTTAAAAAAATCCACGCCTTATATCCAAAAATATTTTTTAAAAAATCCTCGCTGTATATAGGGTTCCATTTTTTTTTAATCTAGTGTTCCATTATATTTAGGTCCCTAAAAATAATTTTCAAAAATCCATGCCTTATATAGGGCCCCAAATTTTTTTTTAAAACCAGCAAAGAACATTAGTAAAGTCGGACGGGGCCGACTATATGATACCCTTCACCACTTAGGGTATATTCAACAGATGAATCCTAACAGACGTCGCATTTTTAAAAGCCCCATAGAATGAAATTGGATCCTTAAACATGTCATTCTGCAACCGATACTAATTTTTACATTTGGTCAGATATAGAAGTTGTATCTAAATCTGATTCGATTTTCAGGAAACTTAACACACATTATTCTAGGCCTAATTCATTACGCTGTGCCAAATTTCGTGCAAATCGAAAGATATATAGGGAATTTGGTGGACCATTTACATTAAATCGGACGAAGATATATATTGGAGCAATATCTAAATCTGAACCGATTTTCACGAAACTTAACACACATTATTCCGCACCTAATTCAGTACTCTATGCCAAATTTCGTGCAAATCGAAAGATATATAGGGACTTTGGATACATATTTACCTTAAATCGGACGAAAATATATATGGGAGCTATATCTAAATCTGAACCGATTTTCACGAAACTTAGCACACATCATTCTGGACCTAATTCAGTACTCTATGCCAAATTTCGTGCAAATCGAAAGATATATAGGGAATTTGGTGGACCATTTACATTAAATCGGACGAAGATATATATTGGAGCAATATCTAAATCTGAACCGATTTTCACGAAACTTAACACACATTATTCCGCACCTAATTCAGTTCTCTATGCCAAATTTCGTGCAAATCGAAAGATATATAGGGACTTTGGAGACATATTTACCTTAAATCGGACGAAAATATATATGGGAGCTATATCTAAATCTGAACCGATTTTCACGAAACTTAGTACACATCATTCTGGACCTAATTCAGTACTCAATGCCAAATTTCGTGCAAATCGAATGATATATAGGGACTTTAGTGCACCATTTACATGAAATCGGACGAAAATATATATGAGAGCTATATATAAATCTGACCCGATTTTCTCGAAACTTGATACACGTCATTCTTGACCTAATTTAGTACTTTATGCCAAATTTCATGCAAATCGAAAGATATATAGAGACTTTGGTGCACCGTTAACATTAAATCGGACGAACATATATATGGGAGCTATATATAAATCTGAACCGATTTTTCCCAATTTCAATAGGGTTCGTCCTTGGACGAAATAAGTGACCTATGTCAAATTTCATCCAAATCGGATCATAAATGCGGCCTGTACTTTGTTCACAAAAATACATGGACGGACAAGCAGACGGGCGGACGAACAGACAGACGGGCGGACGGACGGATATGCATAAATCGACTCAGAAAGTGATTCTATACATATTCTCAAAAGGAACCATGAGTCTATCTCGTTTCCTTTTGTCTGTTACAAACATATGCACAAAGACATAATACCCTGCACCACAGTGTGGTAGAGGGTATAAAAATGCCGGCCTAAGATAGGGCCCTACTCCCACCATAATGATTTAAAGAATATATATATATATATATATATAATATTCAATCCTATTACTTTACTTACTATAGGCACTGTCCTGCTGGTCACTTCAAATCCATCCTTAATTCAGCCACACCAATATCCGAAGGGCGTTGAAACTTCCGAATAATGATAAGCCACCACATGTAAAGCCAACATTTAACATCATATCATAATGACATGACAAATATCCAATTTTTTTTATGATTTCTTGACATCCTCCATCCCTCAGGCATGGTTGGGGAGGATGTTTAGGTCACTTGAAATGTTTGAACACCCAGCATCGGTGGCTTTCTACCCAACGAGTGACAAAGTCAACATTGTTAAGCAGTTTGTTCCCTTTTTTTGTTGTCGCCGATATTTAACTTTACACCCATCCTCCTTCCTTCCTCTAAACACTTATCCTTGTGTCATCCTCATAGCATGTATGCCCTCGTGTGGGTCTGCGTGTGTGTGTATTTTTTCAGGAGTTTTATTTGTAATTTAACTGCCATAGAGTAGATTTTTGATAGCTGATAGTAACTGGGGACAAAAATTCGTTAGTAATAACATCCCTCATAAAACGTTTGTCGCAATGTCCTTTTGTAGGAATGGTTGAATGACTGACAGGCGGACGGGCTGAATGACTGGTAACACCCTTTACATATTTGTTAACACGTCTCATGTACACATGGCCTTTATTCCATGGACACAAAATCTTGAAGGTGAACTGGCGAAATTGTTCGATACGATGCTAGGTGATAACTTGAGACGAATTTTTTTTTAAATGCAAGCCTTGTTGGCAGCTTCAAAAAAATAATTTTAAACCAGTGAGCGGAGCAGTATAGTCGGACGGGGCCGACCATATGATACCCTATACAAATACCAACTAGAGATCAAAAGCGCATCTTCCTTACACTGACATATTTTCCGAATATCCCAATATTCAGTACAGCCCTTCTAATTGCTTGTCCAGATTCCTTTCGCCGTGGGTTGTGTTGTGATTTTCGGCTTGTGGCCTATATATTGACTCGAAAAAAACACACAAAAAATTAGTTTTCGGTCCACTTCATCCCAAAATTTTAATCTGATCATCACCGAAAATTATAGGCGTTATCCTTGACCATACCTGGATCCTCAAGGAAAATTTCAAAGCGATCAGCGCTATATTTCAACCCTCTAGTTTAATGGTTTATTAAATAATATCTAAATACGTAAGCAGCTGTAAATATTTAAGTGTAAATCCCACATCCGAGTACATACGCCAATATAATTGGTATCTATTTATAGGTCAACAACTCCTCTTGGGTCTATGTCCTTCAGGAGTAAATATATATGTCAAAGAATACAAATTTTGTAATTTTTCACACAAAAGTATGGGTCCATTTGACCCGCTAAATATTGACCGATCTTTATCAAAACAGGCATGCTTATTCTTTGGCCCGATCCCCTTCTCCATGCAAAAAATCGATATGTTTAGGCCATAATTGCGGCCTCTGGACCGACCAGAAAAACCGACAAAAAATTAGTATTTGGTCCATTTCATTCCCTAAATATTAACCGATCTCCGATAGGGGTCTTCATTGGCCAGAACCCATCCTACATGCAGAATTTCGTGAAGATTGGTCCATAACTGTGGCCTGTATCGTGTTTACAAATTATAATGGACAGACGGACGGACGGGCGGACGGACACACATGTCTAGATCGACTCAGCTAGTCGAGATATGACGATCGGTATATTTGAAGGTGGGTCTAGGACCAATATTTCGCGGCGTTACAAACTCTTGGAGCTGCACAAAGCTATAATACCCTGACAACATAGTTGTGTAGGGTATAAAAATCTACTCCTTTTTTGGCTACTTGAAAACATATTTTTTTTAAATCCACTTTTTAAAATTATTTGATTTTATTTTTTTATTCCCTCCCCCTGTCCCCTTTCATAAAATATCTCCACTTTTAAAGGATCATAATTTATCACGTTCGCATCGTTTACACTGGTCAGATATTAGCATTATTTCATTAATGTTTGACCATAGATAATAAAAAGTACATGTGTAAATATATATACGTACACATGACACACATGTTTATATAACGACGGAGAAGAAGAAGAAGCACGGGGATTTGTGTTGTTAACCTTATTTTAATTTCAGAGTTAACACTTTAACGGCCATAGATTGAAATCTTAGATATTTTCCGAACAAACATCATCCACTGACCACCAACGCCGCTGTGTAATGGTTGGTCGGACATAGATAAGGGTTGTACTAGAAGAAGCTGCAGCAGAACAACAAGAATAATCATTACTCATAAAAATTCATCCCCATGCTTCTTCTTCTTTAAATTAGCAATTCTTGTTACAGTCAACACCATGAAATATTTTTTGGGGAGAAAATAAAAAAAAATCGAAAGAAAAAATTGAATATTGTCTGGATAAGAATGGTCAAACATGTGCGTGGAACACTCGCCATACATACAGTGGCAGACAAAAGTAATAATACACTTCGACAATTGGCATGACGAATTTGTATTATTCCAACAAATTCAATATGGCTTCTAAGGGGAATCCTAAAAGTCCTCAAGGCACTTTTGAAAAGTTTTTCCTAAAATGCCACACACTTTTGCTCTCTACTGTAATTTCTGGTCATATGCGTTGACCACACATTGTTAAACAAATTGTCGGACTGTGTAACCATTTATGAAGATAAAAATTTATTATATTAAAATATGGTCAGTGGTTGAAACGGTAGTTAAGTCGTCTTGGGTAGGAGGGAGTCCGATGTTGGTAGATGATGCTTGAATAGCCAACTGTCTGCTAGGGTTCATATTTAATATTTGGTTTATGTGTGTTTGTTGATAATATTAGTATTAGACCGATGACACGTGGGTGTTACCCTTTGTGAGTAGTACGAAGGGCCCTTCTGATGTTAAAGGGGTCAATTTGAACATGATATTTTATGTTTGTGGTCAGTAATGGGTGGGATGGACGGAGTGATATTTATTGGGGTTTTTGTTTTGTGTGTTAAAAAGAGTTAAGGTTAATATATAATGTCTAATACCTAATTTTTGTCACGTTAGAATCGACAAGATATGGAGAAGGATTTTGATAACAAGGCCTGAATTTTTTAAAAATAATTTTTTGGATTTTTATACCCTACACAACTATGTTGTGAGGGTATTATAGCTTTGTGCAGCCCCAAGAGTTTATAACGCCGCGAAATATTGGTCCTAGACCCACCTTTAAGCATACCGATCGTCATATCTCGACTAGCTGAGTAGATCTAGACATGTGTGTCCGTCCGTCTGTCCATTATAATTTGTAAACACGATACAGGCCACAATTATGGACCAATCTTCACGAAATTTTGCATGTAGGATGTGTTCTGGCCAAAGAAGGCCACAATTGAGAGCCGAACATCACAAGACAATCCATGGTGAAAGGAATCTGGACATGTAATTAGATGAGCTGTACTGAATATTGTTGTTGTAGCAGTTTATATGAATTGCATATTTTTCTGTTTAAATTTCATCCAGTTCTGTCTGCAGATTTAGAAATGCAGCTACCTCCACTGGCTGTAACCACAGATCTTCCGGAGTTAGGTGAGTAGATTTGACTGGGCAATTGAATAAGTGCAGTGTGGTATTAGGGCCCGTATCACATGCTGGGCAGACATCCTGCACCTGGTCATCAATCCGTGCCCAATATGAATTGAGACGACTGCACCATCCAGAACGTAACTGGGCCAAAACTACTCTGGTTTGTCTGGGCAGCTGACGTTCTTCAGCTGCTATGGGTGGGGGGTGAGCTCCGAGGACGGCATTCACTTTGTATCCTTTCAGCGCTGAGGCTACTGTATCAGTATGAATGCCAGACCTGCTCGATAGGCAACTTGATCTAGAGTTTCCTTTTTTGTATCGTTAGACCTCTCTCTCTCTAGATCATGTAGATCCTTCCTGACACGCCTGGGTGGGGGAGTCCTATCTACCATATGATGGTTGGGATGATTTTCCCTGAAACACCCAAGCAGGTACTGCAACGAAAGCATATTGCTATGCTGACGTAAGGGAAGGATCTTCGTCTCCTCATGAAGATGGTCCACTGGTGTCATAAGGAGGCATCCTGTCGCAGTCCTCACGGCGGCATTCTGACAGGTCTGAATACTTCTCCATTGCGTATCACTGGACCACACTGCAACCGCATAGCTTGCCATAGACCGACCTATCGCTTTATAAGAGGTCAACAAGGTTTCCTTATCTGCGCCCCAAGTGCTGCCGGCAAGCGACTTGAGGACCTTGTTCCAACTCTTCAACTTATCGCAGATAGCTGTGGTTTGCGCGGACGATTTTAACATACTGTCGAATGTGACCCCGAGTATTTTGGGGTAGTTGGTGGTCGGAATTGTATGCCCCTCGACCTGCACATTCAACGGCATTCTCATCTCTGCAGTCCATGTGGTGAATAGTTTGGCTGACGACTTCGCGGCGGATATTTTCATATTCCTCGCTTTACAGAAGGGTGCTAAATCGACAAGATAGGCGTACAACCTCACACATATGTCCTCAACAATGGGACCCGACGCCATGATCGTACAATCATATACTGAATATTAGTATCATTTGTTGGCCTCTTGTCGGTGAAGAGGGTGCAAATATGGCGAAATATTGCCCAAGCTCAGAATTTAGTATCACAGAAAATTAGATTTTCTTCGAAGTTGTGTAGGGTATCATATGGTCGGCCCCGTCAGACTGCTCCGCTCACTGGTTTAAAATTATTGTTTGTGGACGCCAACAAGGCGTGGATTTTTTAAAATTATTTTCCCATAGGGAGGAATTTTATATGACTTTAAAATTTAATTTAATGCCTCCTTTTAAAACAATCACGATTAAACATGCCATAGCATTTAACTCATCATTCAGTGTTCATTTCCTGTTGTGGGAATTACACAATCATTAAGAGTTGAATTGTTATGAATTGTGACATGTGAATGTGATTTTTAACACCTCCTGCCCCCATCCCCCTGACCTGAGGCAAGTTGTTGGCACCCCTTTTTGATTTTGGTAGCTAAATGCATGCACACACACACACCCTCACGACTGATAATCAAGCCAGCATTTGTACCTGTTGGCGTATCATTAACTTCAGCGATGATGGCACATTTCCCCCTTTAATGATTTGTTGCCCTCCCCCCCCCCTTTCTGATAGTGTATTCGTGTGTGTGTTGTGTTTGTGTTTTGTTACTTGTTATACCATTGTTACCAATAATGAGGGTCATTAAGTCATTTGTTTGTTAACTTGGTCATATTATATTGGATTCTCTTGACGCACCAGGCCAGCTCGCCCAGTTCCATGTCATGCCATTCCATACGATGGCATCGCATTACCCCACATGTCGCCGTATCTATCTCAGTGTGTTAATCTCTTAATGCGTTTAGTAGCCATTTTCGTAATTTTGTTGCTTTCTTTTTATTCGATTTCAATTCACTGCTTCCGCTGCATGGCTGGCTGTCTGTCTGTCCCGCTAATGGCCATTCCTCTCTCTCTCCTCCATCAAATGAATTGTTATGTCTGGCCACACACTTGTAATGCCCCATACAATGTTGGACCGAAGTCAAAGAGCTTCTTCCCTAATGCCATCGATTTTGTTTTGGGTTCGATTCTTTCATTGAATGAAGGACACCGAATGGGTGTTAGTGTAACTGCTGGTCGTCTATGGGTTATGGGTGAAAAGCATGGGGGACGGGGATCGTTTGCTTCGGGCCTGATTACTTGTGGAAATTAACAATTAATTCATTTGCCACACTCGCACACACACTCACACACACATACAGACAAAGTAACAATAATTGTATTAATTCATTGCATTTTGACCACAAATGAGAACATTTAGATGGGATTTGGGATTTATTATAATGTGTTATTGTTGTTGTGGATTTAACCACCCTTATATCTATCGGAAAATGTAAATTTTAATCAGAATGAACTAATTGCAATTAGGGGTCAATTGTTTTAATTTTGGAGAAGAGAAAGCCTTGTTGGCTTCCTTAAAAAATAATTTTTTTTAAAAAATCCCCGTCTTGTTGGCTTCCCTAAAGAACAAATTTTAAACAAGTGAAAATGCGTTAAGTTCGGCTGGGCCAAACTTTGGATACCCTCCACCATTGGTATGCTGACAGGTACTTGAAATAAAAATATAGGGAACATACCAAAAAGTGTACCTATACCGACATTTCTACAAACCGTTTATGGTTTTAAATATTGGTCCTAGATTTCATCCAAACTTTGCCCATCTTATTATTTCTTCCAAACTTAGTTCAAGTTCGAACATGGGGAATATCGGTCCACTCCTTCTGGTACCTCCCACACAGGGGCTATATAATATAAGGTTAATTATCGAATCTTATGTTCGAGTTTTTTCGTATCTTCCGCAGATGAAATGATTACAACAGAGTCTTAGAACCAAACCCAGTAAGGAAAGTAGTAAAGTGCAACGGAGCCGACTATATGATACCCTTCACCGCTTTGGGTATATTCAACAGACGTCGATTTTTTGGAGGGCCAGTAAAATGAAATTTGATACATATTTCCGATTTTCACGAACATGTCATTCTGCAACCTATACTAAATTTTTGATTTGGTCAGATATAGAGTTGCTTCTTACAATGGAACAAAATTATGTAAATCAATTTAAAGCAAATATTAATCGGACCCGTTGATTATTTGGATAAAAATCTGATAAACATGAGGAGTTTGGTTCACCATTTGCATTAAGTCGGAGGAAAATATAAATGGAGCTATATCTATATCTGAATCGATTTTTACGAAACCTCACACATTTTATTCTAGACTTTACTCAGTACGCTATGCCAAATTTCGTGCAAATCGAATGATATATAGGGTCATTGGTACACCATTTACATAAAATCGGACGAAAATATATATGAGAGCTATATCTAAATCGGAATCGATCTTCACGAAACTTAAAACACATCACTCTAGACTTAATTTAGTAAGTCTATCCTTCGATTTGCCAAATTTCGTGCAAATCGAAAGAATTATAGGGACTTTGATACACTTTTTACCTAAAATCGGACGAAAATATATATGGGAGCTATATCTAAATCGGAACCGATTTTCAGGCAACTTAACACACATCACTCTAGACTTAATTTAGTACGCTATGCCAAATTTCGTGGAAATCGAAAGATATGTAGGTACTTTGGTGCACCATTTACCTTAAATCAGACGAAAATATATATGGGAGCTATATCTAAATCTGAACCGATTTTCCCAATTTCCCAATAGGGTACTTCCTTGAGCCAAATAAATGATCTGTTGCAAATTTCATCCAATTCGAATCATAAATGCGACCTGTACTTTGTTTACAATTTAACATGGACAGACGGACGGACGGACATGCATAAATCGACTTAAAAAGTGATTCTATTAATATTCTCAAAAGGAACCATGTGTCTATCTCGTATCCATTTGCCTGTTACAAACATATGCACAAAGACATAATACCCTGTACCACAGTGTGGTGAAGGGTATAAAAGGGGGTTATATGGGGACGACCCCAAAAGGGAGGCGAATAGAACCCCAAAATACCGAAAATTGGCAGGTACCCGTATATGGGGGATATCCGAAAAAATGCACCTATATTTATAATTTTTTTTTTTGAGAGATTTGGTACCTTTTAAGAACTCAAAATACTAAATTACAGCCAATTCGGTGGAAAAATACGATCAAAACCCCCCAAAATACTGGAAATTAGGAGGTACCGTTATATGGGGGCTACCAGAAAAAGCGGACCTAAACTTATAATTTTTTTGTGGAGACATTTAGTACCCAATAAGAACTCAATGTACCAAATTTCAGCGTATTCGGTTGAAAAACGCGCTCAAGAACCCCAAAATACCGAAAATTGGGACGTACTGTTATATGGGAGCTATGCCTAAACGTGGACCGATATATCCCATCTTCGAACTTGACCTGCCTGCAGCCAAAAGACCTATGCAAAATGTCAGCACCCTATCTCAATTCCTTCAGAAGATAGCATGATTACAACAGACGGACGGACAGACGGACATAGAATTTTACGCTGATCAAGAATATATATATATATATATATATATAATATAGACCCTATATGATTATTTCGATGCCTTACAAACGAAAAACAAAACTAATATACCCTCCATACTATGGTGGAGGGTATAAAAAAAATAATAAAATTATTATCTGATCATCACCGAAAATTTCAAATCGATCAGCGTTTGAATTCCGACCTCTAGTGTGGTAATGGGTTTCCTAATAATATCTGAATACGAAAGCACCTGTAATATAATTGATATTAATTTAAAGGTCAACCATTCCCTTGGATATGCTACCAACTTCTCAGGTCTATATCCTTCAGGGGTAAATATATACGCCATAGAAAACAAATTTTGTAACTTTTCGCACACAAAAGTCAGGGTCCATATGACCCGCTAAATATTGACCGATTTTATCAAAATAGGCTTGCTCATTCTTTGGCCCGATCCCCATCTCCATGTAAAATTTTACGATGTTCGGGCCTCTGGAGCGACCAGAAAAACCGACAAAAATAACGTATTTTGTCCATTTAATCCCCAAAATATTGACCGACCTATAGGGGTCTTCATTGGCCCGAACCCATCCTACATGTAAAATTTCGTGAAGATTGGTCCATAACTGTGGCCTGTATCGTGTTTACAAATTATAATGGACAGACGGACGGTCGGACAGACACACATGTCTAGATCGACTCAGCTAGTCGAGATATGACGATCGGTATACTTAAAGGTGGGTCTAGGATCAATATTTCGCGGCGTTACAAACCCTTGGGGCTGCACAAAGCTATAATACCCTGACAACATAGTTGTGTGGGGTATAAAAAGGCACGCCTTGTGTAGTTCCCTTAAAAATATTTTTTAAAAAATCCACTTAAAAAATATTTTTTTTAATATCCTTGAAAAATGATTTTCTTCCAAATCCGCACTTGTTCTAATCCTTGAAAAATATTTGTTAAACCCGTATATTATTTATTACCCAATGAAGTCATGCCTGTCCAAAATTTCACACTTCTACAGTTATCCTCATCATATTTAATAATAAAGTCTAACCTCCCTTCCTTCCCAAATCCTTCAATAAAACTTATTGACCTTCTTCAAATCACAAAGAACGAAGAAAAAAGGACTTTAAAATTTATGAGCAATTTGTTCTTTTCTTAAATGGGATATTTTAAAGAAGTTTTCGTTTCACAGATTGGGCGTGTTAAATTGTTTATTCGAACATCGAACTGTTGTAACTTTTGATCCGTTACGCTACCAAAACAAGACGTTTTGTCCACACGAGCCAGGGTGACATGAAGGGGGGGGACGAAGGACACGTGCCAGTGATTGAATTCAGACATGAAAAGTGTGGAAAAGTTGGTTTCATATTTTTTCCTTTACAATAGGACTAATATTGTGCGCTTTAGAGTTTTTAAAGGACCTGTTATAAGGTTGGCTGGGAGGTTTTGTAAAAAAAAAAACAAAAAAACCCCAAGAAAAGTGACAAAATTTTAATTCGTGCGGAAATAGAAGGTAACGTTTTGTTGCTTGCCCATTTTTTTTAAATAAGTGAAAAATGTATGGAAGTATGTATGCAGGTACTTGTTATTCCATTTCACACATGTCTGACTCAAAGACATGTTGTTATCCTTTTGTAAAGGATTTTTTCTGTTCTGTTTGAGGTTTGATTTGTTTTATGATTTATTGGGCTAATCTACCTACCATCAGCCATGACTGACTGAAGGTAGGTGGTTCCAGTTACAGAGCAGAAATCCCATCAAGAGGTGGGTGTGTGTTGCAGTGCATGCGGCAGCACACGCTCCAATGGGTTAAAGGGTTTACTTTTTTTACAAAAATAACAATAAGTCGATTTTTAAAAATTTTGAAATTCATATCAAGTATTAGATTTAAAATATTAAAAAAAATATTTTTAAGGTCCACTTCAGGGGATGATAGATACCAAGCAACGGCTCTGATTGGCTTTAACGTGGGGAAGTCCAGGCTTATCTGGGTCCCTCTTTCATCTCAATTGTGGACACTGACCTGCCAGTGGTGCCACCTGAGGTACCTATTTTCATCACCCGATGAAATATTGAGCTAATATGTGCCGCGAGTTCACCCATAAGAACTATAAAAAATGGGTTGAGGCGTCGGATTAGTTGTCCACACTCGGAAAACCCCTCCTACTATGAAAAAGCAACAAAAAAGAAAACCAAACCCACCTAATGTTGATGACCCCCGCAAACGTATAAAGGACCACGATCTGCGAATCTGCACTTGGAATTAATGCACGTTGTACAGAACAGGCGCAGTGTTCGCTTCAGCGGATGTACTCAAGAAGTACAAAGCCGATATTATTGCCTTACACGAAATTTGATGGAAAGGGACAGGCGTAAGTAAATCAGACGATTACGCACTGTATTATAGCTGCCTTGCAACGAGACATGAATTTGGCTGTGGATTTATGGTTAACAGGAGAATAAAAATGACCTCGTCTCCAGATTCACTCCGGGAGATGAGCGAATTGCTATAATCCGTATAAAAGCGAAGTTCTTCTACATCAGTCTTATTTGCGCCCATGCTCCGACCGAAGACAAAGATGAGCAGACCAAAGACATATTTTACGAGCGCCTAGAAACTGCATATGATCGCTGCCCTGGCCATGACATTAAAATTCTGCTAGGAGATTTTAATGCAAAAATCGGAAGGGAAAATATCTTTGGCCCCACCGTAGGAAAATTCAGCCTCCAAGGAGAAACTTCAGACAACGGCATGAGGTTGACTGACTTTGCGGCAGCAAAAAACATGGTAGTTAGCAGCACCAGATTCAAGCACATAGATATACACAAGGCCACCTGGATTTCTTCCGATCGAACAACGAGAAATCAAATCGAACATGTTGTGATAGACGGATGGCATTCATCCAGTGTTTTAGACGTCCTATTCGGACCATTACCTTGCAGCAGCCAAGGTTCGCACCCGTCTTTATGTAGCAGCAAAGGTGCGATCTAACACAGCACGGAAACTCGACGTCGAAAAGCTGCAAACACAACATATAGCAGAAGCCTACTCCGCTCAACTTACCCAACTGCTTGACGAAAGCACTTCTTGTCCCGATAATAGTATAGAAGCACAATGGCAAAGAATTGTCCACTCCATCAAAACTGGGTACCAAAAACCACCACCAAGAAACCCATGGTACGATCAGGAGTGTCGTAATGCTACTGATGTGAAAAAACGCAGCGTATAGGACAACCCTGCGGACAGTAGCAACACGTAATGCGATGGAGAACTATCGGGAGAAAAGGAGAGACGAGAAACGTATTTTCAGAAAAAATAAGAAAGAGCAAGAAAAACGTGAGCGAGAGCAAATCGAGATGTACAGGAGTCAGAATGAAGTCCGAAAATTCTACCAACGAGTAAAACACCAAACCGAAGGCTTTGGTGCAGGCACATCCTCCTGTAGAGATGAAGAAGGAAACCTGGTGACAGATACAGACAGCGTGTTGAGGATCTGGAAGGAGCATTTTGAAAAGCTTCTGGTATCAAGTAGTGGCGATGAAGAAGATGCCCCAGAACCAATAAGAAATGACGGTATTGAATGTATACCACGTAGCCAAGATGAAGTCAGAACAGCAATTAATCGGCTGAAGAATAATAAACAAGCCGAACTATTCAAAACTGGCGGTCAAATGCTGCACCAGTTGATCAGTACAATTTGGCTAGAGGAATGCATGCCCAATGATTGGAACCTCAGCATCCTGTGTCCCGTGCACAAAAAAGAAGACAAGACGATATGTGCCAACTATAGAGGAATAGGTCTTCTTCCCATCGCTTATACAGTGCTACCCAGCGTGCTGTGTGGACGACTGAAGCCAATGGTCAATGACATTATTGGACAATATCAATGCAGCTTCAGACCTGGCAAGTACCCCGTTGATTAATTTTCACTCTGCGCCAAATTCTGGAAAAAACTTACGAAAAACACATCGACACATTCCACATATTCGTCGACCTATCCGTTCAGAGGTGTATAAAGCCATGTCTGCGTTTGGCATTCCTGCAAAATTAATTCGGCTATGCAGGATCACTTTAACTGGCACAAGATCAGTAGTTACAGTCGGAAAGGACCTCTCGGAGCCCTTTAATACCGAACAAGGATTCAGACAAGGTGACAGATTGTCGTGTGATCTTTTTAACATCCTGCTGGAAAAGGTCATACGAGAGGCAAAGGTGAACAGAAATGACACTCTGTACACCAAACAGCACATGTTACTCGCCTACGCCGATGACATCGACAGAATGGGTCGAACATTGCAGGGGTAACAGCCATCTTTGAACAAATTAAGAAGGAGTCTGCAAAAGTGGGTCTGGCAGTAAACGGCGAGAAGACCACGTCCAGTAGACTCGGACCAACTGAACTTGAGAACAACAGCTTCGAGGTAGTTAAAGATTTTATATACCTTAGTACCGCAATAAATAAAACGAATGACATCAGTTTGGGCCAATTTGCGTTAACGGCGAATATCGTCGAATGAACCATGAGTTGTATCAACTATTCTCGGACATCGACATTGTTAGACGTATTGAGTTGCAGCGACTATGATGGCTAGGCCATGTTGTGCGAATGGATGAAGATGCCCCAGTCCAGAAGGCATATAAAAGCGAACTAAGTAAGTAATCAGATATTATTTATTAACCCATTACCACTAGAGGGCGGAAATATAGTGTTCATTGCTTTGAAATTTTCCATGAGGTTCTAGGTATGATCAAAGAGAAGGCCAATAATTTTCGGTTATGATCAGATAATAATATTGGGATGAAGTGGACCATAAACTTATTTTTTGTGTTCTTCGCGTCGATCTATAGGCCACAATTGTAAGCTGAACATCACAACTCAACCCACGGGGAAAGGAATCTGGACAAGTAATTTGAAGGGCTGTACTGAATATTATTAATATTTTTTGACCTCTAGTCGATCAAGAGGGTGCAAATATCTCCAAATTTTCCCGATCACCGTTAAATCATCGTAGCCGCTTCCGATATTCATTATTCCCGATCACCGTTGAATCATCATTGCCGATCATCGATTCTGACTCCCGACAACCATCATTCCCGATCACTGTTAAATCGTCGTAGACGCTCCCGATAATCACCACCATATTAAGCCATCCGAAATCAATTATTTGTATGCCATATTTATATACAAACACACTAGTATTAAAATCAATAAACATCAGATTTTAACCCCAAAAGGGTGACACTAGTCTTTTTAATCAATAAGGTTTTGTGGGTCTTTATGGAGACCTTGGGCACGATTGGGCTAACCTCAGCCGACGAGAAAACCACGTAACATATCATATGGTCGGCACCGTCCGATTATACTGCTCCGCTCACTGGTTTAAAAATTATTTTTTAGGGATCGACCCAAGGTGTGGATTTTTTATTAAAAATTATTATTGAAGATCTACCCATGACATGGATTTTTTTAATTATGTTTTGAAAAAAAAAATATTTGTAATCTACAACAGAAGATGAGAAGCCTGTAGGTATGTTTGCTATCGCAAAAATTCATATTTCATAGATCTCCTATAGATTTTTAATCACACAATATTGTCCCTTTGTTCCCTTCAGAATTTATGTCGCATTAAATTTTTCCTCTTCTTCTTCTTCTTGCCTGTTTTATAATCTCACTTCCACAAAAAAATATATTGATTAGGTTTCAAAATAAAATTTAATTAAAAAATTATTTATTTTCCAAGGCCTGGGAGGTGAGTCGGAGAAAGCTTTTCATTATTGATTACAAAGAAGAAAATTAAAAAAAAAACTATGCCATTGAAGCAGTTCTGCGGCCATTGAACCCAATGCGCTTCCAAACGGTACGTTTCAATTATCATGAAATTGAATACCGGGCGGCGATCGATTTTTTATTTTTTGCACACGTTGTTAATTTCCAACCCTCTCTCTCTATACCTTTGTCTAATAAAGATCTAGAAGAAATAACCCTAGATTTAAATCGGATTGTGAAACTATGGAATAAAAAAGAAATAATATTCAATATTGAAAACAATAAAAATAATAACAATAAATTAAATTCGAAAAAAAATTAACTACAAAGTTGCTGACAATTAACATTTGATTATGGTTTAAGTCTTTTCAAGTCTGTATTTATTTTAGGGAAAAAAAACACACACACACACACAAACAATTACATACTAATAATAATCAGTTTTTCTATTTGTAATGGCTGCTACTGCTTTCCCTGCTGTTGTTGTTATTGCATTTGTTGTCAAAATGTCGACATTTTCAATTAAGTTAATTAAATTATCATATCTATCGATGGAGGAGAGATAATAATGAATTGTTAATTAAAACTCTGTGTTTTCTCAGTAAATTGAAACATTTTAATTGAAATGCGTGCAGAAGACAAACAGCAACACGCACTCACATACACTTATGTGCCAATACACACACAAGGGCAAACATCACAATTCCACGTTATCCTTTAACACACACGCACATAACGTCTGTGTGAAAAATATTCATTAATATTCGCACTCGCCTGTGAGCAAACACCAATTTCATTTCACGCTGTAGAATGCAGTGGCGCCCAATCTGGTGGTCAACATAAAACAAATATTTTTTTAAAAATCCACGCCTTGTTAGCTACTCGAAAAAAATATATTTTTTTAAAAATCCACGCCTTGTTAGCTACTCGAAAAAATATATTTTTAAAAATCCACGCCTTGTTAGCTTGTGTGAATACTTAAAAAATCCTGGTTTGGTCACCTGTGTCCTTTGTTTTCGGAACTTCGAACGGCATCGTTTACACACAAATAACCTTTAACTAGCCAACCAACCATCTTCCAAAATGGTTAAACCTTAATGGCTACAAGTTCCCATAACCCTTGACACCGATGCTCCTGAATGTGTTGGTCCGTGAACTCTTCCGTTGGCTTTGTTGGCTGACTAGCTATCTGACTGTCAGGCTTTTCACGGTGTGTTTCGAAATTGGAAGATTCCTTTGCCATTTTCTCCCCTTGGAAGAAAATAATAACACACAACAACAAATACACACACAATGTCATACATATCACTTCGATTTGTAAATGAAGATTTCATAATTTATACCGTATCGAATTCGTATTCGAAATATGATTCCGTGGGTGGTTCGCATCGTTTCAAGGATGTGCTATCAATTATCTCTGTGTTAGATAGATTTGATGGCATGGGGAGATTCAATTTTAATTAGGTAAACCAAGCCTGAGATAGACCTTTATATTTTCAAACCAGACCTGAAATGGACCTCCAAAAATATTTGTATAGAACCTACGAAGTGGGCCTTCAAAAAATATTTTTTTAAAAATGCACGCCTGAGTTGGATCTTCAAAAAAATATTTTTTTAATTCTACACCTTAAGTTACTTACTTTACTTAGCTGGTCTGCGACAGAACTTTCGTTCCATAAGCCAAGCTTAGAAAAGATTTCCAGGCACGTCGGTCTTTTGCGCATTTTTTCCAATTTGAAAGACCATATTCGCCAAAGTTTTCTTCCAATTGGTCTTTCCATCTTATTCGAGGCCTTCCCCTGCTGCATGAACCATCAGCAGGTTCGCTTTTATATGCCTTCTGGGCTGGGGCATCTTCATCCATTCTCACAACCTGACGCTGCAGCTGACAGAACTTTCGTTCCATAAGCCAAGCTTAGAAAAGATTTCCAGGCACGTCGGTCTTTTGCGCAGTTTTTCCAATTTGAAAGACCCTTTTCGCCAATGTTTTCTTCCAATTGATCTTTCCATCTTAGTCGTAGCCTTACCCTTCTGCGTGAATCATCAGCTGGTTCGCTTTTATGTGCCTTCTGGGCTGGGGCATCTTCATCCATTTTCACAACATGAGCTAGCCAACGTAGTCGCTGCAGCTCAATACGTCTAACAATGTCGATGTTCGAGAATATCTGGTACAACTCATGGTTCATTCGACACCGATATTCACCATCAACGCAGATCGGCCCATAGATCTTTCAGAGAATTTTTCTTTTTTCAAACACCCATGCTTGCGCAAGTACCCATGCTTCAGATCCATATAACAGCACGGGGTAGTATCAGCGTCTTGTAGAGTGTGAGTTTGGTCTGGCGGGAGGTGGCCTTGATTTTGAGTTGTTTTATCAGACCATAGTAGCATCGGTTGGCCATCACTATCCTTCTCCGAATTTCAAAACTGATGTCATTAGTTTTATTTATGGCGGTACCAAGGTATATGAAATCTTTAACTACTTCGAAGCTGTAGTTCTCCAGTTCCACAGTTAGTTCGAGTCTACTGTACATCTTGCGCGTTGATACCATCAGCTTGGTCTTCACGCCGTTTACTGCCAAACCCACTTTGGCAGATTCCTTTTCAATTTGTTCAAAGGTGGCTGTTACCGATTGCAATAGTCGACCCATTATATCGATGTCATCGGCGTAGGCGAGTAACATGTGTTGTTTGGCAATTTCTGTTCACCTTTGCGTCTCGTATGTCCTTTTCCAGTAGGATGTTAAAAAGATCACACGACAAGCTGTCACCTTATCTGAATCCTCGTTCGGTATTAAAGGGCTCCGATAGCTGCTTTCCGACTTTAACTGCTGACTTTGTGCCACTTAAAGTTATCCTGCATAGCCGTATTAATTTTGCAGGAATGCCAAACGCAGACATGGCTTTAAACACCTCTGAGCGGATAGAGCTGTCGAATGCGGCTTTATAGTCGACAAATAGGTGGTATGTGTCGATGTGTTTTTCGTGGGTCTTTTCCAGGATTTGGCGCAGAGTGAAAATCTGGTCAATGGTGGATTTGCCAGGTCTGAAGCCGCATTGGGCCGTATGGTCCGATGATGTCATTGACCATTGACTTCAATCGTTCACACAGCACACTGGATAGCACTTTATATGCGGTGGGAAGAAGGCTAATTCCTCTATAGTTGGCACATATCCTCTTGCCTCCTTTTTTCGTGCACGCGACACAGGATGCAGAGGTTCCAATCATTGGGCATGCATTACTCTAGCTAAATTTTACTAATCAGCTGGTGCATGCTCCTGACCAGCATCTGACCACCAGCCTTGAATAGTTCGGCTTGTAACCCATTGGCAACTGCTGCTTTGTTGTTCTTGAACCGATCAATTGCTTTTATGACCTCATCTTGGCTAGGTGGTATATACTCAATACCGTCATCTACTATTGGTTCTGGGGTATCATCTTCGCCGCTACTATTTGATACCAGAAGTTTTTCAAAATGCTCCTTCCAGATCCTCATCACGTTATTTGTATCTGTCACCAGGTTTCCTTCTTTATCTCTACAGGAGGATGTGCCTGCACCAAAGCCTTCGGTTTTGTGTTTTGTTAGAATTTTCGGACTTCATTCTGACTCCTGTACATCTCGATTTGCTCACCCTCACGTTTTTCGTCTTCTTTCTTATTTTTTCTGAAAATACGTTTCTCCTCTCTTCTTTTCTCCCGATAGTTCTCCATCGCATTATGTGTTGCTCCTGTCTGCAGGGTTGCCCTATATGCTGAGTTTTTCACATCAGTAACATTACGACACTCCTGATCTTACCATGGTCTTCTTGATGGTGGTCTTTGGTACCCAAGTGTTGCTTTTGCTGCAGCTTGTAGGGAGTGGGCAATTCTCTGCCACTGTGCTTCTATATTGTTATCGGGACAATGGGTGCTTTCGTCAAGCAGGTAGGTAAGTTGAGCGGAGTAGGCCTCGGCTACCTGTTGTGTTTACAGCTTTTCGATGTCAAATTTCCGTGTTATATTAGATCGCACCTTTGCTGCTACATTAAGACGGATGCTTACCTTGGCTGTCACAAGGTAATGGTCCGAATCGATATTCGTTCCTCGGATCGATCGAACGTCTAATACACTGGATGAATGCATTCCGTCTTTCACAACATGGTCACTTTGATTTCTCGTTGCTTGATCAGGAGAAATCCAAGTGGCCTTGTGTATATCGAGATGCGTGAATCTGTTGCTGCTAACTACCATGTT
Source organism: Musca vetustissima (assembly GCF_032173495.1). Taxonomy (NCBI): domain Eukaryota; kingdom Metazoa; phylum Arthropoda; class Insecta; order Diptera; family Muscidae; genus Musca; species Musca vetustissima. Next base: position 155,798 of record NW_026884888.1, on the reverse strand, counting down.
TTTTGCTGCCGCGAAGTCAATCAACCTCATGCCGTTCTCGGATGTTTCATCATAAAGCTGAATTTTCCGACGGTGGGACCAAAAATATTTTCCCTTCCGATTTTTGCATTAAAATCTCCTAACAGAATTTTAATGTCATGGCAGCGATCATATGCTGTTTCTAGGCGCTCGTAAAATATGCCTTTGGTCTGCTCATCTTTGTCTTCGCTCGGAGCAAGGGCTCAAAAAAGTCTGATGTAGAAGAACTTCGCTTTTATACGGATTATAGCAATTCGCTCATCTCCCGGAGTGAATCTGGAGACGAGGTCATTTTTATTCTCCTGTTAACCATAAATCCGCAGCCAAATTCATGTCTCGTTGCAAGGCAGCTATAATACAGTGCGTAATCGTCTGATTTACTTACGCCTGTCCCTTTCCATCGAATTTCGTGTAAGGCAATAAAATCTGCTTTGTACTTCTTGAGTACATCCGCCAAAGCGAAAACTGCGCCTTTTTGGACCTTGCATACATTCCAAGTGCAGATCGTGGTCCTTTATACGTTTGCGGGGCTTGTCAACAGTAGGGGGAGTTTGGTTTTCTTTTTCTTTGCTTTTTCATAGTAGGCGGGGTTTTCCGAGTGTGGGCAACTAACCCGACGCTTCAACCCATTTTTTTAGTTCTTATGGGTGAACTCGCGGCACATATTAGCTCACTATTTAATCGGGTGATGAAAATAGCTACCCCAGGTGACACCGCGTGGAGGTCAGTGTCACAATTGAGATGAAAGAGGGACCAAGATAAGCCTGGACTTTGCCATGTTAAAGCCAATCAGAGCCGTTGCTTGGTATCTATCATCCCCTACGCCACCCCAGCCTTCTTGACTATTTGAAAAAAATGTTTTTTTTTTTTTAATCCGCACCTTGTTTAATATTTTATTTCACCTTAAAAATGCTGTTCCTTCCCTGTTTTGGTCACCTGCGACCATTTCCTTGTTTGTAAAACTTCGAACGGAATCGTTTAATTACAAACAAGTAACCTTTAACCAGCCAACCAAACATCTTCCTAAATGGTTAAACCTTAATGGCTACAAGTTCACATAACCCCTTGACATTGTTGCTTCTGAATGTGTAGCCGGTGAACTCTTTCATTTTGCGAACAGAATCAAAAGCGTAAAATCGAAAACTTTGAATGACTGATTTTTCACGGTTTGTTTCGGTAATGGAAGATTCCTTGTTATTTTCTCTTCTTTGGGAGAAAATTACCAACATAACTGATACACTGACACACACACACCCTCATGCATAACAATTCGATTTGTAAATGAAGATTTCATAATTTACAGCGTATCGAATTTGAGTTCGAAATATGAATTGTGGCTGTATATCGCATCGTTTCAACGATGTGCTATCAATTATCTCGATGTTGGGGTGAGTTGAGGTTTGGTATGAGGAGATTTAATTTTCGTTAATAAAACCTTGGGTTTAACAAAAATATTTTTTTATATAGTCTAGGCCTTGTGTAGGTCCTCAAAAAATATGTTTAAACCAGTAAGGAAAGTAGTAAAGTCGGACTGGGCCGACTATATGATACCCTTCACGACTTTGGGTATATTGTACATCCTACGATAAATTTAATTTCATTCGGGCAGATTTAGAGTCGTCTGCGTAGCAAAATTGATACACACTATTCGGTACGCCGCACTGTTAAAAAAATTAATCTCAATAGGGACTTTGGTGCACCATTTGTCTTAAATCGGACGAAAATATATATGCGAGCTATATCTAATTCCGAACCGATTTTCACGAAACTTAGCACACATCATTCTAGGCTTAATACAGTATGCTATGCCAAATTTCGTGCAAATCGAACGATATTTAGGGACTTTGGTGCACCATTTACCTTAAATCGGACGAATATGTATATGAGAGCTATATCTACATCTAAACGGATTTCCACGAAACTTAGCACACATCATTCTAGGCTTAATTCAGTTGGTTGTGCCAAATTTCTTGCAAATCGAAAAAAATTAATCTCAATAGAGACTTTGGTGCACCATTTGTCTTAAATCGGACAAAATATATATATATATATATATATATATATTTATAAAATCTGAACCGATTTTCACGAAACTTAGCACACATCATTCTAGGCTTAATTCAGTAGGCTGTGCCAAATTTCGTGCAAATCGAACGATATTTAGGGACTTTAGTGCACCATTTAGCTTAAATCGGACGAATATGTATATGAGAGCTATATCTAAATCTGAACCGATTTTCACGAAACTTAGCACACATCATTCTAGGCTTAATTTAGTACGCTTTGGCAAAATTTCGTGCAAATCGAAAGATATTTAGGAACTTTGGTGCACCATTTATCTTAAATCGGACGAAAATATATATGGGAGCTATATCTAAATCTGAACCGATTTTCACGAAATTTAGCACACATCATTCTAGGCTTAATACAGTGTGCTATGCCAAATTTCGTGCAAATCGAAAGATATTTAGGAACTTTGGTGCACCATTTACCTTAAATCGTACGAAAATATATATGGAAGCTATATCTAAATCTGAACCGATTTTCACGAAATTTAGCACACATCATTCTAGGCTTAATTTAGTACGCCTTGCCAAATTTCGTACAAATCGAAAGATATTTAGGGCCTTTGGTGCACCATTTACCTTAAATCGTACGAAAATATATATGGGAGCTATATCTAAATCTGAACCGATTTTTCCCAATTTCAATAGGGTTCGTCCTTGGGCCAAATGAATGAGCTGTGCCAAATTTCATCCAATTCCAATAATAAATGCGTCCTGTACTTTGTTTACAATTTAACATGGGCAGACGGACGGACATGCATAAATCGACTCAGAATGTGATTCTATGCATATTCTCAAAAGGAACCATGTGTCTATCTCGTTTCCTTTTGCCTGTTACAAACATATCCACAAATACATAATACCCTGTACCACAGTGTGGCGAAGGGTATAAAAATCTACACCTTGTGTAGGTCCTTAAAAATATTTTAAAAAAATTTTAGCCTTATGTAGGTCCTCAAAAAATATTTTATTAAAAATCCATAGATTATGCCCTCTAAAAAACGACGCGGTACATTAAGGTTCTACCCGCCATCCATTTGACATAAATGAAGCGTGTTTTTTAAATTTACTTCGTTTTATAATTGGCTCATGTCTACTTGGCCTGTGTCATATTTTTCGCCATAAAAAAGGGTTTCCCCTTTATTGATTTCACGCATATCAAAGTTAAATTTTATAGACTGGTTGTGTTTTCCACTTCACTGCCGCCATCTCCTTACGCACCCCTGCAAATTCGAAGTTCATTTCATTCGAAGTTAATAATTTTCACATTTTCTCAATAGACAATATACTGGAAGATTTTTTTTGTAGAGATATTCTAATATTTACATACAATTTGGAATATTAATGTTCCGAGGGGAGGGAGGGGAATGTGAACATCCACAACGACAAGGATGAGCCTTACACACATAAACAAGAAACTACGATAGGCTATAGAAGAATAGTGGGGCTTAGTATCAGCCATAAGAGAATTATTTGTAGAGTATGGGTGAGTATGGGATTTTATCTAGGACTGGATTCTATTATATTTTTGGCTGACCCTTAAGCCTCAAATTCTCTAATGTGATCCTCACCCTAATACCTTTCCATATCAGGAGGTTTTTTTTAGCAATACAGGGAAGGCAGATCCTTCCTTAGAAATTCTGAATTTTCCCTTTATATGCCAATGTCTTATGACCCTCCATAAATTAGCAATACCTCATTTCCCCTGATTGGAGATATTCATAAGAATTTTTCGCAAAGTCATAAATTCCACAAAATTTTAAACAAAAATAAATTTTCAAGTTTCTTGGGAAAGGAATGATACAGTAACATATTCTATATGTCATATCTACAATCTTCAAATAATAATAAAAAAGGGGTTAAACTGTCTTTAAAATATGACACTGTTCGGAACTTTACCCCATTCGCACTTAACAACGAAAAGTATTCGCAAAGAAACTTCGCTTTCTTCGTTTTTGATGAAGACATCAGGAATACAAATTTATTCAAAGCAAACACGGTGGGGTGAAAAGCCAAAGAAGTTAAGTAATAAAAAAATCTTTAAAAAATCCACGCCTTGTAAGGACCTCAAAAAATATTGAAAATCTTTAAAAAATCCACGCCTTGTAAGGACCTCAAAAAATATTGAAAATCTTTAAAAAATCCACGCCTTGTAAGGACCTCAAAAAATATTGAAAATCTTTAAAAAATCCACGCCTTGTAAGGACCTCAAAAAATATTGAAAATCTTTAAAAAATCCACGCCTTGTAAGGACCTCAAAAAATATGCTTTAAAAAATCCACGCCTTGTAAGGACCTCAAAAAATATGCTTTAAAAAATCCACGCCTTTTAAGGACCTCAAAAAATATGCTTTAAAAATCCACGCCTTTTAAGGACCTCAAAAAATATGCTTTAAAACATCCACGCCTTGTAAGGAAGGGTGTCAAAAAATATTCTTTAAAAAATCCACGCCTTGTAAGGAAGGGTGTCAAAAAATATTCTATAAAAAATCCACGCCTTGTAAGGAAGGACCTCAAAAAATATTCTTTAAAAAATCCACGCCTTGTAAGGAAGGACCTCAAAAAATATTCTTTAAAAAATCCACGCCTTGTAAGGAAGGACCTCAAAAAATATTCTTTAAAAAATCCACGCCTTGTAAGGAAGGACCTCAAAAAATATTCTTTAAAAAATCCACGCCTTGTAAGGAAGGACCTCAAAAAATATTCTTTAAAAAATCCACGCCTTGTAAGGAAGGACCTCAAAAAATATTCTTTAAAAAATCCACGCCTTGTAAGGAAGGACCTCAAAAAATATTCTTTAAAAAATCCACGCCTTGTAAGGAAGGACCTCAAAAAATATTCTTTAAAAAATCCACGCCTTGTAAGGAAGGACCTCAAAAAATATTCTTTAAAAAATCCACGCCTTGTAAGGAAGGACCTCAAAAAATATTCTTTAAAAATATTCTTTAAAAAATCCACGCCTTGTAAGGACCTTGAAAAAATATTCTTTAAAAAATCCACGCCTTGTAAAAACCTTGGACCTTTAAAAAATCCACGCCTTGTAAGGAAGGACCTCAAAAAATATTCTTTAAAAAATCCACGCCTTGTAAGGAAGGACCTGAACAAAAATATTCTTTAAAAAATCCACGCCTTGTAAGGAAGGACCTCGAAAAAATATTCTTTAAAAAATCCACGCCTTGTAAGGAAGGACCTCGAAAAAATATTCTTTAAAAAATCCACGCCTTGTAAGGAAGGACCTTGAAAAAATATTCTTTAAAAAATCCACGCCTTGTAAGGAAGGAATCCACGCCTTGTAAGGAAGGACCTGAACAAAAATATTCTTTAAAAAATCCACGCCTTGTAAGGAAGGACCTGAACAAAAATATTCTTTAAAAAATCCACGCCTTGTAAGGAAGGACCTCAAAAAATATTCTTTAAAAAAATCCACGCCTTGTAAGGAAAGACCTCAAAACATATTCTTTAAAAAATCCACGCCCTGTAAGGAAGGACCTTGAAAAAATATTCTTTAAAAAATCCACGCCTTGTAAGGAAGGACCTTGAAAAAATATTCTTTAAAAAATCCACGCCTTGTATGGAAGGGTGTCAAAAAATATTCTTTAAAAATTTCACGCCTTGTGTGGTTCCTCCAAAATTTTTTTATATTACTTAGTCCATTTGGCCTTTTTCCCTAATATTTTTATAAATTAAAAGACATTTAGAAATCCCAAAAGGGGGTGGGGCCCTAAGTCTTTAACGCTTGATTTAGTATCCTGGGTGGCTGAGGTAGGTGGGTGGTTGGCCTTGTTGAGTATTTATTTTTTACGCTTTTCTCAAGGCTATAATGGCAGACAGACAACAGAGGCCGGATGAAATCATAGCTAAGAAGAAGAGGAAAAAACGAAACAAAGGGAATTTTGTTACAATGGAAGATAGCTGGCAGGATGGATGGATAAATGAAAGGATGTTTCAATGGTTGGATGCTTCGAACGTGTACTTTGTGCGTGGAATATGAATCTTAATAGATTTTAGATAAATATCCGCAACATATGTATGTGCTGACATACACACACACATACATATCCATCCATCCGTAAATATAGCTATGATCATAACCTGCAAAAGTAAAGGGAGGGGGAAGGATTTTTCTTTTGAATATAAACATGTACTACCAGTTGAAGGAAAAATCGCAACAACAACAACAACCACGATAATAAAAAAGAGTATGAGAAGCGAAACATGTCCATGCAAAGAAAATTGAAAACTTCATAACGAAATTGACAAGTTGTATTTTTTTCCGATTTTCCTCATTGAAGTTCTGTTCAGATATTTCAAGTGGATTTTTTTTTGGTTTTTTGTTGCTTTTCTGAATAGTCAGTCGATCCACTGCCTTTTAAAAGTATTGAAATATGTTTTTATTGAATACGAGAGATTAAGTTTTTTGTTAAAAAATTGACTTTAGAAATTATTATTATTACTGGACTGAGGTGAAGCGGATGAGGAGGAGGAGGGGGCATAATCATGTCTTAAAAAAAAATTTTTAAAAACGAATTTTTTTATTTATTTTTTTAATCCTAATGAGAATTTTTCTTTTCCAACTAGAACATCCTTTGAAGTTGGATTAGATATTTTTTAAATGGTTTTCAATTCAAGTTTTTCAAATTATTAATACAAAGAAAATAAATAAAAAACTAGATTATGAATGGAGATAAATTAAAAAAAAATAAATACAATATAAAGGTTGATTGAATATCGATAATGTGAGGTTATGTTGACATATGTGCTAGTCATCATAACAATGGCTTAGGCAGTCTGTCTTTTGAAATCTTGTCCAGAGACTGACAAATAAAAAATTCTTTTCAAATCCCATACCATAACATACACACAAACTGGTACTTAGATGTCATTGCAACATCTTCATTTGAATATCGGATTTAAATAACCAGAATTCTAAGGAATTTTGAATGAAAACATTCTTTAATGGATGTGGGAAAAAATTTGGGATTTACTTGGAATTAAAACAGCAACACAAGGAATGGATTTTTTAAAAATATTTTTTAAAGCATCCACAAGGCCTATATTTTTTAAAGAATATTTTTTCAAGGTCCTTCCTTACAAGGCATGGATTTTTTAAAGATTTTTTTTTTCAAGGTTCTTCCTTACAAGGCCTGGATTTTTTAAAAAGTATTTTTTGAGGTCCTTCCTTACAAGGCGTGAATTTTTTAAAAAATATTTTTTGAGGTCCTTCCTTACAAGGCGTGGATTTTTTAAAGAATATTTTTTGACACCCTTCCTTACAAGGCGTGGATTTTTTAAAGAATATTTTTTGAAGGTCCTTCCTTACAAGGCGTGAATTTTTTAAAGAATATTTTTTAGGAAGGTTCTTCCTTACAAGGCGTGGATTTTTTAAAGAATATTTTTTTCAAGGTCCTTCCTTACAAGGCGTGGATTTTTTAAAGAATATTTTTTGACACCCTTCCTTACAAGGAGTGGATTTTTTAAAGAATATTTTTTTCAAGGTCCTTCCTTACAGGCGTGGATTTTTTAAAGAATATTTTTTTCAAGGTCTTTCCTTACAAGGCGTGGATTTTTTAAAGAATATTTTTTTCAAGGTCCTTCCTTACAAGGCGTGGATTTTTTAAAGAATATTTTTTTCAAGGTCTTTCCTTACAAGGCGTGGATTTTTTAAAGAATATTTTTTGACACCCTTCCTTACAAGGCGTGGATTTTTTAAAGAATATTTTTTGACACCCTTCCTTACAAGGCGTGGATTTTTTTAAGAATATTTTTTGACACCCTTCCTTACAAGGCGTGGATTTTTTAAAGAATATTTTTTGACACCCTTCCTTACAAGGCGTGGATTTTTTAAAGAATATTTTTTGACACCCTTCCTTACAAGGCGTGGATTTTTTAAAGAATATTTTTTGACACCCTTCCTTACAAGGCGTGGATTTTTTAACGAATATTTTTTGACACCCTTCCTTACAAGGCGTGGATTTTTTAAAGAATATTTTTTTCAAGGTCCTTCCTTACAAGGCGTGGATTTTTTAAAGAATATTTTTTTCAAGGTCCTTCCTTACAAGGCGTGGATTTTTTAAAGAATATTTTTTGATACCCTTCCTTACAAGGCGTGGATTTTTTAAAGAATATTTTTTTCCTTCCTTACAAGGCGTGGATTTTTTAAAGAATATGTTTTGAGGTCTTTCCTTACAAGGCGTGGATTTTTTTAAAGAATATTTTTTGAGGTCCTTCCTTACAAGGCGTGGATTTTTTAAAGAATATTTTTTGACACCCTTCCTTACAAGGCGTGGATTTTTTAAAGAATATTTTTTGAGGTTTCCTTACAAGGCGTGGATTTTTTAAAGAATATTTTTTGACACCCTTCCTTACAAGGCGTGGATTTTTTAAAGAATATTTTTTGACACCCTTCCTTACAAGGCGTGGATTTTTTAAAGAATATTTTTTGACACCCTTCCTTACAAGGCGTGGATTTTTTAAAGAATATTTTTTGACACCCTTCCTTACAAGGCGTGGATTTTTTAAAGAATATTTTTTGACACCCTTCCTTACAAGGCGTGGATTTTTTAAAGAATATTTTTTGACACCCTTCCTTACAAGGCGTGGATTTTTTAAAGAATATTTTTTGACACCCTTCCTTACAAGGCGTGGATTTTTTAAAGAATATTTTTTGACACCCTTCCTTACAAGGCGTGGATTTTTTAAAGAATATTTTTTGACACCCTTCCTTACAAGGCGTGGATTTTTTAAAGAATATTTTTTGACACCCTTCCTTACAAGGCGTGGATTTTTTAAAGAATATTTTTTGACACCCTTCCTTACAAGGCGTGGATTTTTTAAAGAATATTTTTTGACACCCTTCCTTACAAGGCGTGGATTTTTTAAAGAATATTTTTTGACACCCTTCCTTACAAGGCGTGGATTTTTTAAAGAATATTTTTTGACACCCTTCCTTACAAGGCGTGGATTTTTTAAAGAATATTTTTTGACACCCTTCCTTACAAGGCGTGGATTTTTTAAAGAATATTTTTTGACACCCTTCCTTACAAGGCGTGGATTTTTTAAAGAATATTTTTTGACACCCTTCCTTACAAGGCGTGGATTTTTTAAAGAATATTTTTTGACACCCTTCCTTACAAGGCGTGGATTTTTTAAAGAATATTTTTTGACACCCTTCCTTACAAGGCGTGGATTTTTTAAAGAATATTTTTTGACACCCTTCCTTACAAGGCGTGGATTTTTTAAAGAATATTTTTTGACACCCTTCCTTACAAGGCGTGGATTTTTTAAAGAATATTTTTTGAGGTCCTTCCTTACAAGGCGTGGATTTTTTAAAGAATATTTTTTGACACCCTTCCTTACAAGGCGTGGGTTTTTTAAAGAATATTTTTTGACACCCTTCCTTACAAGGCGTGGATTTTTTAAAGAATATTTTTTGGCACCCTTCCTTACAAGGCGTGGATTTTTTAAAGAATATTTTTTGACACCCTTCCTTACAAGGCGTGGATTTTTTAAAGAATATTTTTTGACACCCTTCCTTACAAGGCGTGGATTTTTTAAAGAATATTTTTTGACACCCTTCCTTACAAGGCGTGGATTTTTTAAAGAATATTTTTTGACACCCTTCCTTACAAGGCGTGGATTTTTTAAAGAATATTTTTTCAAGGTCCTTCCTTACAAGGCGTGGATTTTTTAAAGAATATTTTTTCAAGGTCCTTCCTTACAAGGCGTGGATTTTTTAAAGAATATTTTTTTCAAGGTCCTTCCTTACAAGGCGTGGATTTTTTAAAGAATATTTTTTTCAAGGTCCTTCCTTACAAGGTGTGGATTTTTTAAAGAATATGTTTTCAAGGTCCTTCCTTACAAGGCGTGGATTTTTTAAAGAATATTTTTCCAAGGTCCTTCCTTACAAGGCGTGGATTTTTAAAAAATATTTTTTTCAAGGTCCTTCCTTACATTTTTAAAAAATATTTTTTTCAAGGTCCTTCCTTACAAGGCGTGGATTTTTAAAAAATATTTTTTTCAAGGTCCTTCCTTACAAGGCGTGGATTTTTAAAAAATATTTTTTTCAAGGTCCTTCCTTACAAGGCGTGGATTTTTAAAAAATATTTTTTTCAAGGTCCTTCCTTACAAGGCGTGGATTTTTAAGAAATATTTTTTTCAAGGTCCTTATACCGGTTCTCCAAAAGGCGTGGATTTTAAGAAATATTTTTTTCAAGGTCCTTATACCGGTTCTCCAAAAGGCGTGGATTTTAAGAAATATTTTTTTCAAGGTCCTTCCTTACAAGGCGTGGATTTTTAAAAAATATTTTTTTTAAATACACAACCATTTTCAAGGACCATATGTTGGGCGCCATTTACATAGATTTTCTCTAATGCTAAAAATCAGCCTTTAAAATAATTTCTGAACCCATAAATACCACAATTCGATAACCATTTGTCTTCTTTGCTCCAAATTATTTCTATGCAAAAACATCTAAACAATTCCGACTGGCCAAGGTCATGTTTGGAAATATTTTTTTGCGATAACGAATAAATTAATATAAATTTACGATTTGATATGTATGTCGTAAATATATCAAACACACATATATATCCACCATAAAATACTGACAGACAGCCAGCCAGCCAAATTATTCCTCAAAACAACACTTCGTCCCGCAAAAGAAAAAAAGAATGACTGGAAACCGAATTTCCTGTTGGATTTGCGCAAGTCTCAATGGAAACCATTTTACTCCATCGCTTCGCTTGAATATATATGTAAGGTTGTGCGTTGTCCATTTCACATAAATAAACCCTAAAATTCCCGGAAACAACAACAAAAATTGGAGCTACACGGCTAGGGGGGAAATGAGACAACAAGTACTGCGACTTCTCATTTCATTGCAAAAGGTGTGAAATTTATTTTCCATTGAAATTTCATACATCCAACACCATGGATGGATGATGCGGATGGTGCAACAACAACAACACCAACTGCGAATTCCATTCTGCCACCTAGGACTCGGAAAAAAAGCCATTAATTGTAACCACCATCAATGTTTTGGATGATGTTGATAGACAACGAATGCCAACCATTCCGATGGCGATAAATTCCAATTCCATGGATGAGAAAACTGAATGTGACAGACAGAAAGACATACAACAACCATCCAAAAGGAACGAATGATTTTCATTCAAACACTCAGTCATACATACAGACATATACATTCGTATATAATGATTTGAACATGAAAACAAATCATAAAGATAACGCCCCTTCAGTTTCGACACTTTGTTTGGTGCCCCTCCTTCTTTTTGTTTGGCTGCTTGGGTTCTTTTGGTGTTGGAGTAATGGAAAACAAATTCGTGTAAAGGTGTGAGTTTATAACAGGTACACTCAGAAACACACATACTCAGAGAGTATGAAAATTGTTTGAGGTAGGTAGGTGGCATAACCACCAACCACCATTTTCAAGGCCCCTAAAAAATATTCTTTAAAAAATCCACGCCTTTTGAAGGTCCATAAAAAATATTCTTTAAAAAATCCACGCCTTTTGAAGGTCCATAAAAAATATTCTTTAAAAAATCCACGCCTTTTGAAGGTCCATAAAAAATATTCTTTAAAAAATCCACGCCTTTTGAAGGTCCATAAAAAATATTCTTTAAAAAATCCACGCCTTTTGAAGGTCCATAAAAAATATTCTTTAAAAAATCCATGCCTTTGAAGGTCCCTAAAAAATATTCTTTAAAAAATCCACGCCTTTTGAAGGTCCCTAAAAAATATTCTTTAAAAAATCCACGCCTTTTGAAGGTCCCTAAAAAATATTCTTTAAAAAATCCACGCCTTTTGAAGCCCTAAAAAATATTCTTTAAAAAATCCACGCCTCCCCAAAAAATATTTTTTAAAAAATCCACGCCTTTTGAAGGTCCCTAAAAAATATTCTTTAAAAAATCCACGCCTTTTGAAGGTCCCTAAAAAATATTCTTTAAAAAATCCACGCCTTTTGAAGGTCCCTAAAAAATATTCTTTAAAAAATCCACGCCTTTTGAAGGTCCCTAAAAAATATTCTTTAAAAAATCCACGCCTTTTGAAGGTCCCTAAAAAAAATTCTTTAAAAAATCCACGCCTTTTGAAGGTCCCTAAAAAATATTCTTTAAAAAATCCACGCCTTTTGAAGGTCCCTAAAAAATATTCTTTAAAAAATCCACGCCTTTTGAAGGTCCCTAAAAAATATTCTTTAAAAAATCCACGCCTTTTGAAGGTCCCTAAAAAATATTCTTTAAAAAATCCACGCCTTTTGAAGGTCCCTAAAAAATATTCTTTAAAAAATCCACGCCTTTTGAAGGTCCCTAAAAAATATTCTTTAAAAAATCCACGCCTTTTGAAGGTCCCTAAAAAATATTCTTTAAAAAATCCACGCCTTTTGAAGGTCCCTAAAAAATATTCTTTAAAAAATCCACGCCTTTTGAAGGTCCCTAAAAAATATTCTTTAAAAAATCCACGCCTTTTGAAGGTCCCTAAAAAATATTCTTTAAAAAATCCACGCCTTTTGAAGGTCCCTAAAAAATATTCTTTAAAAAATCCACGCCTTTTGAAGGTCCCTAAAAAATATTCTTTAAAAAATCCACGCCTTTTGAAGGTCCCTAAAAAATATTCTTTAAAAAATCCACGCCTTTTGAAGGTCCCTAAAAAATATTCTTTAAAAAATCCACGCCTTTTGAAGGTCCCTAAAAAATATTCTTTAAAAAATCCACGCCTTTTGAAGGTCCCTAAAAAATATTCTTTAAAAAATCCACGCCTTTTGAAGGTCCCTAAAAAATATTCTTTAAAAAATCCACGCCTTTTGAAGGTCCCTAAAAAATATTCTTTAAAAAATCCACGCCTTTTGAAGGTCCCTAAAAAATATTCTTTAAAAAATCCACGCCTTTTGAAGGTCCCTAAAAAATATTCTTTAAAAAATCCACGCCTTTTGAAGGTCCCTAAAAAATATTCTTTAAAAAATCCACGCCTTTTGAAGGTCCCTAAAAAATATTCTTTAAAAAATCCACGCCTTTTGAAGGTCCCTAAAAAATATTCTTTAAAAAATCCACGCCTTTTGAAGGTCCCTAAAAAATATTCTTTAAAAAATCCACGCCTTTTGAAGGTCCCTAAAAAATATTCTTTAAAAAATCCACGCCTTTTGAAGGTCCCTAAAAAATATTCTTTAAAAAATCCACGCCTTTTGAAGGTCCCTAAAAAATATTCTTTAAAAAATCCACGCCTTTTGAAGGTCCCTAAAAAATATTCTTTAAAAAATCCACGCCTTTTGAAGGTCCCTAAAAAATATTCTTTAAAAAATCCACGCCTTTTGAAGGTCCCTAAAAAATATTCTTTAAAAAATCCACGCCTTTTGAAGGTCCCTAAAAAATATTCTTTAAAAAATCCACGCCTTTTGAAGGTCCCTAAAAAATATTCTTTAAAAAATCCACGCCTTTTGAAGGTCCCTAAAAAATATTCTTTAAAAAATCCACGCCTTTTGAAGGTCCCTAAAAAATATTCTTTAAAAAATCCACGCCTTTTGAAGGCCCTAAAAAATATTCTTTAAAAAATCCACGCCTTTTGAAGGTCCCTAAAAAATATTCTTTAAAAAATCCACGCCTTTTGAAGGTCCCTAAAAAATATTCTTTAAAAAATCCACGCCTTTTGAAGGTCCCTAAAAAATATTCTTTAAAAAATCCACGCCTTTTGAAGGTCCCTAAAAAATATTCTTTAAAAAATCCACGCCTTTTGAAGGTCCCTAAAAAATATTCTTTAAAAAATCCACGCCTTTTGAAGGTCCCTAAAAAATATTCTTTAAAAAATCCACGCCTTTTGAAGGTCCCTAAAAAATATTCTTTAAAAAATCCACGCCTTTTGAAGGTCCCTAAAAAATATTCTTTAAAAAATCCACGCCTTTTGAAGGTCCCTAAAAAATATTCTTTAAAAAATCCACGCCTTTTGAAGGTCCCTAAAAAATATTCTTTAAAAAATCCACGCCTTTTGAAGGTCCCTAAAAAATATTCTTTAAAAAATCCACGCCTTTTGAAGGTCCCTAAAAAATATTCTTTAAAAAATCCACGCCTTTTGAAGGTCCCTAAAAAATATTCTTTAAAAAATCCACGCCTTTTGAAGGTCCCTAAAAAATATTCTTTAAAAAATCCACGCCTTTTGAAGGTCCCTAAAAAATATTCTTTAAAAAATCCACGCCTTTTGAAGGTCCCTAAAAAATATTCTTTAAAAAATCCACGCCTTTTGAAGGTCCCTAAAAAATATTCTTTAAAAAATCCACGCCTTTTGAAGGTCCCTAAAAAATATTCTTTAAAAAATCCACGCCTTTTGAAGGTCCCTAAAAAATATTCTTTAAAAAATCCACGCCTTTTGAAAAAAATATTCTTTAAAAAATCCACGCCTTTTGAAGGTCCCTAAAAAATATTCTTTAAAAAATCCACGCCTTTTGAAGGTCCCTAAAAAATATTCTTTAAAAAATCCACGCCTTTTGAAGGTCCCTAAAAAATATTCTTTAAAAAATCCACGCCTTTTGAAGGTCCCTAAAAAATATTCTTTAAAAAATCCACGCCTTTTGAAGGTCCCTAAAAAATATTCTTTAAAAAATCCACGCCTTTTGAAGGTCCCTAAAAAATATTCTTTAAAAAATCCACGCCTTTTGAAGGTCCCTAAAAAATATTCTTTAAAAAATCCACGCCTTTTGAAGGTCCCTAAAAAATATTCTTTAAAAAATCCACACCTTTTGAAGGTCCCTAAAAAATATTCTTTAAAAAATCCACGCCTTTTGAAGGTCCCTAAAAAATATTCTTTAAAAAATCCACGCCTTTTGAAGGTCCCTAAAAAATATTCTTTAAAAAATCCACACCTTTTGAAGGTCCCTAAAAAATATTCTTTAAAAAATCCACGCCTTTTGAAGGTCCCTAAAAAATATTCTTTAAAAAATCCACGCCTTTTGAAGGTCCCTAAAAAATATTCTTTAAGAAATCCAAGCCTTGTAGTAACCTCAAAAATATTCTTTAAAAAAAACCACGCCTTGTGTAGGTCCCTGAAAAAACAGTCTTTAAAAAATCCACGCCTGGCGAGGTTCCCTAAAAAAATAATCCTTAAAAATCACGCCTGGCGAGAGGCTCAGAAAAAATATTCTTTAAAAAATCCACACCATAAGAAGGGCCTGAAAAATTAATTTTTATAAAATCCACGCCTAAAAAATAATTTTAATAATAGATCCCCGATTAAAATATTTAAGAAATGCACGCCTTTTTTAGATCCCTATGATCCCCAGATTCACGCCTTAAGTAGATCCTGAAAAAATAATTACTCTCCAAGGACTTAATTTTTACTTATATTTTGAGATTCCTTATCCTGTTCCCCTTCCTATCTTGTCGCCCTCTTATCACCATCCCACAAAACTCGAAACGACATTTTCAAAATAATTTCAATTTAATTTTTTTTCATTTATAATCATGTTTTATTACGTTATCTTTGTAAACAACTTTGTTGGGTGTTTGGGTAATAATAAATCTGTCCGCTCACAATATTTATGATAAGTAAATCATCCCCCCTCCTACCTCGCCTTTGGAAAATGAAGTTTACTTCTGTAAAAATTGTTCTCATGCCTACGTTTGCACCTTTTTTCATTCCTTGAACTTAATCGTAAATTTTATGAAATGTTAATTTGTTGTCCTGCCCATGATTTAGTGGTTGGTGGCATCTTCATTCCTTCTTCAAATGAAGGAGATGAGGAAGAGTCTCCTTCTTCTTCTTCTCGTGATAATGTAAGAGGCTTTTCGTAATTCATCTTTCTTTTGGCCAACCAGCAGGAGAGCTCTATTAATTTTCTAATTTTCATTTATAATTTATGCAAGTCGGAGGGGGTGAGGTGGTAGTCGGTGGGTGGGGTTGATATAATGGTTGGTGATTAGAATAGAATCAACATCGAAGTCATAGTGAGGTCAATGTAAAGTGATTTATTTTTATGAAGTAATTTTGTTGGTATCTTTGGGCAAATATTTGGTATCCGTGGGAAGAAAATCGAATAGGACATTTTTGGTGATCCTGTAGAAGAGAATGAATGCAGATTTTGGCTCATAGAAATATAAAGTATGTTTTATATTTGGGCGCCATTTAGTACCACCAAGTCACATTTAGATTAAAAAACCCCTCGTTGCGGGATTATCCATTTTTGGATTTTTTGAAATTATTTTTGAGGTCCTTCAAAAAGGCCCGGTTTTTTATAATTTTTGTTTTTAAAGGATTTAAAAAGAAACATTTCAACACGTCCTTTTTAAAATATACCCAAGGGATGTTGTTGCACTTCATATTCAGTTCGAGTTCCCATGGGGCGGCGAATGATACTCCATTGATGAACGGTGTGAATATAAAGAATAGTTGGACATGAAAAAATTCTGCTGGTGATGATGTTGTTGTTTATTTGTTAGTTTTTTTACCCTTGGCTTTATTAACAGATTCTATCAATGGCATAACCTGACAATTGGTCTGTATCACTTTGTTCCAATACTAATAATAAATTGTCTATAACACAATTGAGGGTTATTTTTATTAGTTCGCAAAAACATGTCAAGTGGACTCTTCATCAATATCAGAATATAACATTCTGGTTATATTTTATTCCTGGCAGATTTTTTTATTTTTGTTTCTTTTTTTTATTATGCATGTCAGTTGCCATCATCATAGCAATTCCCTAAACATGTCCTGCTGTTACACTTAACCAATGTCCTGATACAAAACAAAACCGAACAGGTTTATTCAACAAAACGAGACACCTTATTAAATCAACCTCTCCGTCAATTCAGTTCTGCACACCCCCACCCACTTGCCACTGCCACCACCATCACCATTAAATCGTTTCATTCTGTCTGTGACAATAATCACTATAATTGGTTGTCATCGTCTTTATTTCTTTTGTCTACTTTCTTTTCCTTTCTACTTCCTGACATTTTTATTTTGTTCCATCTGAAAAAAACGAACGTGACTAGAATGCGGTGTGCAAACGTGTAAGGAGGTGAGCGAGTCGTCCTTCTTCTAGGAAGTCAAACAAAAAAAAAACAAATATTCCCGTACTTGATATTTCTAAAATTTGAGGTAAAGAAGGGGAGGGGATGCTATATCCTTATTTGCTACATTGTATTTGTAATCGCAAACACACACACTCACGCACATCTCACTCTCACTGGCTTATAATTATTATCGAAATTAATATTCTTGTCAATATTATTATCAACGACAGTAAATATCCTTGTAGGATGTGATAGGAAATTGGCAAATTTATAGCATATCCTTCGGGCAGCAAGGCAATTAATATTTGGTATTAAAGGCTTGTGAAGTTGGAAAATACAATTTTTTTATTGAATTTTATCAAATTTGTAAAGGTGATTTGAATTAATAAATAATTGGCGCCCAACGTGAAACCATAATTCATCTGGATGTTCGAAGTAGAAGCCGAAAGTTGCTATGAAATAGTATCCTGGTATACTCAAATAGTGTCTGCTATTTTAATTCCATGATAAAGATGGCGCCCAACATATAAAATATTAAATAATCTAAAAATTAAAAAAAATATTATTTTTTGATAATAAAGGCTTGGGATATAAATATTTTTCATGGATTTTTTTTTTTTTTTTTTTTTTGTAAATTGGTTCAAATTAAAAATAAGTGGCGCCCAACGCGATAATAAAACACAGTAATTTTGTCCAATAAAAGCAGAAACTAATCACAAATTATCGGCCCTTTCTGTGGTTTCATTTCGACACTTCTCAGAATTCTTCCAAAACATGTAAGCTCCTTCTCGGGGACTTTTTATGAAACTTGTCAGCACTGTGTCCGTGGCTTTTCATATTCCTTTCATTTTCAGTCCACCAACCTAGACATGCCAGTCTTAGGTGCCAAATTAAAATCGCCGATTCCTTTAAATCCTTAGTTTGAAATTTCAAACCTGAGAGATGGATGTTTCAGCTCGAGCACATAGACTTTTTATTTCATGTAAATTGCGCCCAACATACAGCTCAGTCTTGAGTGTGAAAAACTGAGTGTTGATTATTTTCAGTTCGAGGTCAGATATTTTTTTAAGCTTGAGTTTAGGAATTTTCTTTTCTGAACCCTGCGTTTTACAGGCCTTGATCTAAAACTACCAATTGTGAAATTCTAATCCTGGGTATTTAAATTTCAGCCCAAGGTCTGAGACTTCTTAACGTTGAGTCTGATACTTTTTATCACTGAGTCCTAGATTTTAATAGTTTTAATTTAGGGCTGTTACAATTTGTTGAATCAAAGCTTATCCATCCTTTTTTACCTTTTCCGAAACTTGTCACCTCTGGGTCCGGGGCTTTTCGTATTACTTTCATTTTCAATCCTCTAACCTAGATATGTCATTATTAAGTCCTAATTTTCAGTCTTCGATTTCTATTTCATGCAAATGGCGCCCAATATACAGCTCAGTACTGAGTGCTAAACTTTTAGTTCGAGGTCAAATACTTTTAGGGCTTGAGTTTGGGACTTTTTTATAATTCATCTGAAACATGTTAGTTCCTGCTCGAGTACTTCCCAAACTTTCAGCTATGGATCCTTTTAGCCTTTCAGCCTTTTTATACTACTTTCATTTTCAGTACTCCAACCTAGACATGTCCCAATTATCTGTCTTCGATTTATACTTCATGTAAATGGCGCCCAACGTACAGCTCAGTCCTGAGTGATAAAAACTGGCTGCTGATCTTTTCAGTTTGTGATTAGAGACTTCTTAGGTTTGTGTTTGGGACTTTTCATTTCTGAAACTTAAGTTTTACAAACATTCATCTAAAACTACCCAATGTGGAATTTTAATCCTAGAATTTGCGACTTCTTAAATTTGAGTAAAACACTTTTTATCGCTGAACCCTAATGCTATTTGATCTAAGGCTATTTCAATTTTTAACTAAAACGTGTCCTCTATTGGCGCGAATTTAATCAGCCCTTTGTGTGGTTCATTCCGGGACTTCTCTGGAACTTTTAAGCTCTATCTCGAGGACTTTTTTCTTTTCCGAAATATTTTGAGCTCTGGGTACGTGGTCCTTTCATTTTCAGTCCTCCAACATAGACATGTCAGTTTTAGGTCCACTTTTAAGTCCTAATTGTGCAATTTCAAAGCTGAGAGATGGACTTTTCAGTTCGAAGTCAGAGATTTCTTGAGTAAGTTCCGCATCCCTGAATTTTACCGACCATGAAAAAATATTTATTTACACTATATTTTAATAATATGCTTGACAACACTTGGCGCGGAATATACCAGTCGTTGGAGAGAAACTCCGGCCGTAAGACTGAAATATCGCGGTGCCAGATATTCCAGTCTTGCGGCCGGTCCTTAAGTCCTGTCAAAACTAGAACATAATTTAGCAATCTTCGATTATATTAAACTCTGAATTTGGGTCAGGTTAGTTTCGGGTGAGGAACCTCATTCAAAATCGTTTACAGCAATGAATTCTGGACTTCAGAACCTCGAAACTAAGACTACTTTGATATTTAGAACATAATATAGCAGCCTTCGATTCTATTAAACTCTGAGTTTGGTCAGGTTAGTTTCGGGTCAGGAACCTCATTCAAAAAATTTTACGGCAATGAATTCTGGACTTCAGAACCTCGAAACTAAGACTATTTTGATATTTTCCTCCGAAAACTTTCGGAATTAGTACGATCTATGCCATCAGTACATTTCAGCTCTGATTTATGACGGGTTCTCTTCGAGACTTTTTACATGTCGGCTAAAGTATGTCAGTTCGATTTTTTATTTAGTTCATAATCATGTATACTCTTTGTCCAAGACGTGCCAGCCTTAAATTCCGAGTGTATAATTTTAAAACTTAGCTTTTCCAATCCGACACATTTGAACTCTGAACTCTTGATTTTACATAAGACTTATTAAGGCATTTGGCGAGATTTTTGAGCTAAAGTCCAAAACTTATAAGATCTGACACCAGGAGTGGGTTCAAGACATGTCCCGTCCATATTTAATATTAGATTTAGAGGTCACAAGAAGAACCGAGATCACAATAATTAACAATTGGAACTAAACAGCTGGACCTAGTTCCTATCGTTCCTTCATAAGAACAATCGCAATGAACTAGTTCGCTCTGAAACTACACAATTCTACTTCTCAGTTCTAGGCCCGGGACTTGTTGGCCACTGAACATTTCCAACACTGTTTGTTAATTGTTTAGTTTTGGGTCAAGAAAATTTTATATCCACGCTCTCTTTCTGCGTTTGGTGCTTTTCACATTTTGGTAAGGGATATTAGAGCCTTTGGACCTACACATCTAAAGCCTTGGTCTGCAACTTGCCATCACTGGTTCTGAAGTTCTCATTTCTTTCACAGATTCTTAATTACTACCACTTTTGTCCACGACCGGGCAAATCTCTGTCTGTGATGCGGGTAATTTCAATTTTTTATCTGCGAGAAGTTGGTTCTGGATCTGCTCTATTAAATTATCCTTTATGTTAACTCTAGGTCTGGAGCTCTTTTAAATCGTTGTACCTTTCAATTCTCTGGCCACGAATTTTTATCACTGAGACACTCTCCTGATAACCGCTAATCCTCATAAACAATTTCTAACCAATTACCCATTTAATGACCACCTCCTCTCTCTACTGTCCTGCAGTGATAAGAAATAATTCTTAATTTGCATTTTGTTTTTAAAATCCCCTTAACAAAATTAAATTTAAAAAAATCCGCGTCAATTAACTGAATATGTCATAAAAAACATAGAGAATCTAATCCCTAAATAATTGGCTACAGTGGCAAAGAAATTTACTACCAGCCAAACAAAAAGTAAAAATTGCCACTGGAGGACATTTGGAGGAGACGAAGTTGTCGCCGTCACTTCCCATTACAAAAAAGGGTAATCACCAAAACAAATTATTGTTGGTATCACAAAAATTAGCCAAGGACTTTTGAACTATCTTCATTATTTCAAATCATATTTTATTTTATTGTTCAATTTGTTTTGACATAGACGGCGGAAGGGAGAGGGGAGAAGATATTCAATTTCCCTCCTTCCTTGCTTCCTTTTCCCATTTCAAAACATATTTGAAGAAAATTTATGAGGTCCTTTTTTCTGAACACGTTAAACAAATCGTTATTTTGTTCACAGATTTGTGCAACCCCCCACCCCAACCAACCACATTTCTTAGACAAAACAACCAAGGGGTGATTTTTTTAATAGACTGCCACCAGAAGTCATCGTTTTAAACTCCAGCACGGCCACAAAGTACCCTTGATGTTGTTAAGCGTTTAATGTATCACCCAAAATGTTTGAAATCAGGTGGTGGTGGTGGGGTATCACTTCCGTATTCAATTGTAAAAAAGGCCTCACAGCAGGCAGTGGAATGCCACTCTCTCGTTTTCAATAATCACATTAAAGTCATGGTGTGTCCTGGCCGTGGCACAACAACAACAAAAAAGTGATTTTAATGCATCCTTAATGGGATAAAATCAGTGTCTGCTTTGTGGTTTTGTTTGTTAACCATTGAAAGACAACAACAAAAAGAAATATTGAATAAAAAACTCCCCGCTCTGTGGCATGGGCAGCCATTGTGGTGAGTTTTGAACATTGGTACTTAAACATGAATGTTGTACAGCCCTCCATCCCATATTTTGGTGGGCCACAATTCCCTTTCCTTTTCTCTTTTTTTAATTATTCATTGTGTCGCACGGATGTTCATTTTTATCACAGTTTAAAATTCACGGAAGTTTTAAATTTAATTCAATTGTTTTGAAATCAACATTGGTTTTACGCTTGGAAATAAACCAGGGACTTTATAAGGAACCACAGGTCTTTATAAAGAACAATTGGTCTGTATAGAGACCAAGGGTCTTTATAAAAACCAAATGGTCTGTATAGAGACCACAGATCTTTATAAAAACCAAATGGTCTGTATAGAGACCACAGATCTTTATAGAGACAAATTGGTCTATATAGAGACCACAGGTCTCTATTACTGACCAATTGGGCTGTATAGAGACACAGGTCTTTATTACAGACCAATTGGGCTGTATAGAGACCCCAAGGTCTTTATACAGACCAATAGAGACCCCATGGTCTTTATAATATAGAGACCCCATGGTCTTTATAATATAGAGACCCCATGGTCTTTATTACAGACCAATTGGGCTGTATAGAGACCACAGGTCTTTATAAAGACCTATCGGTCGGAATAGGGACCATAGGTCTGTATGGAGACCACAGGTCCTTATTACAGACCAATTGGGCTGTATAGAGACCACAGGCCTTTATAAAGACCTATTAGTCGGAATACAAACCACAGTTCTTTATAAAGACCAATTGCTCTGTATAGAGACCACAGTTCTTTATAAAGACCAATTTCTCTGTATAGAGACCACAGTTCTTTATAAACCCCAATTGGTCTGTATAGAGACCACAGGTCTTTATAAAGACCTATTGGTCGGAGTACAGACCACAGTTCTTTATAAGGACTAATTGGTCTGTATGGGGACAAGAGGTCTTTATAAATACCACAGGTTTTTATAAGCTTGACTTTGGAAGACTTTCCGGCTTTGGAATCTCTATTTATTACTATCAAGTACACACACAATTACTATTTACTCATTACGTATAATATTTACAAAAAAAAATCCAATTTTATTCCTCTAAAGTTTATGTTTTCCCTCGAAACCACACAACGGTTTCAAATGTCCATCCAATGGTTCAAAATTCATATATATCACAGCATCGGCGGAACTTAAATTCTCTAAACGGTGAATAAGTTTCGAATGTAAACGAAATTCCTCGACGGAAAAGTCAACGGTACGATATGTTGTTGCCAGACGGGGGCAACCAACATGGAATTCATCTCCTATAAGAAATTGGAAAACAAATATTTTAAAAATATAGAAATCCATTCCAAAAAGTTGTAGGTTTACCTGGTAAAATTGATACAGGTCCATCGGTACATAAATATAAAATCGGGTGATTAATTGCCACACCTTTACCCCTACGCTCGATGGCAAAGTTCTTGAGGAAATCATATGATTTGTATGGCATAAAACGTGATATTTCATAGAATTGCGGAGGCATAAAGAACATATCACCATTTTTAACCATATCCAAAATTATTGAGGGTGGTAGCCACTAAAAAAAACAGAAAAAATAGGCACTATAGTATAGTATAATTGAGACATCAGCTGCGCTAAATGGATTACCTATTTATTGTGCCATGTCGAGGATTAAATGTACATATACTTACCAAATGTTCCTTAACTTCGGATACCTCACACAATATTGTTGGCTTTTCATTTAAAAATGTTATATAGAATGCAGTTTCATAGCTAGACAAAAATATAGGTAATTAAAAAAAAATATGCATAAAAAATTTCATTCAAAATTTACCCCTTACGTATGACAGCTGGACTTGCCCAACAAGACCATTCATGTAAAGCCCATAAATCGGGAACTACTTGCAGTTCACGACACATTTTAAGAAAATTCAATGGATTATCATGTACCGATTTTTGCCACTCCTTTTTATCCGCCAGCTCCATATAATAACCTTCATTAACCGGCAAATGTAATTGATGTTTATTGCGGCATAATAGTATTCCGACCTCTTCGAATGTTTCTCGTATGGCATTAATGCGTAGGGAAATTTCTCTGTGAAATTAGAAGAAACGTTTGGGAGTGTTAATTGTTTACATTAGGCAATTTTAACGGCAAGAACTCTATGATCTGCTGTTTGTAGAAATGAGAGGGATAATAGTTCTTAGCCTCACTTCTTTACATACTGAGTAATGCCGTTACTTAAGTTGATATAATTCGAATCTACACTGATTAAAGAATGTCTTTTCAAGTGAAAATCTCAAGAACTCTTGAAGATATAGCCGATTTATTGTGTCAGCATCAAGTGACGGCTGAAGGGCTTCTCAAACTTTAAACGCGTTTTTCTCTAAACATTTTTTTGCGAATGGCGGGCACGATAACTCAAAAACTAATAATCCAATCGGTTCCAAATTTTGCAAGTGTATAGTGTATAGCTCTCGTATGAACTAGGATAAAGCCAATCGGTGAAGATCTTCCTTATTTTTTAACTTGGTTTTTGGTAAAAAATCCGCGATTTTTCAAAAATATTTTTTCAAACGGCCACCATTTTCTTAATTTTAGAGCGAAGTCAATAATCCTAGTTCATACGAGAGTCAGACATGTACTCTTTCTAACACCGTTGGAATTTTCGGATTCCGATGTTCCAGTGAGGAGTTATCATGCCCGCCATCAAAAATAAGGACTTTTCTTTAATTACAAAAAAACAACAAAACAATAACAAAAATTTTTTGTAAATTATGTTTCTACTCTTTTAAATCTTCAATTATATATGTGCAAAGTTACAAACCGTAACAAGCATTGGTATTGATTTACCAGCCCATTGAAAATCTTGAAAAATTAAAATCGAGAATGGGTGGGGTTCCCTTAAAGTGTTTCACTGATCTTCATTAAATAAAAATTCTCTTTTCCTTACCTAGCCCATATTTTATTACTCTTAAAAAATCGATCATAACACCCAGTGCCCTGGGGAGCTAAAATCTTGGGTCTCTCTGTTTTAGTATCAACAACTACCAATTGTTTTAGCTCATCTTGAGTTATACCAAATTCTTGAAAATATTTTAACCATTCAATACTTTCATCGGCAGCATCAAATATTCCGCCAGGGAATACACCTTGATTTGTCGAAATTGCAGTTTTATCGGAACGTTTTATGAGCAGGATCTGTAAATGTATTTAATTATTAAAATAACCTTTTTAAATATTCCTCCAATACTTACATTATAATCATAACCATCTGTCTTCTTGGGGTTTTTCGTACATATTATTAAACTTGCCGATTCACGCCAAATGGGTCCTTTGTCGAGCTGCTTTTCCTCGGCCATTGTTGTTTAAAGCGAAATCTTTTTGGGAATTGAAATGATCAAATGTTAAATGCTTGTTTATTTTTGGCCAGAAAAGAAATTGATAAGAATTCTCGGGGAGTGTTGATATTGTGATAAGCGCCTTTACGCGTCGAAGAGATTATATAGCCCAAGATTATGTTTTTTTAATCGGCAGAGCAAATTATACCTGAATAGAATTTCGCTTGATAAAAAAACATATGTTTTTTGAAATCTATATGTTTTTATTTTAATAAAAAAAGGGTTCAAAATCTTCAGTATATTTTTAATATGTGTGAGCGTATCGTAATGAAATAATAGTTTTTCTATATATCTTTAGTCCTTAATTTCAAATTCAATTTTCAATCAAAATTACCTACACACAAATATATTAAAATATAGATCTTTCGCGTGAGCTCATATACACTTATAACGACCGATTTTAGGATTTCTAAAGGCCGTAGAGGCTGGAATTGAAATCGCAATTGAAAGAAGACTCCCTCCCAAAACGTATTCACCTTTTAAGAAGTCCTCCTCTGAGAATGAGCAATCACAATATTTAAAAACATAAACTAGGTCTTCTATTAAATGCAGATTATCGAGTCTCTATTCTTGACTTGAAAATCATACCCTTTTGGTTTTCGATATTGCAATATTGATCTGTTGGGTTAGCTCATATACTATTATAACGACCGATTTTATGGGTTTCAAAAGGTATTAGATGCTGAAATTGAAGGAGGATCTCTTCCCAAAACGTATCCACCCTTCAAGATGTCCTCCTCTGCTAGTAGGACAAAAGAATGAACAGGTATTAGAGGCTGAAATTGAAGGAGGACCTCTTCCCAAAATGTATCCACCCTTCAAGATGTCCTCCTCGGCTAGTAGGACAAAAGAATGAACAGTCCCAGTATTAAAAACAATAAACTAGGTCTTTTATTAAATGTTGATCATCGGTTCTCTATTTCTGACTTGAAAATCATTCCTTTGGGTTTCTATTATAAATGTCTATCTGTCTTTCGCCCAATATTTCTAGAAGGATGGGAAACTTTCTTATACAGAATAATGATTTATAGATAACCCAATGATTATCTTGTGTATAAGCTGATTAGAAATCCATAAAATTATCCTTTTGAAGATGACCCAAATATTTTCCTTTATACAAAATCCAATGACGTATCTTATGGAGTTTCCAATGATAAACAGTGCTTCATATAACCGGAAACAAATTAGTCTTATGGAAGAACAATTAGCCTTTAATATTGGTCCATTTAAATTTAACATTTCTTCGTCAAATACATCCACCTCTAGATATTTAAATTTTGGCACTGTTTACCTAGAAACCCATAATCATAGTTTATTAGAAATAATGCGATCTTATATGGACTATGACATTACCTGGTTTTCGTTAAAAACTTCTAAGATATCCCAAGAGCTTAAAAAATCCGAAAAATAATACGTTTAACTACCCTTTGTACTTTGGTAATAGAAGAGGTTTACGGATTTTTGTTTTTAACTTCATGACTTCTTCTGAACCTCCAGCTGATCGCAAAGATTATAATTAGAATGACAAGAGGTATCGAATTTCAATAACATGTATGGAGATTTTAAAAATATGTTCAGCTATTATATCAAATTTAAGAGGTTCCGGAATTTATTGAATTCAAATGTCCCGATGTAAATGGAGAAACTTTTTTTTTATTAATTACATTTCATTATTAAATTGTTAGAATTATATGTCTTATAACATAATATCCCAAGTGGTACTCCTATACCACTTGATATTCTTAATTTTCTCAAAGTGTATGCGATCAGCTGTTTGCGTATCACTATTTAGAGATTAGAAAAACAATAACAACAACAAATAATTATTGGTAAATAAAAACAAACTTGTTCCAAATTCCATAAATAAAAAAAATTTCAGGGAAGCACAAAACATCCAACAGAAAACCACCGAAAACTTTGGATGCAATATTCCTTCTACACCAGCATGGAGTAAAGGCATAATGGAATAAAAATCTAACATTACAATTACAATTTACTACCTTCCCAGAAAGGCACTCGAACAAAGTTCAAACTACTATCAATGGAGAAGTATTGTTTCCATATTAAAATATCAAAAATACAAATATGACAAGCCACGACGAATATGAGAAAATCTATCGGCCATCTGCCACAATTATTATATCAGCTAAAACTGACTCCAAGGAACTTGGTTACAATTATAGGGTAAATATGAATGCAGATTATTGAAATTTTTATTTATTTATTTGTTATCTCCTCAGATACTCTTAGCCAAGCGAACATATAAAACTGCCTTTGCACCCGATCACCATGTCTTTCCGGGAGGTGTTTTTGATGCCAAAGCTGATGAAAATCCCCAGTGGTTAGATCTGTTCAAAGAAAATGGTGTAACAGAAAAAGAATTACAGAAACTGTGTTTGGAACATTTACCCAATCGACCGCGACCATTGATGACAAATAAGAAATTTATGTCTCGGGATATTTCCTTACGCATTACAGCCATTCGAGAAGCCTTCGAAGAAGTCGGTGTTTTGTTGTGTATAACAAAGAAACAATTTGCAACTGGTAATCCAGGTTATGGACAATTCAGGGATAATTTCGACAAGAGCCATTGGCAGCAACGTGTCCACAATAATTCCATGGAATTTTTGAACTTGTGTAAATATTTGAAAGTAATACCAGACTTATGGTCCCTACACGAATGGAGTATATGGCGTAGTCCACCGGCAGCTTTAAAGAAATATGATACAGTTTTGTATTTTGTGGCTTTGGATAGGCTGCCGCAGTTGCTTTTAGAACCTAGTGAGGTGGAAAAGGAGTTGGTAATTACAACAATAAATTATTTTTTTATAAATTAATTAAATCTCTTTGTTCTTCCATTCTCCAGTGGGCCTCTCCCTCATTTGCCCTTAAATTATATAGAGAACGTAAAATTTGGCTACCACCTTTACAGTTTTATGAAATCTCTCGTCTAACAAATATTTTAAATTGGTCCGAACTTAAGAAGTTTGTAAAAAATCGTAGTACTAAAGGCAGTACCTTATTGGTATTGGCCTATTATCGTTGTAATGATGACGTTCTCGTCGGAACACTGCCAAGTAAGTGAATATGATACAAAATTATTTTGTTTTATGATTAATTAAATTTTATTTTTTCATTGTTTTTTTTTTAGATGACGATTTCTATCCCAAAGAGCCTATAGACAACCGGGAGACTGTACAGCTGGAAGAAGATCCCACGCAATTCCATGCCAGAGCTAAGAACCTTCATCGTTTAGTCTATAAGGATATGTATGATTTGGCAATAATTTGTAATATACCAGGCTTGGATGGTCACCTTAGTCCAATGAACCAGGGTTTAGAGGAGGAAAAGAGTAAATTGTAAATGTAAATATTTTGGAAAATAGGACGATATAGAATTTATATTTTTGTGCTTATGTATATATTTTATTATAAGTTAATAAAATTTTAATTTTGATACAAAATATTGTACCTTTATGTTTTTCATATGTGGTCTCAATTGGTCCTTATGAAGACCTCTGGTCTCTATACAGACCAATTGGTCTTTATAAAGACCTCTTGTCTCTATACAGACCAATTGGTCTTTATAAAGACCTCTTGTCTCTATACAGACCAATTGGTCTTTATAAAGACCTCTGGTCTATATACAGACCAATTGGTCTTTATAAAGACCTCTTGTCTCAATACAGACCAATTGGTCTCTGAAACCTCTGGTATCTATACAGCCCAATTGGCTTGTAATAAGGATCTGTGGTCTCTATACAGCCCAATTGCTCTGTTATAAAGACCTGTGGTCTCTACACAGCCCAATTGGTCTCTATAAAGACCTCTGATCTTTTATAGAGACCAATTTGTCTTTATAAAGAACTATGGTCTATATACAGAAAAATTGGTCTTTATTAAGAACTATGGTCTATATACAGACCAATCGGTCTTTATAAAGTCCTCTGGTCTCTATACAGACCAATTGGTCTCTATAAAGACCTCTGGTCTCAGACCAATTGTTCCTTAAAAAAGACCTCTGGTATCTATACAGCCCTATTGGTCTGTAATAAAGCCCTCTGGTATCTATAATAAAGACCTGTGGTCTCTATACAGCCCAATTAGTCTGTTATAAAGACCTGTGCTCTATACAGCCCAATTGGTCTGTTATAAAGACCTGTGGTCTCTATACAGAGCCGTGGTCTCTATACAAAACAAATAGTGTATATAGTCCTGTGTTCCAGGACCATCAAGAAACTTATATAAATCGAAATTATTTTACAACGTTTCTAGTACGGGAACAAACCGTAAACATTTAAATAGTCAAACGTAACTAGTTCACATGGTTTCTTTGAAGTGAATATTGATTTTGAACACTTCAGCAAGAAATTGGCACTAAACGATTGAATTTGTACATAAACAATAAATTAACATTTTTACTAATAGATAGTGGACCCAGAAGGCGTCCTGTCCCCAAAATTATTTCCTAAGATTACAACAACAGCAATGAAACGCCTCAGTACGAATGTCACACAAAAACAGCTTCGGGCTTTGGCTGTAAAACATGGCATGAAAGAGGCTGCAAATACCACAGAAAAAATCGAATCGCCACTAATGAAAGTGGATTCTAAAGGACAACTGATTTGTGTAATTTGTCGTACCCCTCTAAAATCGGCCAATATTTGGAAGGTTCACGTCAATTCCAAAGCTCATAAAAATAATGTACAAGCTGCCAAGGAACTGAAGACGACGCTCCTAAATGCCGGGACCTCTACTTTGAAAACAAATATTCCCACAAAGACTGATGGCAATGTCAAATCGGCTGCTGTTCCAAAAGATACTGTGCACGGGAAGACAACAAAAACAACTCCAATAGAATCTAATTCAATTAGACCACAAGTAGCCTCTGCCACAGTGGACACCAAAAGTTCAGAGTTAGCGAACAAATCATTGAATGATCCCTTACCAGCTGAGTTTTTTGATAGTAGTGCTGCTGAAGCGAAAGCCCAGATTGCCGAAAATAAAGATGCCGAATGGGAATTGTTCCAGAAGGAAATAAAAGAAGTAGCCGAGGCGTCATATGAAATTTTCGTGGCCGATCAAAAGGAATTGGCAGTGGAAAAGGAGCTTGTCGAGATTGATGAGCAGATACATCATTGGTCCAAGGTTTTGGAATTAGAAGAGAAAAGGAAAAAATTGAATAAATTTATGGAGAAAAATAAATCCGCTCACAACTCGGATGAATCAAGTGATGATGTATCCGAAACGGAGGACTTTGATGAATACACAGATTGGAGGGCAAAGGGGTTTAAGTAGTTTACAAAGTTTTTTATTATAAAGAAAAAAATGTTTACCATGTAAATTATTAAAAAAAGTAATAAAACAAAAAAAATATTTAAATATTTATAGTTAATATTTTTATTAAAAACTGTTATTGTAACAAAATGTCATTGTTATTTGAATCTGCATAAATATTACGACAGGCATGACACATCTGTGTCAAATCACAGCCCTCAATATCACCAGCAACATGTTTTTGGGCTTCCATACTTAACTCCGACGTATCATCCTCGGTTTTAATACCACATTCCGAAACAATGCGAGAAAATTCAATAGCCAATAATGTCGTCGAATCCTGATAATCCAAAGGGGATTTACAAAATTTACAACATCCTTCCGTTTTATTATTATCATCTCCAATTTGTGAGGCTATTTTAGAACCGGTACGAAACACTGTCGATACCGTCGATGAATAATTCTGTTGTAAATCTTTAACAAATGACTTGGTGAGATTTTGCAAACTTGCCGAGGGTCCACAATCATTGCCATATATCCGATGATCCAGTAATGGGAGATTTTGAGCTTTTATATACAAACCAATTTCCTCTTCGGTTAGGTCTTTGAGAGGCCTTACAATTTTAATATCATCATCTAGACGATTATCCACCAAGGCAACATCCAATGCAGCACTGCCTCCCCTACCCAAAGCAATGGCTGCCAACAGATCTGAGGCTAAATCTGAACTTATATCTGCCTTAAAGGCAAATTGACATTGAAAGTGCTTTGCAGCAAGGGCAATAATTTTACTTCGATAATGTTTGATGAAATCTTGTCGGGATGTTAAGGATTTCAGACAATCTACTGCCCCTTTAAAATCCAATTTTTGTTTAGCCACTGTTGAAAAGTAATTTTCCTCCAACAATTTCAAATCAAAGATTAAATCCTTAACATAATCCGCCTTCACCAATGGCAGTAGGAAACATTCAAAATGTTCATATGTTCCACAGGTCTTTTGTACATCTCGCAATAGCTTTTCATAATCCTTGTCGTCCTCCCCGTTCACTGCATAATCATCTATATAAAGAACTGTTGCATTGCAATGCAATCTCTTAAACGTATTCTGAGTCTGAGCATGATGTAGCATATCCAAAAGCACCAAAGACTGTGCACTACCATCAAACACTAGCAGGACATTGGCATTCTTGGGTAACACTTTGGAGGAGCCCAATGCTGCACGAAATTTATGTCGTACATAGTTGAGGAAGCAATCCTTACATTCTGGTTCACGGAATGCCAGTTTATATGCAGCTCCAGGTTGTTTACATTTATTGCACAAACGTTCAGTTTCAATGGATGATTGTGATTCGTCACGCTTTACATCAGGTACCATAGAATGAACTCCACCCTCATCCCCAAAGTCATCTTCACCAATGCTGCACATTTTTTTATTTATATATTTTTTTGTTTTTAAATAATTTATTGATTTAAATAAACTATTCCAGCAGCATGCTCGTTCCAAATGACGTGAGAGAAGGTTTTAGTGTTGCCAACCGCATAGAGAATTTGTTTATTCACGAGTTCACGTTATGCGCTCGTTCAATTCAATTATTCACTGAGCAAAGAGGGACTAGTTTAATCTATAAATCTCAGACATTGACAAATTGCGTTAAAAAATATCTTTATAAATAATATAAAAAGATTTGCAAATTATGGACAGGGGTCGTTATAGACAACCTGAAGAGGGAGTCTATAGACGAGATGAAAGTAGGGAGTCTATGGACGCATTTAAAAGAGAGGCAGAGATTCTAAAGCTTGAAGGCTGGTGGTTGAGATGAGAAAAAAAGTCTTTATGGATGTTCAAATTAGTGGAAGGGGGTCTTTATGGACCAGCTGAAGTGGTAGTCTATAGACGAGATGAAGATAGGACGAACTTAACAGATAGGCAGAGGTTCTAAATCTTGAAGGGTGGTGGTTGAGATGAAAAGATGAATAGTATAGCCAGTAATAGATAAAAAAAAGATGCCAGTCCAAACAATATGGAATTCATATATCAATATCAATGTATATATGCCGATTGGCATACTTTAAATAAATTAAACTAAATCGCCATATACATTAGAACTTTTTACCGTGTTAACCTACTTTATGAGGATTTATTTGACATATATACAAACGAATTGATAATTGACAACCACTGGGTTAACGAAATCCGGTTAAATGTAAACGTACTATAAATATATTTTTTTATAGGTGAACCAAGGCACAATGAATAGGTAGTCCATTTAGCACAGCTAATGTCTCGATTAACTGTAAAAGTGGGTAATTTCTATGTGCAGTATTGCCAAACATTTGAAATATTATATGGAAAAAATTGACAGATAATCGAGACAAAAACAAAGGTTTTTGTTTTAATACATCACCTTATTATTGCATCCTGAGCTGAACATTGTTCTCAAGGTTTAACCAAGGTTGTTACAACTTATATTTATAAGTTTAGAGCCAGGGAACTTCAAAATATTGATAAATATAATTGCTTTAGCAATTTTTGGAAGTATGTGACCGTATGAGACTATAATTAGTCATTAATTGGATTATTGGATTTTTGTGGCCTTAATATCACACACAACCACTTAAAAACATAGCAAACCTATTTTACTGCTCTCAACTCAGTTCTTTTTGTGTGAGCGAAGTGAACTGAAAGAACCAACTGCAAATCACTCCTTTGGCTCATTTCACAGAATCACTCGTTTGAACCATTTCTCGTTGCTAAAAGACAACTCTACAATTCGTTCGTTATTCGTTGAAGAACAATGTAAGTGGCCTGGTGTTAAGCGTAATTTATTATTAAATTTTAACCAATTTAAAGTGCATAAAAACAATAGAAAAATATGTAAACGTGTAAAATAAAGTTGTGGCAACACGAAGCGAATGAAATTCTTTCGGAAATTAATAATATAAAACAAAAAAGTCTTCGTCTATAGAATTTGCCAGTATTTTCGCCAGTACTGTTAATTTCTACAACGAAAAGCGAGTGAAAAATCGAGGAAAATCCACTACTCGTCGCCTTATTACGTTTGGTCGTGTGTGTTTGGTTGTTTGTGTGTGTGGTGTGGACTATAACTCGCCTCGTTCATGGCAACACACATAATATCATTGTGAAACAAAACTAAACGTGCGTGGATGTTGTTTAATTTTGTTTTTGTTTGTCAAATGCAAAACAGAGAAGAGATATAAAAAGAATTGTAATTAATTTAGTTTAAAAAGAAAATTATTGTGTTAATAGAATAATTCATTCGCTGGTTGTCATATTAGTTGCTGTTTTTTTCTTTTGGTGGATTTACGAATGACGAGCTACAAAAATTGTGTTGTTTCCCTTTTTCGGACACTAGGAGTAAAAGAGACAGTGTATGCTTTGTTGTTTCTTTCTCCTGTTTACGATATTTCGTGTACTCTTCTGGCTAGTAGTTGACACTACAATCAGTCGATTTGACGTTTACGATACACCAGCCAGTATAACGTCACATGCAAAGAAATTTACAAATTCATAAAACATAAATTTGCGCAATATTTTGTAATAATTTATTGAAATATTTTATAATAAAAACAAAATTACAACAAAGCAAGTCAAGGGGAAGATCAACGACTAATACTTTGCATCAAATTTTCTATTTTTCAGATTTTAAGAAAGAAGAGATTAATATTGGAAGAAAAAAAAACAAGAAAAATACGTGAATTGTTATTGTTGTATACCACACACCGAGAGGAGGAAAACAGAAAAACACAAACAACAAGCAGCGAATTTGGTCGTTTAGCGCAAAAGAAGAAAAGGCAGGCAAGGCGAAATTCAAGACCAACCCCCTACACACACACTCTGTGAAGATAATAAAGTAGCAGCAGTCCAGTCAGTCAGTCGCGTTTCAACATAACTAAACATGTTGATAAATAATACAGAAGCATTAAAAAGCTGGCTGGTTGTCATACTAGAGCCATTGTAAGTTTAAAAAAATTAATAATTATAAAGAAAATTATTATTAAAAATATTAAATATTTAATTTCCTTACAGATGTGATGCTGATTCTTCTGCCTTGGCACGTTATGTGTTGGCTCTATTGAAAAAGGATAAACCGGAAAAAGAGCTAAAACGTGTTATGATCGAACAATTGGATGTCTTTCTAACCGAAGAGACTAAACCATTTGTGGAACGTCTATTCGAGGCCATAAATAGTGAGGAATATTTAAAAACTCCCCCGCCAACTGCCAATCCCAAGTCAACGACTACGGACAATGAGGATGAGGAGACAACATCCACTGCAGTGGAGGCAACAATAAGTAAACCATCTGCTGCCAGTGATGCTTCAACATTGCCGACGTCATCAGCATCATCGTCAAATGTGATAAATCAAAATGATAGCGATACAATCACTAGTGTTACCGCCAAATTAGATGATAAAATTGCCCCCAGTGGTTCGTATGCTGCGGATAGAATTAATACACCACCAATTGAAGAAGTGAGTTGAATATTACAACAACATAAATGTATATGTATTTTAAGAGGGAACAAGCGACAGTGTTTAATTTTTTTAGTCTCCTGGCAGACAATTTGATTTGGTTCACCTCAACCTGTTTTAATTTTATTTTTCAATAATTATTTTTATATTTACTTATTTATTAATTATTTTTTTACTTAATTATTAATTAATTTCTTCTTTTTTCTTGCAGAGTAAAACCAAAGATACCCACAGCAATATTACGACAGAACAACGTACCTCAGCACCATCTACATCATCATCATCCTCTCACCATCATCATCAATCAGGTTCAGTGTCATCATATCATCATCATCATAATTCATCGTCAAGTCGCAACGAGACACATTCATATGGTGGAGGAGGTGGCGGAGGCGGCGGCAGTGGTGCCGTTCATTTTAACAACGATCGCCATCATCATCGTAGTGCCAGTCCTCCTGCTGCCCGTACAAATCCTGCTGACAAAGAAAATCAACCTCGTGAAAGTCGCAGAAGACGTGCCTCACTGCGTTCTCGTTCAAGATCACGTTCCCGTTCTCGTTCCAATGAACGTTTATCGCGCCGTTCAAGATCTCGTGATCGTCGTATTAATGAACGTGAGAAAGCCCAACGTCAATTCCGCAATAAATCTCCACCAAATGGTGGAGGTGGCGATTCCCGTCATGATCGTAGACGTGGTATTGGCGGCGGTGGTGGTGGTGGAGATAGGCGCCGTATGATGTCCAACAATATGGGTGGTGGCGGTCCCGATGATCGTTCACCTAGATTTGGCGGTAATGATCGTAGAGGTAGTGGTGGCATTTCTGGCGGACGTTCAACAAATCATTCGTCCAATTCGCCACGCAGTCGTTCGCCTTCGCTGGAACGAGGCGGCGGAAGAAGTGGAAAGGCGTCACCTCCCTCACTGGGACGTTCTCAAAACCGTAGTGGCAATGGTGCCAATTCAGGTGCCACCACATCTCCCGAACGTCATCATCATGACAGCGAAAAGAGACAAAGATGTCGTGACTTCGATGAAAAAGGTTACTGCGTAAGAGGTGAAACTTGCCCCTGGGATCATGGTGTAAATCCCGTTGTATTTGAAGG
The DNA here is from genome assembly GCF_032173495.1 of Musca vetustissima. NCBI lineage: Eukaryota > Metazoa > Arthropoda > Insecta > Diptera > Muscidae > Musca > Musca vetustissima. Next base: position 119,881 of record NW_026884888.1, on the reverse strand, counting down.
CCTCAACAATTCTGCCCTAATAAGTATGTCGTTGCGTGAATATAATCCAGACGCCCCGGATCTTTGGTCCCGCTCCGCACCAGCCCCTGGTCCAATTGTGGGTGCTGCTGCACCTGGAGCTATGATGGCTGGTACTGCAGCCGCAGGTATTAATCCTTTTACTGGTACTGCTCGCCCAGGTGCTGTAATTATGGGTGGCCCAACGGGACCAGTGGGTTTCCCGCATGTTCCTGGTACAGATAAGGGCACAAATGGTGCTGCGGGTCCACTGGCGGCTGCTGACTATGCTCGTACCGCTGCTGCCGCCGCCGCTGCTGGAGCCGGTTTCCGTGCAGCAGCACCTATGATGCCGTTCCCATTCAATCCAGCTGCCGTAACAACGCCATTACAACGGGAACTAATCCCCATACCCGTTGTAGATGCCAGCGGAGGCGGTGGAGCACCTGCTGCCGGCGGTGATGTCAGTGCAACCCTACAGGCCCAAAGTAAACGACGCTTTGAACTGGAAGATTCTGTTGCCATAGCCGACGGCCCAACAAAACGTAAAATACCAGCGCATAGCCGTCTGGGACCACGAGTGCCTAGTTTACAAAACTGCTCCCTGGAGTTACGTAAAGTGCCACGTGGTCTCAACACCATTGCTCACCTGAACAATCACTTTGCCAAATTCGGTAAAATTGTCAATATTCAAATATCGTATGACGGCGATCCGGAGGCAGCTATTATCACATTTTCAACCCATGCCGAAGCAAATGTGGCTTACCGCAGTACCGAAGCTGTGCTCAACAATCGCTTCATCAAGGTATTTTGGCATACTCCCGATCCGAATGCAGCTAGTGATGTCAACACAATGGTGTCACAGCCACCTGGTGGTATTCGTAAAAATAGTCAATATCACTTGAACAATATTCCCGCAGTACCCACACCAGCCGCTGATTCTGCCAAAACCGCAAACACTAGTCAATCTCAGACCGGAACAAACAACACCAGTACAACAGCAAGCACAACCACATCACCATCGGACACAACGACCAACACAAGTACCACTTCAACACCGACCACACCGGTTACCGCCACACATGTTCCGCCACCGTCGCTACGTCTGAAAAACAATATACCACCAAGAACACCCGGTGCTGTCGTGAACACTGCCATGTTCCGTAAGAAACAAGAGGAACAGGTAAAGGCCGTAGCTCAGCTGGCCAATGGCTTGCGGAAACGCAAACAAGAACTTCTACAGAGTTATGTGAAACAAATGAAATCGGCCTTGGAGTTGGTGGAACGTTGTGAACCCACAGATCCGCAAAGGGCCAAAACGCTGGAGACCATTAAAGTGCTACAGGAAACCATTGATAAGTTGCGTAAAGAAATTGCTGCCGAACAGGAGCAAATACAGGCACAAATACAAAATCAACAACCACCAACACCGATCAAGAAGTCAAAAGAACAGCAGAAGAAAGAATTGCTGGACATTGAGTTGGAATTGTTTGCTCAACAACAGGAAGGCAATGATACTACGGCCATACAGAAACGTCTTGAAGAATTGCAGCGTAGTATTGGTATTGTACCGGGTTCGGCATCGAATGTGCCACTTAGCGGTTCACCGGGTATTGGCAAGTCACCTCATTACATACCAGGGGGTAGACCAATACCGCGAGGCAGGCCTAGTTATCCTGAAGGTTCTACACGTGTTGATCGTCGCCCGAAGACAATTATTGTTACCGGTTTTGCCAGTGAAGATGCCGATTTTGTGCTGGGTCACTTTAAGGTAAGTAAGGGAAGGGGCTTTTTAATACGTTTTTATTTGTTTAATGTTTATATGGAGGAGATAATAATTTTTCTGATGGTATGCAAAAAATGTTTGATGATCTCGCTGCCGATATGAAAAAGAAATTAGATGAACAAATGAGCAAATTTTCGAATGAGGTTCAAATGTTAGTTGATTCCGTTATTGGTGGATTATGTGTCCAGCTTTTTGCTGCTGTTGGGAAATTGCGGAATGATATTTCAGAATGTCAGCAAAATGCTGAGAAAGTCGAACAGTCCTGCAGTTCCTTGTTGTTGGAATGTCAACAAAATGTTGAAAAATTGGAGCATGATCCTAGTGTTGCTTTAGCTCATGCGGAGCAGGAGAATCTTGTGTTGCAAAGGCGCCTAAATCGTGCGGACATTTTGATAAATGGCATGCCCCGTTTTATAATTGTCCTTCGTTAGCCTATTTCTAAAATTGCAAGTTTATGCAGGGTAGATCTGTCTCCCACAGATGTGCAGCACTGTTGGTATGTTTTTGGTGGAAAGTCCGTTCTAGTCAAATTTAATTCGGTGCGTACAAGAGATGTTATTATGGCGTATTATTCAGGGTTTGCTTTTATTACATTAAATAATGTAGTTAATACTGATGTCAGCTCCCGCATTTATCTTAATGACCACTTCACGCCTCTTGCTTCCAAATTGATGACTATAAAACTGTTCCATAAAATAAGGCATTTCAGGTTCTTGGAGTGAAGATGCTAAATACGAATAGATCGTATACGGATAGGGTCTACATGATTTTGAATATTTTAAATGACCACTTAATGTAATTTTTTTCTTGTTCTAAAACTAAAACTGTCTTTCTTTTTCTCCCCCTCTAGCATTTTGGTGAGATAACCAAACATGACATGGATTTGGAAAAGCCACAATTGATATTATCGTATGCCACTCGCATCAATGCCGAACAAGCCATTGTGCGTGGCAAACTGTTCAAGGACACTCGTCTACAAATTGCCTGGGCTCCCGTTGTAAACACTCCTGCTATAGCTCCAACTGCGGGCAATAAGACAGCAGTCGCAACACCCAATGCTGCTGACAACAAGTCCACCGGCAGCGAAGCCAACAAAAATCAGCCCCAAGAGGCAACCACCGCAATTTCTTCACCAAATCCCAGCCAAACCAACAGTGAAACAGATGCGAACAACACTGACACATTACCCGAGCTACGACTCGAAGATGAGGAGGAGGACGAGGAATCCGAAGATCGCTCATGGCGTCGTTGATTTTCAGTAACAAAAACTCCAGCAACAAACAGCAGCCATACCAACCGTAATCAGAGTCTGAGATGTAGAGTCTAGAATCCTAAAAGAAAAAACAAAAACATTAACTTAGATATAGAGAGGATTAATTATTCTTTTAGAATTACGGATGTTGCCCTAATCATCATCCGCTGTGGAAGATAGTCGTTGCGCAAATCGGTGCATCATTAATTTAGTGGCATAAGGTAGAATGTGGAAAGAGGAAGAAGAAAATTTGTTGTTATTAAATAGCACATAACTTTTGTAGTCGAATAAGATAATTTTTGTATACTAGAAGATGATGGCAAAGAAGAAGAAGGAGAAGATGTTGAAGATAATGAAAAGGAATGTGAATTATCCTAATTTTATTCTAAGCTAAAAAAAGGGGCTTTCTCTTCAGAATTAAGACAACACAAACAAAAAAAGGAAAATTATAAAAAAAACACAACACAAAAACCAAATCTAAATCAACAACATACGATTTGGTATTTTGTCGTTTAATTATTGTTTCCAATTTTTACAAAAACCCAAACAAAAATTATTTTTGAATATCTTTGTAATTGCATCATTTAAAATGATAACCAATCACCCCACATCTAATGGTTTTATTGTAAACTAATATTTCCTTCTCTTCATATATATGAATGCTAGGCTTAAATGTTTTTACTTTTGTTTTATTATTTGAATATCTATATTTATCTACTTCTCTATACACACCCACATACAATCTAATTTGTATTCTCCTCTATATTCTTCATCATGGCTTTCTTCATTTTTTTCAATATTTCTTCTTCTTTTATAATTTTTTTTTAAACAAGTTGTTTAGTTAACCGTTTTTATGTTGAATTATTTTAAACCATTTTTATATTAATTGAATATAATAATTATATATAGAATATACTACACCTACATTATTACTAATAATAAAACAAACAAAAAACAGACTTATTATAAAAATAATAAAACAAAAAAACATGAAGTGATTTTTTCAAAAAAAGAAAATTCAAACAAAAAAAGAGTAAAAACAATGAAAAAAATCAAGAAAAATTATTCTACCAAAAGCAACAAACCAACCAACAAACAAAAGAGAAATCTATATATAAATGAAGAACAAAATTAAAAAAAAGAAAAAATATCACTAATATTTGCGGAGAATAAGAAAAATAAATGAAACTATATAGAATATTATTTGCTATTAAATTTCTCATAAAAATCCAGTTGTTTTACTTTGATGTGGGAGGGGAGGGTGTTGAGGGGTGGGAAAGGGTGAAATGAAAATACATTTCTCGATTGCATTTGAAAAAAACATTTAAAAGAAATGTTGGAAATCCTCGCCTTGAAAAAATATTTTTAAAAAATTTACATCTTTTTATAAAATTAAATACTAGATTAAATATTTTTAAAAAAATCAATACTTAAAAATTATCCACACATTGTAAAAATATTATTTTAAAAATCTTACTGCGTGGATTTTATTTTTAACATTTTTTCTAATCCACGCATTGAATAATTATTTTTTAAAATATCCACGCATTGAAAAATTATTTTTTTAAATATCCACGCATTGAAAAATTATTTTTTGAAAAAAATCCACGCTTTGAAAAATTATGTTTTTTAACAAAGCATAGAAACGCCTTCAAAAATATTTTTAAAATAATCCACGTCTTGAAATATTTTTTTTGAAAATTCACGCCTTGTTTTGTTTCTAAATCCATATATTTAAAATGTTTTTTTTAATCCAGGCCTTGATGTTTTTTAAATCCATATATTTAAAATGTTTTTTTTTTAATCCAAGCCTTAAAATTCGTTTAAATATTTTTTTTAATCCACGTCTTGATAACCAAGACTTAAAAAATATATATATATTTTTTTTTAAATCCACGCTTTGAAAAAATATTTTTTTAAAAATCCACGCCTTGAAAAAATATTTTTTAAAAATCCACGCCTTGAAAAAATATTTTTTAAAAATCCACGCCTTGAAAACATATTTTTTTCAAAATCCAAGCCTTGAAAACATATTTTTTAAAAATCCACGCTTTGAAAAATATTTTTTTTTAAATCCACGCCTTGAAAAAATTTTTTTTAAAAATCCACGCATTGAAAAAATATATATTTTTTTTAAATCCACGCCTTGAAAAAATATTTTTTTAACAATCCACGCCTTGAAAAAAATGTTTTAAAAAATCCACGCCTGGAAAAAAATTTTAACAATCCACGCCTTGAAAAAAATACATTTTTTTAAATCCACGCCTTGAAAAAATATATATATTTTTAAATCCACGCCTTGAAAAAATATTTTTTTAAATCCACGCCTTGAAAAATTTTTTTTTTAAAAATCCGTGACCTGAAAAAACATTTTTTTAAAAATCCGTGACCTGAACAAACATTTTTTTAAAAATCCACGTCTTGAAAAAATATTTTTTAAATCCACGCCTTGAGATATTTTTTTTTTAAATCCACGTCTTTAAAAAAATGTTTTTAAGAAATCCACGTCTTTAAAAAATTGATTTTAAAAAATCAACGCATTGAAAAAATATTGTTTCAAAATCCACACTTTGAATTTTTTTTTATTATTTTAAAATTTTTATTAATTTTTTTTTTTTTTAATTTTTTTGTAACGTAAACATTTTGTTGCAGTTAACTTTATTGGTCTCGAAATGTATGCATGCATACATATTAAACATTTGTACTCAATAGATTATAAAAAATATATGTATGTTCGTGTATTTAAAACATTGCCCGTTATTGATTGATTTAAAACTTAAAAATCGCACCTAAGAAAAATTAAAACATAACTACTAATCGATGTGTGTGTGTTGGGTCAGTCATCTGAATCAGAACTTTCTGCTTTAATTTGGAGGGATGTCTTAGCTGGTGTCGCTGCTATACTTTCATCTTCACTTTTCACCTTTTCTTTTTTAATCTTTTTCGGTGTTAATACAGTTGTTTCCTCGGAATTGGAATCCACCGTAGAGGAATTCAAAGAACTTGAGATTTTACGTTTCTTTGAAGATTTTTTGGCAGGCGTTTCCTCACTATTTTCATTAGTTGTTCCATTTTCTTTTGGAGTTTTCTTGGATTTCTTTGAAGATTTCTTGGTGGCGGCAGTTATGCTCTGTTCCATAACTTCAGGTTCTTCGGCTTTGATTATCGATATCAGTTCATCCAGTTCTTGTATGCCGCCTTCCTTTTCTTCTATACCAGAATCGCCATTATCATTTTCGTTATCTTTAAAAACGATTTTTTTCTGAAAATAAAAAACAGTTTTATTTTGTTTAATATTCGGAATTTTGGAATATTTACCCCTTTGTGGCTAATAGCTTCTCCATTGGCCATCAGCAATTCTCCATCAATGTATGGAAATACATTTTGTAAATTATATTTATTAATGCGAAATTTAACTTCTTGATCCATTTGTATTTCCTCCTTGTTCACTTTGTGGCCCACTCTCAGATTGGCATTAAAAACTCGATACAGCACCACACCAACATGTTGGGCAGCAATGTGTTTCACAACTCCCGTCAGCACTGCGCCCTCGGTGGGTTTGAAAACATATACATCAGCATTGATGTTTACATGTATCCGGGGATCATCAGCCCGTAGGGCACCAGTATTACCCAACACCTTAACTTTCTTCACATCCAACACAATACCATCCAATTGTACATCATAGCTGCCCACCTTGTTACGGACAATATGTGCCATAAGTACATGCTTAAAGTCAGCTAAACAAAACGGACCCATGGACAAGTGTAAATTGGTATTTATTTTGTGGACACACGATCCTTCTGTTTGGACATATTCATCCAATTCTTTAATGGTATATTTAACATATTCCTGTAGTCTTTTGGCCATTATTTCTGGGTGGTTTCTTTCACTAGCATGCAATTGAAATGATGTGGATGTCAAATTTCAAGAAATCACCACAATTCCAACAGAAAATCACTCACAACAAGGCATGCATGTGGATATTGTTAGGGCATTATAGATCGATAAATGGAGTATGGTAGGTTACATTAGATTGTAAATGGCAACCATATTAGGGATTTAGAAATTTAGACTTTAATTTTTATATTAGGCAGGAAAAATGTTAAATTTTTAAAAATGTTTTCAATTTCTGTAAATTAAAAAAATACTAGAAGCAGTAAATAGCTAAAGTTATTTACTACATTACATTTTGTTCCCGTACTGCAAGAATTGACAAATAATAACTATTTATTTTCCATATCATAAAGTAATAATTGTTATCGCGATAAAAAATTAACATTCTTGCAGATTCTGTAATTATTGGTCTGTTCCTGTACTGCAAGAATTTACGAGTTTTTACTATTTTTTTTTTTCGATATAACAAAGGAAAAAAGTATTATCGTAGTAAAAAATAGTAGATTCTTGCAGTACGGGAACAGACCATATATGGAGACAAAATTGTACAAAACTGGAAATAGCACATCAAATAAAGTTAAAATTAATAATTTGAGTATTACTACCATGATACAATTATACAAGGTAGATTATCTTTTATCAACAATGAAAAAATACATCTCTACGATGTGGGCTATAATGTCAGAATAAATAAAAACAAATGCAACAAGTCGCTGTGTTCATTTGATATATTTTTAAAATTTTGCCAAAAACACAAAAAATTAATAGAATGTTAAGGTTTCTTTTTAAAATCAAGTTGGGAATAATATTGATTGTTGTATGTCCTGGTTATTGAATTTAAAAATATGGCTGACAACTCTATTAAAATTAAAGAAGTACAATTAAAGGAGTTTATGGCACAATAAATAGGTTTTTGTTTTGAATTCGACGTGGAAAAATATGTAATCAGAAATCAAATTGGATAATAAATAACAAAGGTTTTTGTTTCGATACATCGCCTTATTATTGCATCATGGTGCATAGTTTCTACTTGAATTCGACGTGCAATGTTGCCAACCATGGGAAATATTACTAGATGAAATTTGACAGATGTTGGAATATAAACAAATGTTTTTGTTTTGATACATCCCCTCATTATTACATCGTGAGTATATTCTTGTATTCGGAGTCATGACTTTTTAATAAGATCGCCCAAAAAGCGAAAAACAGATGTTTTTTGTCAAGTTAATATCATAAATTTGAAATGGCCTTATTAATAGGCCATGATCCAATAATAAGGTCGTCCGATAATGCCAGATGATTTCATCCGAGCTGTCAAAATGCTTTCAATTTTGACTCAATTGTGTGAAAAATTAAACAAAAAAAAAAAAAAAATTGACAACTTGGGGTAATTTAATCCAAAATTGTCTAACGATTGCTTCTGACACGACCTGTTTATTGGATCATGTTAACAGGCCAACGTTGTATATAGCTGTGTTCACACCAGCACTTTTAACTGGCACCTTTTTTTTATAGATTACTGACTGTTCAACAACTGTGAATATCACTATCAAACAAGCTCTATCAAACAAGCAAAATTTGGGCAAGAGTGCCATTCAAAATGCAGCTAATGACTACGAAAATAACTTGATTTTTATGTTATGTATACGTCTGTTATACATCAGACTTGATTTATAGAAACAATTATTTATTAGTGGTGAAAGTATGACATTCCTGAAATCCATCCATAGCAAAGTAATTACTTTTAGACGAAAGCGATAAAAAAATCATTTTCATTTCAATTAAATTTGAATATATTTTAATTTAATTAATATACAAAAGATTTATTTTTTGATAATTGAAACAGGCTAATTTGAGAATAAATATTGCATCTGGTAGTAGCTATTCCCTATACTTTGTAATAATTATACCATAATGTGTACTCTGCTTTAGTTTGTGCCAAAAAAAAAGCTTTGCGTTATGATTGTTGCCATACGTGCTTACTTATGGTTAAAAATGTTCCATCACTGTTTGGTTGGCAACACTGTTTAGACCCCAATATAAACAAAAATACCGTGTTATTATATTTTTGCAAATATTTTACGTTAGAATTCACCGAAATTCCAGCAAGCACAATGAGTAAATCCACTAAATCTTCCAAAACCCAACAATTGAGGTAATGTACTACCGAATGTAACCATTAAATAATGACATCTCATTTTTTTTCCTACAGCAAAGAACAATTGATCGAGGCGATACGCAAGAAAAAGGAATGTAATGCTCGGGCCCAGGCCATTGTGGAGTCACTGTTGGAGCGCAACATCAATGAAGATGAATTTCTTAGAAAGGTGGGCACCAGTAAGTTGCTGCTATAGCTGCAATTATTTTACAATAAATTTGCTTTTTTTGTCTAAGGATAGCTGAAGGATATAAATCAATGTCATTATGATGATATTGTGGATGAGAGAAATATTCTGCACTTATGTTCATATCCATTGTGTGATGAAGTTTTGGAAAAGTAAGTATTGAAATTATGAGATGCTAAGATCGAAAAGTGTTTGGATGAATTTGGACTTAGTTATGGGTTAGGAATTTCAGGGAAAATATGTAATATCACATGCGGGACATTGTGGGGTATACATTATGACTGTAGAGGTTAAACTTTATTAATATGTATCTAATTTCCAGATAAATTCAATATATTTCAAGAATATTTTTGTGTAAGCGGGTCGTCATGTTAGCATGTTTACCAGTGTGTCGCGCTGTTTAAGCAAATTGGGTATATCGAATGGAGGGACGCATTTTTTTTAAAGCATGTTTTTACGAATGGCGTTCACGATAACTCAAAAACTAATAATCCAATCGGTTCCAAATTTTGACACGTTTCTCTGGGAGTGTATAGCTCTCGTATGAACTAGGATAAAGCCAATTGTTAAAGATCTTCCTTATTTTTAACTTAGTTTGTGGTCAAAAATAGGCGATTGTCAAAAAAAAAAAAAATTGTTATGTATTGTGCGAAGTCAATAATCCTAGTTCATAAAAAATCACAAAAAACAACAACAAATTTTTGCACTTCGGTGCTGGTGGGCATATTTCCGCCTGTGGCACAGCCATTGTGAGGTAGGGCAATAGGCAGGAACTCAGGGGAGTCTTTTAGACGAGCTGAAAGGAGTCTTTATAGACGAGCTAAAGGAAGTCCTTATATATGAGTTGAAGGGAGTCTTAATAGACGAGCTGAAAGCAGTCTTTACAGACGAGTTGAAGGGAGACTTTTTAGACGAGCTGAAGGGTGTATTTATAGACTACAGAATTTTTTATATTAGCAGAAGGGTGTCTTTTAGACCAGTCGAAAGGAATCTTCATATTTTCCTATAAGTCCTATAAGGGTGGATTTTTTAAAGGAGTTTTGGAGTATTTTGATAGTTTCAGCGCATTTTCCAATAGATGTCGCTGTAATTTGACATTGGCAGAAGACCTCTGCAAACTTTTTTTATTCGCCCATGTTTTGGGATAGCAGCTTTGGGTAGCCGGAGGATAAACTATCTTCTTACACAAAATGTTCAATATAGGTCCATGTCCTTTTTTTATTTCCTTTGATATATTTTCCTAACATATTTGTTGATTTTCTTTTCTGGTTTTCCCTTCCAGCGTTCCCACAAAACAATATCAAATCTCCACGGCAACCAATAAAGTTTATGACATTACGGATCGTAAGAAATTCTGCAGCACCAAATGTTTCAAGGCTTCGGAATATGTTAAATCACAAATGTTAACAAGTCCACTGTGGATGAGACATCAGGAGATAATACCGGAATTTAAATTACTAAAATTAGATGATTGATATACATGCAATTTCTTTTCATTTTTAGGCATTTTATTTATGATTATTATTATATATAGTTAATTTTATAATTCAAATTCGAAAATCAAATAAAATGATTATTTTTTATATATATGTAACTATTATTAAAACATAATATGGATATTTTTTTTTGAAAACGTAATAATGGCATTGCAGATTATACACAAATTCAAGCATGTATGATGATGAGTTTCGGGTGATTTATAGAGAGGAGGAACAGGGGGAGATTATTTGTGGTTAAGAAGGATAATAAGTCCTTTCTTTGTTTTCTTTCATTCTTTATATCATTACAATATTATCCCTTTCTAAGGCATAATCTGCTTCTCGTTTGGTATCTTCATCTGTCCACTCATCTCCAGATTTCCGTTCACTTGCTGCCATGGCATCTTCATCCTTCCATTCACCACACTTGGCCAGCACATCATCTTCAGGTTTCTCATCCTGCTGGGAATAAAAATATGGAACAAATGGCAGGATGTAAATTTGTGACAATAAAAAAATAACTACACACACAAACTATTTTTAAATAAAATAAACCCTGCAGCGAGCAGCTTTAGTAAAATTGTAGTGTTTTACTGGTGACATTGTCGCTAGTACTAGTGAAAAAGTATACCACAACCAATGTAATTTCCTATGGACATTTAACATAGGCTTGTCATAGGAGAAGTACCAGTAGACCTTGACTATATTGACTAAGTAGTTCTTTTGGGACTATATGGTGACATTTGAACCAAATAGTCACTAGAAAAAGATTATATCTTTTGAGATTATGTGATGACGTGTATACCAAATAATCACTACATTATATTGGGTTTCCTGAGCTATATGTAGACATTTGAACCAAATAATCACTAGAAAAAGATTAGATCTTTTAAGTTTATATGGTGACGTTTGAACCAAATAATCACTGCATTTTATTGGGTATCCTGAGCTATATGTAGACATTTGAACCAAATAATCACTAGAAAAAGATTAGATCTTTTAAGTTTATATGGTGACGTTTGAACCAAATAATCACTGCATTTTATTGGGTATCCTGAGCTATATGTAGACATTTGAACCAAATAAACACTAGAAGACCATTAGTCCTTTCGAGATCATATGGAGGCATTCGAACCAAATAGTCATTTGAGATTTTTAGGAAAATGCTTGTAATAGAATAAGTATTTAACAACGTTACATTTTTAACGCAGTTATTAAGTAACAAAAACAAAAGTAAAGCACAGTTCAATCTACACACAATATATTTAATTAATCTAAAACAGTCTGCGAATTTTAGGCAAGGTAATAAATTAAGAAATGGATTACATATATAGCTCACTTTTTTCAAGGCTGGCCAAACCTTGTCTTATTTTTAATAAAACTGAATAGTGTTAGAACTAGGATTTTAAAATTATATAGTATAACATAAAAACATTCAGTTAAATTTGTGGTTCTTCATCATTTTCATCTTGTTCCTTTTCTTCGGTGCGCCTGCTTCGTTTGTTGATCTTAAAATACTTTTTCTTTTGGCGTTGGAACGCTGCTCGTAAAGTCTTGTCAGGTAATTTATTAAATGTTGATATAACTTCTGTTTTATAAACTATATTTTAGCATTACTTATTTGAAACAAAAACAAACACGTTTTACCTATTATGGCGGCAAGTACATTACCAAAATCTCGTAGACCTTTTTTCCCGAAAGTTCCGTCAACATTAAAATCCATAATAATATTTCTTCCAAATACTTTATGCAAATTACGTTCAGCGTTACCTGCAATGAGATTTTTCATTTGTCGAGTCTGCAATTGTAAAAATTGTTTTAGTTATGAATTTGTTATTCCCAAAACGCAGATACGTACATATAGATCTGCTTGTGTTGCGAGAATTCGATCAAATTCTCGAAGTTTTTCTTCCGATTCAATTGGAAAAATTGTCATAATATTGTCCACAAATGCGTTCTGAGAAATAACACGATCCAGTAAAACTTTATGCTCCGCCAAAATATCAATAATCGTGTCTAGTTTTCTGGCATTTTCTTGGCAGGAAGAACATTTTGCATTAGCTATCAAAAATATGAACTCAATTTTGTTATACTGTTAAAAATTTAGTGATAATCTTTGGAGATTACCTTGTGGAGCAAAATATTTCATTTTTCCTTTGGAAGGGTTGGCATTTTCGTTCGACATGTTTATGTGCGGGAGTTGTGTACTTAGGAGGTAAAAATTTGTGCTTGATATTTCTCTGGAAAGCAGGAATGTAAAATGGGCACGATTACAAAATCAGAATCAATTGGCAAGCATACAAATTTGAACTGAATGTCTTTAATACAAAATGTCTCTTTTTCCCCTAGAGTCAGATTCGTTTTGAAAATACCAATCTCACAAGAATTCACCGGTTCTTCGTAGAAACTTTCTAATGCCAAAATTCGACTGCCTTCAATATATATTTCGCCCTTTTTCTTTATATTATCAATTTTTATTGGAATGCATGAATTCACCGCGCAAATATTATCTGGTTCTTTGCAGGATATGTAGCAATCATTTACAAAAGCTCCAACGATAACACCTTTTTCATATTTTAACCCATCCTGAATAGTGTTGACAATCATGCAATTTTTTTCCTTTTGAATAATTTGTTGAAAGATATGTGATGGTTTTCGAACATGTTTTTTCAGTGTTTGCAGTTTATTTTCAAATGCATATGCAGAAAACGAAATAAGGGGACCATACTTTTCTGCGCAAGAAGCCAAATGAAGCAGATTATGAACGTTAAAAGAAATGCTGTTCGAACCAAATACAGTTGAGAAGTTCTCGACAAATAATTGAAGCAAATTATTAGCTTGAACAATATTTTGATCCATATGTCGTGCATTGTTAAGAAGTCGATAAGCACAATGTAAAGTTAAAAATTCATAATAAATATCTTCGTGTACATTATTATAAAGAGCAATAATTCCTGTATAAGCAAGGAACTGGTGAAATTCAGTCGCTTTCCAATGACAAAGATCATCTAAAGGCCTGGGTTTTCTTGGGAATTCCCTTGGAATGTATTTTTTAAATTTCACCAATTCAGAAGATATTTTTGAAATATTTTGTTTTGAGGTTTTCTTTTCAGTTTTATTATGCATTATTCTGGTTAGCATTTTTTTGGTGACTCCGAGGTCAATGAGATGCATGCTATCTAAAGGAGTCTGATTTATCATACCAAATCCAATTTCTTCGAGAGGAGTTTTTTCTTCTTTGAACATTTGGGAATGGTGGCATGGATACTTTCGCACAGCAAAGTCCTCATCGGAGATTAGGGAACCACTCTCGCTACTATAAGTCAAGACATTGTTTACCTTCTTCGCAATTTGAGTACACTTGGTGCAGCCATGTGTTGATGTATGTCCAGGAACTCCACAAACGAAAGCTTTTGCTGGTGCGTCACATATTAAGCAACGAAACTTCAATTTTAAATGTTTTTGTTGTATGATAAACTGACCTTTTAGTAGAATCACTTCATCAATGAAGTCTTTCAAATACACATTCACACTACCCGGCTTGGTGTTTCCCAAGTATAATCCAACAACAAACGGTTTTGTTTTCTCCTGAATATTAACGATTCTGCAAAGGATTGGCCACAATTGCACACGAGAGCTTTTGAACAGTGGAATTCCATCGATATTTATATCTAGTTCGACTTCCTCATACTTTTCCAAAATGTGACCAACTTTTCGTAGTTGTGTTTCTATGCCAATATGACAATAAATTCCAGGGGCAACATTTCTCGTTAACATATTTTTTGCTCTGCCCACCAAAGTCTCTCTAGTGAGCGGAACATCTAGACCTTCTTCCTTTAATATTGATAAAAGACTTTCCAAACATTTCTTTGAAGGATTCGTTTCCATGCACCACTTTTTAAGTTTGTCCCGCAACATTAATTTCGGAACTGCAAAATCTTCCATTCCATTTTCCACGAAATCATTTATAAAATCTCCACCGTTTGACACAAATTCACTTTCACTATTTTCTTGTTCACATTGCAAACTTCTGTTTTTATACAATATTTTTTGTTTTTTAATTAATCTTTTATAATTTCTTTTACTCATTTTGTTTATATATTTAATAAATAATCACCTTTTTAACAATAAAACACACAAAACAAATTAATTGCCGATAAAAACGCGTTGTTTCGATGCGATCTACAAAAAAATTACATAAAAATGTGTATATATTCAATATGTTTTAATGACAATAAAAGAAAAGCCAACTGTCGACATTGTCAGTAGAAATACACTACAATCAGTGTCCCAAACCAAACTCTACTCGTAAATTGTTGAAATTTGAACTAGTACAATTGTCTGTAGAAATAAAGTGGTAATATAAGATACACATGGATCTTTGCTCGCAGCAGGGAATTTATTTTTTACTATCACTACAAATACAATATAAGAAAAAAAAATAAATACAAAGTTAAATTACATTACAAAAATAAATGTAATAGATTTTGTGATAGGAAATTATATTAAATTACTGGAGTTTTAGTATTTTTCCTCTAATGGAAATTATTGTGTGATTTTTTTTATACCTCTTTATCAGCAGCGGCCAGTTTTGTGAACATATTGGCGTAGATTCTCTTCTCCTTATCCTTGGCCTCTTTGATTTTGTGTTTGCATATTTGTATTTGATTTTGAGCAGCCTTATTGGTGGGTTCCAGTTCGAGAACTTTCTGGAAGTCAATCAAAGCTTCATCGTAATCGGCAACGGTTACGTTACATTGGCCACGACGATAGAGAGCCTTAATGTTGTTGGGTTCCAATTTGAGGGTTTCATTGCACTGTAATTGAAATAAAAAAGAAGAAAGAATGAAACTCAACACACGTTATTCTAGTCTAAATTCAGTATGCCGGGCAAAATTTGATGTCAATCGGAAAAATATTGGGGGTTTAGTGCAACATTTTCATGAAATCGGGTGAAAATATATATAGGGGCTGTATCAAAATCTGAACCGACTTAAACGATACTCAGGATAAGTTATTCTAGACTCAATTCAGGAGGCTGTGCAAAATTTCATGTCAATCGAAAAAACTTTGGCTCTTTGGTGCACCATTTACGCGAAATCCGACGAAAATATATATGGAAGCTTTATCAAAATCTGATCCGATTTGAACGAAACTCATTTCAAGTTATTCTAGACACAATGCATTATGCTATGCAAAAGTTCATGTCAATCGGACAAACTTTGTGTATTTGGCGGACCATTTACCTGAAATCCGACAAAATTATGTATGGGAGCTATATCAAAATATAAACCGATTTAAACGAAACTCAACACATTGTATTCCAGACGCATTTCAATACCCTCTGCAAAATTTCATGGCAATCGGACACCCTTATGTTGTACATATACCAACACTTCTTCTACTACTTACTGCCTGTTTAGCCTCAAAATGTTCATTTAATTTTTGATGACACAGAGCCTGATTGCTATAAGCTGTGGCCTTTAGTTTGTTGCTTTCGTCATCAGCTAAAAATAAAAATAGATAAAAAAAACAATTTCAATATTAAATTATAAAAATTAAAACATTCTATACTTACAATTATTCTCCAAAAAGTCCACACACTTTTTGTACATTTTCAATGCCAGCGAATAGTTTTCCTTTTTAAAATATTTTGTACCCTTTTCTTTGTAGATTTTCGAATGTTCAAGACGTTCGGCATCCGAGAATTTCCAATCTTCAATACCTTTTTCGCAATCATTTAATTTGATAATATATTCGACAGTGGCATTTGCTGGTATATTAAATTGTTCATTGCCCTTGGTGCCAAATGCATATTTGGGCTTAATTTTGAATCTATTAAAAAAGGAGGGAAAATAAACATTTTAATTTTATTCTGAAAAAAGCGGTTTGATATTCAAATATTTACCTTGACTCTTCGCCAATGACCATTTTTCCAATGGCAATTTCAACACCTTCAATTAAACCGATATCGCTACCTTCGCCCAAATTAAATTCAACATCACGTTCTTCAAATACTTTGCCATCATATTTGCCGGTGATGTGAGCTGGGGTATGAAAAATAAATAAAACAAAAAATATAAAAATAATTGTTTAATGGTATAAAAGTCAAATATACAAAAAATAATATTAATAAATATTCTAAATATCTAAAAAAATTAAAATTCTCTAAAGTTAATAAAAATTTTTTTCACACTAAAAGAAAACAAAATTTTTTAAAATAAAAAATAAATTCAATTTTTTAAAATTGTTATTTAAATTTTAATTCATAGCAGTTTTGTTAAATCCATTGCACCCCAAAAACCAACATATTATCGACAACAAAACCCCATTCAACTATATAACAAAAGCACACACACACCACCACCACTACTTAAAAACAACAACAACTACCACACACACTTCCAGAAAATTCGATTATTCTAACATCACACCGCACATATCCATATCAAACTCAAACATTGCATTTTGGGGGCATAAATTAGATTTTCATTGACCACAAACAAACTGATATGAATATTCAAATTTAATGGTTTTGCGATATCCAAACCAAAAACTTCTTAAAATTAAAAAAAGAAACCCTTACCTTTGCACAGGGAACCATCATTGGGACCACGCCGCTTATCACTGCTTGTAATGATGAAACGTTCAATGCTACCATCTTTATTAGGACTAACATCGGCACCCTTCCAGCCCAGCATTTCCAACTAATTAGGGGAAGAAAAATCAGAAATCTTAAATGAAAACATCCATAAATGGCAAAGAGTAACACCTTTCAATATACCTCAAAAATCAATGTGGCATTGGGTGGTATACTTGGTGGACTACCACTTTCGCCATAGGCATATTCGGGAGCACAAATTAAATTACATTTTTCACCCAATTTCATAGTCAGAACACCCAAATCAAAGGCTTTGATGACACTTCCTGGAAACCACAACAAACACACACACATTAATTGGATTAGCATAGAATCGAAAAATCTATTCAATAATAGAAAATGTATAATTATTCCACTTACTTGCACCCAATTCAAACTCAAAAGGTTCTCCACGATCAACGCTAGAATCGAATACAGTTCCATCGGTTAGCCGGCCTGTATAATGCAATGAGACTTTGCAACCATTTTCGGGTGTCTCATCGCCGGTACCATGTTTAAGGATTTCTTTTTGTACACCACCATCTTCAGTGATGGTAATTTTTTCCAATACTTCTCCAGCAGTCATTTTTGTGTTCTTTCTTTATTTTCTGTTTAGTTTTTATTTTGTAGATTTGCAAATTTTCTCCTTAATTTGGTTGGATGTGCAATTTATAAAGTACTCACGAAGAATGAAAGGCAATCCAATCCCGCAGTGTGTTGAATTACTAGAAAAATCGATGAAGATATGTTATCGATTTTTAGCTGTCAAATTATCGATTGTAGTCACACGGCGATTGTAAAGAAATCAAAAAGGAGACCCTTCCATGGTAACGGATGACATAATGGACTGGCAAATTTGATGTGTTTATAGAGAAAATAATTTGCATTACGTTTCCTTTGTATCTATGTCAAATACAGAAAATATTGTGAATGTAAATAATGGTACATTTACGTTGTAATAGATTAAATAAATCCTGTGGATTTAAATTGTCTATTTCATTGCAAAAAAGCTTCACAGGAATGGTTGTAGTGCGTTTAGATTTACGAAATCCACTCGATTTAAAATGTCAGTTCGATAGCGTATAGGTCAAGTATATTACACAGGATTTTAAACAGGATTAACGTGACCTAAACGTTATGCAATTTTTGATTGATATCGAGTAAATTTAGGTTATATCTAGGTTTATTTATAACCAAAATAACCTAGTGCTACTGATGTGAAAAAAGAAGCGTATACGGAAACACTGCAGACAATAGCAACACGTAATGTGAGGGAGAATTATCGGGAGAAAAGAAAAGAGAAATTTATTTTCAGAAAAAAGAACAAGAAAAATGTGAGCGGGAGCCGAACGAAGTCCAGAAATTTTATCAACTAAACCGAAGGCTTTGGTAGAGGCACATCCTCCTGTAGGAATCCTGTACAGCGTGTTGAGGATCTGAAAGGAGCATTTTGTAATGCTTCTGGTATCAAATAGTGGCGGTGAAGAAGATACCCCAGAACCAATAATAGATGATGGTATAAAGTGTATACCACCTATCCAAGATGAGGTCAGAATAGCAATTAATCAGCTGAAGAATAATAAAGCAGCAGGTGCCGATGGGTTACCAGCCGAACTATTCAAGACTGGTGGTCAGATGCTGGTCAGGAGCTTGCGTCAGCTGATTTGTACAATTTGGCTAGAGGAATTCATGCCCTATAATTTGAACCTCCTGTGTCACGTGCACAACAAAGGAGACAATACGATATGTGCCAACTATAGAGGAATAAATTTCCTTCCCATCGTAATAAATTGCTATCCTGCGGGCTGTGTGAACGACTGAAGCCAATGGTCAATGAATGATTATTGGACCATACCAATGCGACTTCAGACCTGGAAAATCCACCATTGACCAGATCTTCATGCTGCGCCAAATCCTGGAAAACCCCACGATAAACATATCAACAAATGACACCTATTCGTCGACTATAATGCCGTATTTGACAGCCCTATCCGTTCAGATGCGTATAAAGCGATGTCTACGTTCGGCATTCCTGCAAAATTAATACGGCTATGTAGGATAACTTTAACTGGTACAATGTCAGCAGTTAAAGTAGGAAAGGACCTATCAAAGCCCTTCAATACCGAACGAGGGTTCAGACAAGGTGACAGTTTGTCGTGTGACCTTTTTAACATCCTCCTGGAAAAGGTCATACGAGAGGCAAGGTGAACAGAAATGGCACTCTGTACACCAAACAGCAAATTTTACTCGCCTACCCCGATGACATCGACATAATGGGTCGAACATTGCGAGCAGTAACAGCCACCTTTGAACGAATTGAGAAGGAGTCTGCCAAAGTGGGACTGACAGTAAATGGCGAAAAGACCAAGCTGACGGTATCAACGCGCAAGACGTCCAGTAGACTCGGACCAACTGTGGAACTTGAAAACTATATCTTCGAGGTAGTGAACGATTTTATATACTTCGGTGCCGCCATAACAAACGAATGACATCAATTTTGAAATTCAGAGAAGGGTTGTGATGACCAACAGATACAAGTCCACCTCTCGCCAGACCAAACGGAGGATTCATTATTCAGTCACCAAAGACTATTATTGAAAATTTTAGACCTTCAGAAATCGATGCTTCAGACTACAAAGTCAATTTATTCAAGGTCAATTATTACAAGGTAGGGCATATCGACCCTTCGATTACAATTTTGGCTTAAGGCGACTTGTTCTATCAAATAAAAATACATATTTAGAGTACGTGTGTGTATAGTTTTGAATACCATGAAAAATAAATTCAAATTACCTTGAATTATATTTAAATTTAAGTGAAATAAAAAGGATTTTATTTTTGACAGAAGAAGTCATTACCTACTAATGAAAAATATATAACAATAAATATAAAATATATGTAGACACTCTTTGAAATAACTGCTGCTAATATTACCGGATTTTTTAAATTCAATTCCATTCAACAAATCCTCATCGAGGATGTTATTTCGGTAAAAATTTCTAATCTAAATGTCGTTTAATAATGATTAAATTACATTGAATGTAAACCTTAAATTACATTGAATGTAAACATATTTTATTTATTCGTCATATTCATATTTGGTCTGTTCCCGTACTGAAAGAATCTACTACTTTTTACTACGGTAACGAATATTCCTTTATGTTATCGAAGAAAATAGTAAAATCTAGTAGATTCGTGCAGTACGAGAACAGACCAATTGCGAGCTGATGTAAATATAACAACATAACCTATTTCGGTCATTTACAACCTACCTTGTATACGTCCTCATTAAAGATTACCCACTTGACATTGAGAAACCTCAATAAAACATAATAATTACGATTACCAATTACTCTTTGAGCTTAGTGGCATAGAACTGGTATTCAGTAGTCTTTTGAATGAGAGATTTTTTCATTCAATAGCACATACAACCGCAGAGAAAAAGACAACGTTTAATTAACAAACTAAAAAAATTGTTAGAAAATTTAATATATTATTAACAAAAGACCGCATACAATATAAGGCAAAATACAAACAAAAACAAACAGAACTGTGCAAAAAACAGGCAACGAGAAAAGTAGTGTGGAAAAAACGCAGTTGAAAAGCAGAAACGTTCACATGCGAAGCGAAGTAAAGGAGAGCGACACACACACACACACACACACAAGGAGAAAGAGAACGAAGAAGCAAGAATAAAGAAGTCAGTGACAGACATTAAAGTAACGAGTGAATGGTGGCGAATGCAACGAGTAGCGAATTTTTGAACATCGTTTTTGTGATTATTTTTTTTTTCAATATTTTTGTTAGTGAGAGAAAAAAGACCTCTTATTTCGAGAAGAAATATTTTTTTGGACGCAACGCGATAAAAAGAACGGATTTAAATGTGCTCCAGATATCAACCTGTTTGCCCTGCGAAGTGTATGTTTACAATTTGATTTGTGCAAAGTGAATTCGGAGAGGTTATTTTACCAGCTACGAAGAAAAGAAAAAACTATAAATTGCATATCCATCCCGTCAAAATCCCGTCGTCGTTGTGCAGATGCAGAACAACACAAGTCCGCAGAATACAACTTGTTAAAGCAAAGAAGAAAGAAAAAAATCAGTTTTTTAATTTTCATTTTGTATTTAGTTTTGATTCGATTATCTGGCCTGCAGCTAAATGTGGAAACGTCGTCACTGACAACGTATCATTGCCGTTCGCCGTTCGTTTGGAGGAAGATTTTTTTTCAACAACAAGGGTCAACTGAGTAGAGACTAAAGGAAAAAAAAAATTATTGAAAAATCTGTTGGAGATTTGCAAAAAGATCTATTGGAGGTGCTCTAGGCGAAATCTAGGCGGAAAACAGCAACAATAAACCCAAAAGATAACACAGTGACCACCGCAACAACAAGAACAACAACTTTAATAAAGACGACAACAACAACAGCAACCAGATCAAAAGACGTAACGCCTCCGCCGTTGTCATTTTGACACCAACGTCGACGGTTGGTGTACGCTGTACATTCGGTACATTTCTTTGCGAATTGCTCGAAACTCGACTGGCCTAAATGCATCAGAGTAATGCGGCTTTGTCCAGACCCAAACAACAATTCCAAGTCCATCAAACTAGCAACAATAATTGCAAAGACAATTAGAGGACAAATTGCAGTGCTAGAAAGTCAACGCGCCGCCATAGGTCTGTTGTGAGGAGGACTGTGAGAAAAGCAAAGCAAAACTAACAAAAAATATATATATTTGCCGAACATCGCTGACGCCACCACGACCATCAACAGCAGCAGTCAAACAAACACATCCAGCCATTCGCAAGAAAAAACGTGGAAATGATTACCAAGAACGATGTGATAATGTGGTTTAGAGCCCTTGAGAGCTATAAGCGCATAGACACTATGTGCACCCTGCTCAATATGTGTTTGCCATTTGAGTTACGCTTCCTGGGCACCTGCCTGGAGGAGTTGGGCCGGAGAGATTCCCAGGAGCTGAGAGGTATGGAGCTAAGGGCCAATAACCCGCAAGATTTGGCAACGGACATGATTGCCTGTCAAAAGGGCGAGCCAACCGATATGAAGGTACGTCGTAAAATGGCCCTGTATTTGGCTCTAATACGAGCCTGTAATCGTACCAATGTCACCGAAATATTTCGCACCCTTGAGTCATGGGGTGAGCTGGATTTTTCCACAATGACTGATATTGATACACTAAAGGAGCTGCTGTTGGTCTATACCATGGCGGCAAATCATCCGGTATTTGAATTTGAACAACATCTGAAATTTATGAAGATTTTTGAAAAAATCAAAGAAAATAAATTGGTAGCTGATCCACCGCCATCAACATCACCGCCACCACAATCATCATCGTGCAACACCACACAGCAGCAACAGCAGCAGCCGCAGCAGCAGCAACAACCCGCTATCCATCCACAAACAGCCCATCAATCTGCCACAACCATGGACAACCAAACGCTGCCTATGACTCCACAACAACAACAAATGCACCAACATCCTCCTCCACCGTCCCAACAGGAATTGATGCAGCAACATGTTTTACATGCTGCCCTGCATGCAACCGGTCAACATCATCAGCTATTGGCACCGACACCTATGCAAATGCTTGCCCAGGGTACAATACCGCTTAGTTATCCCCAGAGTCATTTGGCCAAGGTAAACTACGTATATGTATGTGAAAAAGAATTGGTAAAAATTTCATAATTATTTTTTGTTGTCTTGTTGTGTTTACATTGTAATATTTTTTGTTGACCTCCGTGATTGTTACAGGATATAGGGGAAGCTGGGACCATAGATCATAGAATATAGTCTAGAGAGGTAGTTTAAGAAAAAAATGGATTAGTAATCCTGTACCATGGAAATCTAGCTCCCTTGTCAAGGACTTCGGAGTGTTTTGGTTGTTTTTTAACATAGATTGTGTAGTGCTTTGGGTATGTACTTCCATTTGGTGGTAAAAGGCGCCTTCAGACACAAATGCGCAGTCGCCTAGATCGGATTAGGCGTTCGGCCCTTTTTGTTTCCATTTGAAATTGGGATGAAGTCATTTCCCTTCAGGCCTAAAATTAACACATACAGTTGATTCTAACATCCCACCCTTCCATCTATACTTCGTTCTTCGATATCTTAATATTTTAATCGTGTTTTTCTTTTTGGATTGAATTCTGAATATCCAGTTTCTGAGGCCCGAAACTTCAGAATTGGAGAACTGAAACTTCAGCTCCTTAGGACAAAGTCCTGAGTCTCTGAGGAATTAATCCTCAAATTCCTTAATATCTCAATATTGAATGAAACCTCAGAGGAGATGAGGCGTATAACTAACCACCTCTGCATCTATGTAGACTGAATATTCAATCCTACAACAGGTTTCTCAACCTCTGCATATTTTAATGATGGTATTTTAGGATTGAATTATAGATCTCCAGTTTCCAAGGACTGAAACTTCAGTATCTTAGGACAGAGTTCTTAAATTCCGAGGAAGTAATCCCCATAATCTGAGGGCTGAATCTTTAATCTGTGAGGAAATCCTCAATATTGACTGAAACCTCAAACTCTCAAGAGGATGAATCATCTGCCATCCATCCATCAATGTACACTTAATCTTAAAAACAGATTTCTCAATCTCTAAATTTGATTGAATTCTGGATCTCCAGTCTCCGATGACTGATGCCTCATAGGACAGAGTCCTTAGTTTCCAAGGAATTATTCCTCATACCCTGAGGATTAAAACTTTAGTCTCTGAAGAATACTCTGATGACTAACTTCTTAGTATCTGAGGCTTGAATTCTGAATCCTTATTCCTTGAGGCTTGACTCCTCAGAACCTGAGGACGAAACACTCATTCTCTGAGTACTTAAACCTCAGACTTTCAGGACAGAATCCTTAGTCTTTTTTTATCTGAGTAATGAATTGTCAGTATCTGAATACTGAACCACCAGTCTAAATTATTTCTCTACACTGAGGACTGAAACCTTAGGCTTTGAATGATTATTCCTCATACTCTGATAAATAAATCTGTAGTATCTGAGGATTGAATTCTGAATCAGTAGTCCCTGAAGCATGACCTGAGGACAGAACACTCATTCTCTGAGTACGGAAACCTCAGACTTTCAGGACAGAATCCTCAGTGAGAGCTGAGTCTTTTTTATCTGAGTAATGAATTGTCAGTATTTGAATGCTGAACCCACAGTCACTAAGGCCTGAATCCTTAGTTCATTTGGGTTGACTATAAAGAATCTAAGGACATCAGAGTTTCATGAAAAAATCTGAATCTCTGAGAATTTAATCCTCAGTTCCAGGGTTTGATTCGGATTTGAGAACTACATATTCAGACTTTCAGGTCAGAATTCTAAGTGAGCGCTGCGTCTTCTATATTTGAGGACACAAGTATTAGGACTCAATTATTAGTATATAGTATATAGTTCATTGGGGCTGACTATGAAGAATCTGAGGACATCAGAGTTTCATGAAAAAATCTGAGACTTTGAGAATTTAATCCTCAGTTCCAGGGTTTGATTCGGATTTGAGAACTACATATTCAGACTTTCAGGTCAGAATTCTAAGTGAGCGCTGCGTCATCTTTATTTGAGGAATCAATTTTTAGTATATGAATACTAAACCCTCAGCCCTTAGTTCATTGTTCCAAATAATATAAGGACTGAATACTGATATTTTCATCGACTCTCAGAACAGTTTCTTAGTATTTAACCCTCAGTATCTGTAGACTGAATTCTCAAGCTTTGAATAATGAAACCTCAGACTCTGATGGCTGCATCCAAAATCGCTGAAGAAGTATTCTTTCGCCTTTCCCTGTAGGTCTAAATCCTCAGTCCATGAGCACTGAATCCTTAGTTCATGGGGACTGAATCTGAGGACATTAGACGTTCAGAAAAGAATACGGAGTCTCTGAGCATTGTATCATCAGCATCAGCTTTGAATTTTGAAACTTCAGGCTCTAATGACAGAATCGTCCTAAGGCTCTGAGGGATGAATTCCCTGCTCACTGGTCAATCAGTCTTCTCCTATTTAAAGAATTAATCATAGAAATAAATTTTAGTCGTTAAAGAATCCGGGACCTCTGGAGACATCAGAGCTGATTTTCCAAGTCAACAATGAGATTTGATTTTTCGCATTCTTCGATGACCTAGAAAAAATTAGTCCGTGAGATATCCGCACACAGATTCCTTCGTTTCTGTGTATAAATTTCCGATACACTACGATTACCCGTCTCTTCGGGTCATTGATTACCTGTTCTTAAGGATTGATTTCACAGTATCTAGATATTGGATCTGCAGCCTATGATTACAGGAACGATATTCTTCGAATAACGTATTTTTAGTCTTTTCTTGAATCTTCAGATTTTAGGGTCACTAAAGGAACTGTTCTTTTGTATGTCTTAGAATTAAATACTTAGTCTCTCAGGTCTAATTCCAAAGCCTCTGTAGATTGACTTCAGAGTCTATGAGGATAGGGACAATATGATATTGCCTCTATGATCTGATTAAGGGTTAACTTATCTTAAATCAGAATTCAGACCCTAGTCCTTTAGAACTGATTCCCGTTCCTGGGTCTCTTAATGCTGACTCCTCAATCTACGTAAACAGATTCTTCAGATAGAAATCCAAAGGATTAAATTCGATCTTCTGCCAACCGTGTTCCTCAGCCCTGAACACAAATTTCTCAGTTCTATATAGAATGTATGGAATATATTTTCATATAGCTTCTATTTTTCTATAGATTTCCACAGTCCCAATTTCTTAGATGAGAAGTATCATTTTAAAATGTTTAATACTCGTCAACAACACGAGGTTGTAGTTTTGATATCTAAAAAACACACAAACATATCAAAATTCAATACTAATTTTAATTTTATTTTTTACAGTTAATACCACCCACAGATGGCACCACTTTACAACATCAACTAGTTGATGGCCTTCCGCCACATATGCTCTCCTCCAACATCATTCCAGACGCCAGCAATGGTGGTGCTGCCACAATTCTAACACATCCCAATGCAGCAACATGGGCCATGCGACAATATCATCAGGCGCCAACGCAAACCATGGATCATCCACCACAAGCCTCGTCGCCAATGTTGAGCCAACAGTCGTCACCATCGAGTAGTCGTGCCACAAGTCCCAATCGTACATCGTCATGCGATAGCGGTGGCGGTCTAATGCAGCAACAACAACAACATCAGCCATCACAAAATCCCTCCCAGACACGTAACATGTCACAACGTTTAGCGGGTATGAAGAATATAGGTATAAGACGTCCATCGGCTGAGACAACACCACCACCACAGATGACCCAAATGGGTGGAGGTGAATTGATAATGCCCACGAGTATGAAACATATACAGGAGGTAAGTGAGGGGATGAGATAATCTTGTTGATGATATTTTTTTAATAATTCCTTTTTATACTTCTTCCAGGTGGTTATGAACAATGAAACAACTGGAAATCAATTACAAAATCTAATACGCAATGGTTTTACCCGGTCCGGCAATCATCCGCGCATTAAGGCCAACACCTATATACCACCACATCAGCAGCAGCAACAGCAGCAACAACAACAATCGCCAGTCAACCAACATTATCAGGGTAATTTTGCTGTCAATGCCGGTCTAACATATGCCATGCAAAATATGTCCATGTCTGATATGTCATCCAGTGGCCATCACAGCATGGATGGCAGTAGCACTATGACAAGTATGAATTCCAACAAAAGTACGGGCAGTGATTCTGGTAGTTCCATTGGTTCATCCGGTGAAATATCACCACCGGAAACACCCACGCTTATGATGAGCAATGCCACAACAAATCCCGCCATGCGAGGTGGTGATGGCCAACAGTCACAGCAGCAGCAGCAACAACCAACACAGAAACATCATCAGCCCTCACAGTTGAGTTATAACAAACAGATGGGCCTACAACGTTTAAATGGCCGATCTGAAAAAATGTCCTCCGCTGGTGGTGGTGGAAATAATGTGATGTCCAACAGTGCTATACTCTATGCCCAGACAGCTCAGCAACAGCAGCAGCAACAACAACAGCAACAGCAGCAACAGTCAGCCAATCAACAAGCCATATATGCCGAAATGATGTTGGGCCCGGGCCCGGCAAATGTCGGCTCCACAAATGTCATGCAAACCTCCATGACCAACAACAATCCCGGTGGCAATCCTGCAGCAAATGTGGTTTCCAGCAACAACAACATGGTGGGTAATAACACCGTGCTAATCAGTTCACCCTCGGCCGCGGCTGGTACAGCAGCCACACTGGGCAATGTCCTGTCAACGAATTCGGTGTTGTTGCAATCGGCCCACCAGCAACAGCAATACAATGCCACATATCCTTATCATGCGGCAGCAGCTGCTGCAGCTCAACATTTGGCCGCGACAACACGTCCGCAAATTATGACCCACAATCCCGGTATGGCGCCGCCACCACACAGCACTTTCCGTGTGCCTAGTTTTCAGCTGCCACCCAATGGCGGTGAACTGCTGTATCAAACCTATCATCCACCTGGTATAGCATTTTTGTCGGGAGCTCCAGCACCGCCACCCGGTGCCCCACCTGGTAGCCTGAGGAGTACGAATAGTGGAGCCGCTGTCAACCAACCGCCACCAACGCCACAACAAATTCCAGCGCCAACAGGACAGCAGCAGGCGGCGGGGCAACCGCCACAGCTGCAACAGACACCACAAGCCACAGTTCTAGCCTCACCCTACAGTTCACTAAGTGTGAGTTTAAGTACGAAACCCCTGTCCTGCTACAACTGCGGTTCACAGACCCACAGTGGGCGGGAATGCCAGGAGGCGTCGATGGACGATGTGACACGTAGCGCCATTTATAAATTAGACTATTCACAGGCAGCGTCGGGAGCGGGGGCGGGAACACCAAGTGCGGCTGCCTCCACACCTGCCAATGCCTCCTCCAATCAGCAGCAACAACAACAATCTGTAAGCAACAGTGCATCAGAATCTTCAATATCGTCGTCGGGAACAACGACGCATCATAAAAGTCATGACAGCAGCGCTGTTAATTCCCTGTCATCATCGTCATCGGTGGCATCGGCGTCCTCTGTTTCAAATACAACGCTGGCAGCGGCGGCCACAGCGACAGCGGGGGCAAAATGAAGGGACAACACGAACCCGAACAACAACAACAAAGTGAGTTTTATTCATAGATAAAAACAAAAACCATAATCATAAACAAAACAGAAAAAAGAAATGAAAATGGTGTTCAATCATGATCCAGATGTTGGAGGAAGAAGAAGACGTAAGACTATATATGTATATAAATCTATATATACACACAGACACCACATACAGACCACATATATATAGAGGTAGATGCTAATAGGTTTAAACTGGATTTAAGCGTAAGGTTATACGTTCGCAAAACAACAAAAAAAGAAAAAACACAGAAAATGAAAAAAAAACAACAAAACAAATATATGGAACTTTATTATAGTGATATACAACAATAATTACAAAAACAAGGAATCAAAAATACGAATTCAAATACTAAACAAGAAGAAGGGTTATGGCGAAGCAGAAATAAAACGATCAAACATCATAAATAAATCAATTTACTTCGTTTGAAAACAATAGTTGTTAACTATTTTGAGATTGTAAATTTGAATTGTTGATGATTATTCTTGAGTAACCAATCTTTATTGCCTATAACATAAAGTTATAATAACATAAAGTATATAAAAATTCAAATACTTTTTTTGCAGATTAATGAAAATTTATAACACTTCTTCTTTTCCTCACTATAACCCTTCTTCTTTTCCTCTTCTACTATTCTTCGCCTGTATTTAAGTATATATATGTATAAGCGCGTGTTTTATTCTTGTTTATTTTTTTTTTTTAAATTAAGAATGATTAATATGTCTATGTTGTTATTTGACATAAGCATATTTTTTTAAGTAAATAATTTGACGATTTTTTTGGTTAAAGAAAATTTTTCTTTTTTTAATTTTTATTATTATTATTATTGATATTTAAATACAAAAAAACATGTTTTAATTATTATAAGTTTTGTTATTTTGGAAAAAATATTTAAAGTAATTTATTTTAGAAACCCACAAAAAGAAAACGAATAAAAAATTGTAAAATACTGTAAAAAAATAATAAAAAAGCAACAAAAAGTAATAGAGATAACAAAAACTAAAAAAACCCAATTAGGTGTCCTTTTTTATTTTTTTTTTTTGTAAAAAATATTTTTCTTCCCATTTATAATTAAATTTCTGTGTCCAATTACGAAGACCAAATACCTTTGTAAAATCCCTTAAACATTGAAACCCCTCTTTTTTTACAAATTTTCTAAAAGAAAGTTTTTGAGGGAAATAAGCTGAAGGGCATATTGACTTGATTTTATGCATGATCAGATATGGAAGATTTTATAGGCAACCAGAAATTTGATTTATAGGTGATCAAATACAGAAGTCTTTATAGACGATCAGAAAATTACCTTCTTCATCAGCAAAATGCCTCTATGGACACGCTAAAGGATACAGGGAGCCTTTATAGCGAGCTAAAGGAAGTACTTATAGAAGAAGGGACGACATTTTTCCTAGATATGCTGGGTATTCATAGACTAGCCCAGCGGAATCATAGAAGAGCTGTGAAAGCTGGATTCTTTATAGGCGATCTGAAACAGGAAGTCAACTTTTATGAAATCCGTGAAATATTGAAACCGCCTTTTTATATAAGTTTTCAAGAAGAACAGCATACTAATAAATAAGAGGCGACATTGGACTAGGCTAGGGAAATATTGACCTGATTTATAGTTGATCATATACAGAAGACTTTATAGACGAACAGAAAATAATCTTCTTCATTTGCAAAATGAGTCCATAGACAAGCTGAAGGAATTCTTTATATGTAAGCTAAGGGAAGTCTTTTAGGTCGAACTAAAGCTGAGTCTGTATAAACTAGCCCTGCGGAATCATAGATCAGCTGAAAGCTGAATTCTTTATAGGCGGTCTGAAGCAGGAAGTCTTTTATAAAAAGCTAAATGCGAGAGGAGATTTATTGACAGCTTAAAGGCCAGAACGTCAGCTAAAGCAGGGGACCACAGGTGACCAATTTTCAACCGCAAGAAATGCCTTAATAGACCTCTAAAAGAAAGTCTTTTAGAGGTGTGTTGCAGCTGGGAGTCTTTTAAAAATGAGAAGAGGCTTCCGAGCTGGCGGAAGTCTTTATGAATGAGCTGAAGTTATTTTTTTTTTTGACTAGCTGAAGCAGTAAGTCTTCATAGACGAGCTAAAAGTCTGAAGGATGAAGTGTAGCAAGGTGTCATTAATGAGACTCCCTTCAGCTCTGGAGTCTTTTTAGATGATCTGAAGGTAAGGGAGTCATTACAGACGAACTGAAGCCGGGTTTCTTCATAGACGAACTGAGGGGAGTTTTTATAGACGAACTGAAGGTAGTCTTTATAGACGAACTGAAGGGAGTTTTATAGACGATTAGAAGGGAGTCTTTATAGACGAGCTGAAGGAAGTCTTTATAGACGACCTGAAGGGAGTCTCTATAGATTACCTGAAGGGAGTCTCTATGGATGACCTGAAGGGAGTCTTTATAGACGAGCTGAAGGGAGTTTTTATAGACGAGCTGAAGGGAGTATTTATAGACGACTTGAAGGTAGTCTTTATAGACGACTTGAAGGTAGTCTTTATAGACGACTTGAAGGTAGTCTTTATAGACGAACTGAAGGGAGTCTCTATAGATGACCTGAAGGGAGTCTCTATAGACGAGCTGAAGGGGGTCTTTATAGACGAGCTGAAGGGAGTCTTTATAGACGAGCTGAAGGGAGTTTTTATAGACGAGCTGAAGGGAATATTTATAAACGACTTGAAGGTAGTCTTTATAGACGACTTGAAGGTAGTCTTTATAGACGAACTGAAGGGAGTCTTTATAGACGAGCTGAAGGGAGTCTTTATATTCGACCTGAAGGGGATTGTTATAGACGAGCTGAAAGGAGTCTTTATAGACGACTTAAAAAGGAAGTAGATAGGACCATGAAATTCCGTTGAAAATCAATATTTTAGAATTCACTATTTAGATTTTAGAGTACTGAGTCTGTATTCTAACTAAATTGAGGTTATCTAATCAGAATTTAATTATTTTTTTTATATACTTTATATTTATTTTTTTTAATTAAATAATTTTTTTTTACATTTATTTTTTATTTAACAAATTTGTATTTAATTTAATTTTGAAAAAAAAAAACACGCAACCATATATACATATATATCTTGTATGAGTGTATAACTTTTATTCTATAGCTTAAATCCATGTTATGGCCTAAATGCCTGCTCTGGTAAATGTTTGGTGTGATACGTCTTCACAAAACTCTGGCACGATAAGGAAAATAAAAAAGCAAAATAATATTAAGTTCCACTATAAAGAAAAGAAATGCTCTTCTTCAGAAAATTTTGTGAGAAAAATATGAAGAAGAATAAGTGTTCATGTTGAGGGCGGTTCACAGCCATCTTCAGCATTACAACCCCTCCTTAAGAAGAAATTTACAGAAGATTTATGAAGAAGGAACAATTGAAATTGGTCGGATGTGGGGTCTAAGGTAAGGCTACATGTGTTATGATTTTTCTCCTCAAAATAGGATTACCTCGAATTCGTAATTTCGATATGGTAATCCTGTAAGTTGAAAAAATCATCAACATAAAGCAGCCGTACTTACTATCCTTCCTACCCTACCGAAATGTTTAGATTTGATAATAAGCAAACATAATGTGTATGTGTTTTTATACATAAAACAAAAACAATTTAGTAGTAATTTATAATCATTAAACAAATAAATTTAAACGTAAATTTTTAATTTTAAATAAACTGATACTGATATATGAGAAGAAGAAGAAGAAAAAAGGCGGAAATAAAATTTCACGCTTTTTTTTAAATTATTATTATTTTAAATATATTTTTCTTTGTCTCTTAAAAGAAATAGTGTGTAAGTAAGGTAAACAAAAACAACAACAAATTACTCTATTTATTAAGTAACAAATATATAAACAAACAAAAAATTATATATTTAAAAAAAATTAAAATTTTATTAGTGAAAAAAAAAATTATTATTAAAATGGAAAAAAACAACACAAAAAATCCCTAGTGTATTTTCTTTAAGTGTTTAAAGACTAAGTAAAATTATATATAAATATAATGTATGAAAAAACAAACAACACAAAAAATATATATATTATTATATATTAGACAAAAAAGTATGTAAGAAAACAAAAAATAATAAGAATGTTAGGTTAACTTTATTAAAAACACAGAAGAAGACGAAAAGAAAAGTACTCTGAAAAAAAATGAAAACTGGAAACAAAATTACAATGTACAATAGCAAAAAATCGAAAAAACAGAATATTTATAAGTTAATATTATTTATAATACAGGGACTGAATAAGCGAGGAGGCTCACAAAATTCGATTTTTTATACCACCTGTGCAGAGTCTTTATAGACGAACTGAAGCTCAGGGAGTCTTATAAGCGAGATGAGACCTTCAGGAGCTGAAGCAGGGAGTCTTTATAGACGAGCTGAAGCAGGGAGTCTTTATAGACGAGCTCAAGCAGGGAGTCTTTATAGACGAGCTGAAGCAGGGAGCCTTTATAAACGAGCTCAAGCAGGGAGTCTTTATAGACGAGCTCAAGCAGGGAGTCTTTATAGACGAGCTGAAGCAGGGAGTCTTTATAGACGAGCTGAAGCAGGGAGTCTTTATAGACGAGCTGAAGCAGGGAGTCTTTATAGACGGGCTGAAGCAGGGAGTCTTTATAGACGAGCTGAAGCAGGGAGTCGTTATAGACGAGCTGAAGCAGGGAGCCTTTATAAACGAGCTCAAGCAGGGAGTCTATATAGACGAGCTCAAGCAGGGAGTCTTTATAGACGAGCTCAAGCAGGGAGTCTTTATAGACGAGCTGAAGCAGGGAGTCTTTATAGACGAGCTGAAGCAGAGAGTCTTTATAGACGGGCTGAAGCAGGGAGTCTTTATAGACGAGCTGAAGCAGGTAGTCTTTATAGACGAGCTGAAGCAGGGGGTCTTTGCAGACGAGCTGAAGCAGGGAGTCTTTATAGACGAGCTGAAGCAGGGAGTCTTTATAGACGAGCTGAAGCAGGGAGTCTTTATAGACGAGCTGAAGCAGGGAGTCTTTATAGACGAGCTGAAGCAGGGAGTCTTTATAGACGAACTGAAGCAGGGAGTCTTTATAGACGAACTGAAGCAGGGAGTCTTTATAGACGAGCTTATGCAGGGAGTCTTTATAGACGAGCTGAAGCAGGGAGTCTTTATAGACGAGCTGAAGCAGGGAGTTCTTATAGACGAGCTGAAGCAGGGAGTCTTTGTAGACGAGAGTCCTGATAGACTTCATCCTCCTCCTTAGAGAGTGTATTTATAGACAAGCTGAAAATTTAAACGATTTATAGGCAAGCTAAGGTCAGTTAGACTTTGCTGTAATTCAGTGAGTATTTATAGACGGACTGAAACATGACTCGTCAGAGACCAACTGAAGGCCATAAATTCTTTATAGGCGAGCTATCACCTTTATAGACCAGAGAGAATCTTGAAGAACAGAGGAACTTTTAACAGCCACTCTTTATAAACGAGCTAGAGATCAGGTAGGGTTTTAGGCGAGCTGAAGGTCTGATTGTTTTTATAGGTCGAAAGAAGTCAGAATGTCTTTATAGGCCTTCTCCTACTCCTCCAGACATTATATTAGCGAGAGTCTTTATAGGTAAACTGGCGGTCAGGTAGAATTCCTTAGGCGAGCTGTTGGTCAGGGAGTATTAATATTCGAGCTGAAGTCTTTATAGACAAGCTACAACCCTTATAGATCAACTGAATGTCCGGGAGGATCTTGAAGATCGGGGAACTTTTAAAAAATCAATTAAAGGTCAGGAACTCTTTATAAATGGGCTATAGATCAGGGAAGCTTTATAGGCGTGTTGAGGGCCTGGTTGTTTTTATAGGCCAGTCGAAGTCAGACAGTCTGGATAAATCTCCTGCAGGCCATCTTTGAAAATTAGAGAGATTTCTTCAAGGCCAATAGGCAGCCTTTATAGATTATCTGAAAATCTAAAGGATTTATAGACAAGCTGGCGGTCAGGTAGACTTTCTTAGGCGAGCTGTAGGTCAGGTAGTATTTATAGACCAGCTGAAGCAGTTAGTGAAGGCAAAGATGCCTTTATATGCAAGCTGCCACCTTTATAATCTAACTGAAAATTAGGGAGGTCATGTTTTTTTTTTATAAATGACCTATAGATCAGGGACACTTTATAGGCGAGTCTCAAGCCCGGTTGTTTTTATTAGCTAGCTGAAGTCAGAGAGCCCAGAGAGGAGGCTCGAATCAGTTATTAATTAGCTGGAACTCAGAGAGTCTAGTTGTAGATATACCTTAGAGTAGATATTTCCTTGATCACAGTAAAATTCGATATCGACCTGAGCCCTTTTGTCTGCCAAGTCGTATGTCCCTCCGTTTGTCTATAGAAATCACGAATAAATCTCGCAATATTTTAGATAGAGCTTTGAAATTTTTTCACATAAACTGCTACTACTCCTAGGATATTTGGTATATCCTCTGTCCAAGTTTTTGTGTAGTCTCCATATAACGATGCCGATCTATTATGGATTTTCTGAAAGTTTTATCCGTTTTTTTTCAATGGAAGTGGCTGTAAATTTATATTCGGTCTTCGAAGTCGGTGGAAAACTTCTTTGCAGAGAATTGTCAATATGTGTTCACCGCGGTTAAGCCTAATTTTAGACACGAAAATGGCTGTTATTAGTCGTTCCGAGGTATTGAAGTGTGAAAAACATCACTGCGGAAGATATTCAATATACTCCCATGCTTGTGGGAAATCTCGATATAAATATCACTTCCATTTTAGGTAATTTAATGGCCCTAGGCACATTTTTCATTCGAAGTGATTGAAGTTTCGGGGAAATTCCCATATTAATATCTACCCATATTTTAAGTAATTTAATGGCCATAGGCTTATTTTCAAAGAAGTATGTGAAGTTTGGTATTCCAGATTCTTAGAGGGTAAATAGATTATCCATGATTTGACAAAGCCTCCATATAAGAAGGTTCCACTAATTTTTAGGTATTTTGGAGGTCTTAGATAACTTTGATTAAGAGATCTTCCTTCGAAACAAGAATTAATCTTTCCCGGTCATCATGATTGTTTTTCTCAGTGTATTTTGTTAGCCTCCTTGCCCTTTCAGTCCCCGTATTATTTTGTACAATAGAAAAAAAAACATACAAAAAACCTATACACATATTTATAAGTAACATACAAAATAAATAAAAAACATTTTTAAAAGTTTTAATTTTTATTCTCCACATTGTTTTTATATACATATATTTATATATATAGGCTTGTATATTTAGTTTTATTTTTAATCTAATATAATTTTTTTTGTTTGTCAATAGTACTCTATTATTTAGTTAGTCTATACAAATGTTTCTAATTTTTATTCTATTTTGCAAAATCAAATAACTATTATTTAGAAAAAAAAAACAGATAATAAAAATACAACAATTAAGACAGATTTGTTTATTTTTTTTCCTGAATTAACATACCGCCATCCAGTCAACCAAAAAAAAAAAGAAAAATTAAAAAAAATACGAAAAAACATTTCACAGTTATTATTTTATAAAAAAATTATTTTATAAAAATGTTATTATTATTAATTGTGTAAAACCAGAAATAGTTAATGTTTAATGGGTCTAATACAACAACAAAAAACTCTCTATATACACACACATAAATTTAATAAATTAAAAAGAAATAAAAAAATAATAATAACACTAGTTTACAACAAAAAAACAAACAAACCAACAAAAAAAAAGGATTCAAAATAAAATGTGTTGTCTGCTTCATAGAAATAAAAAAATGGAGATTGGTTTTTTATTGCATTGGGAAAAATAAAAAAAAAAAAAATTGGGCACCGAATTTAAAAGAAGAAATACTGGAATTTGGAGTACCACTCCCTGAAACAGATAAGCTGCAACCAAAAAAATCCGATTAAATAAAAATTACCTCAATGTAAGTCGGCCAGTGGGACCAAAAGGTATCAATATAAAATATAATTTTTTAAACAAATTTTTATAATCTATTTTTTTATTTTTAGAATAAATTGCAAAGATGATCCTGCCCAAATATGTTTGGGTTTAAAAGGTAACTAACAAATTAATAAATTCTTTTTATCCTTAAAAATAATTTTGTTACAGGCTTGTTACAGAACGGTTGTTCCATAAGCAGAGCTTAAAAAAGATTTCCAAACGCTTCGGTCTTGTGCGCATCTCCTTCAATTTGAAAGGCCACGTTCCAAGATGTTGTTTTCTACTTGGTCTTTCCATCTGATTCGTGGCCTTCCCCTTCTACGGGAACCATCAGCTGGTTCGCTTTTATATGCCTTTTTTGAGCTGGGGCATTCTCATTCATTCGCACAACATGGCCTAGCCATCGTAATCGCTGCAGCTCAATACGACTGACTATGTCGGAGTCCAGACACACTTTGGCAGACTCCCACTCAATTTATTCAAAGGTGGATGTTACCGCTCGCAATGTTGGACCCATTATATCGATGTCATCGGCGTAGGCGAGTAAAATGTATTGTTTGGTGTACAGAGTGTCATTTCTGTTCACCTTTTGCGTCTCGTATGACCTTTTCCAGCAGGATATTAAAAAGGTCACAGGACAAACTGTCACCTTGTCTGAATCCTCGTTCGGTATTAAAGGGCTCCGAGAGGTCCTTTCCGACTCTAACTGCTGATCTTGTGCCAGTTAAAGTTATCCTGCATAGCCGTATTAATTTTGCAGGAATGCCAAACGTAGACATGGCTTTAAACACCTCTGAACGGATAGGGCTATCGAATGCGGCTTTAAAGTCGACGAATAGGTGTAATGTGTCGATGTGGTTTTCGTGGGTTTTTCCAGGATTTGGCGCAGAGTGAAAATCTGGTCAATGGTGGATTTGCCAGGTCTGATGCCGCACTGGTATGGTCCAATAATGTCATTGACTATTGGCTTCAGTCGTTCACACAGCACGCTGGATAGCACTATATACGATGGGAAGGATAATTATTCCTCTATAGTTGGCAAATATCGTCTTGTCTCCTTTTTTGTGCACGGGAGACAGGATGCTGAGGTTCCAATCATTGGGTATGCATTCCTCTAGCCAAATTGTACTAATCCTCTGGTACATGATCCTTACCAGCATCTGACCACCAGTCTTGAATAGTTCGGCTGCCCTGCTGCTTTATTATTCTTCAGCCGATAGATTGCTATTCTGACTTCATGTTGGCTAGGTGCTATACACTCTTTACCGTCATCTATTATTGGTTCTGAGGTATCTTCTTCGCCGCTACTATTTGATACCAGAAGTTTTTCAAAATGTTCCTTCCAGATACTCAGAACGCTGTCTGTATCTGTCACCAGGTTTGTTTCTTCATATCTAAAGGACGATGTGCCTGCACCAAAGCCTTCGGTTTGGTGCTTTACTCGTGTTAAAATTTTCGGACTTCATTCTGAAATAAATATATAATGTCACAGTATTATATAATTGCAGAATTCCCTCTAACCATTGCTGCAAAATTCATAAAAATCGGTTAAGTATTTCCGGAGTTATTCGAATTTCAATTCTACCATGCTCAGAAATATACTTTCTGTTCGATGCTGGGCGCCTATTACCAAAAAATGAAAAACATGAAAAAAAAATCGATCTTGCAAAAATGGGATTTTTTTCTCTGCATGCAGCTACAGTGTGTGTATGTGTAAGTAAATATATTTTACATAAATCACATACAATCACACCTACATATCAAGCAACAAGAAATTGCACGCACCTCGAACTGCCCTTTGCCCCCACAAGTATGCTATAATTTTCATACAACAGCAAACGAGATTATGAAAACAATTGTTGCCCTTTTTAAAAGATCGATTTTTGTGTGGTTTTTCATTTTCAGGTAATAGGCGACCAGAATCGAGTAGGAGGTGTATTTCGGACCATCGTTAAATATCTCGGCAACTACTAAACCAATTTTTATAATGTTTTCAGATATGGTTACAGGAAATTGCGAGCTCTGTTAAAATGGTTCACAGCATGTTTAGCACAAATTCTTTAAAAAATCCACGCCTCATGGCCTTTGGTATCCTGGCAAAAATTCTTTAAAAAAAATCCAAGCCTCATGACATTTGGTATCCTGGCAAAAATTCTTTAAAAAAAATCCAAGCCTCATGACCTTTGGTATCCTGGCAAAAATTCTTTAAAAAAAATCCAAGCCTCATGACCTTTGGTATCCTGGCAAAAATTCTTTAAAAAAAATTCCAAGCCTCATGATCTTTGGTATCCTGGCAAAAATTCTTAAAAAAATCCACGCCTCATGGCCTTTGGTATCCTGGCAAAAATTCTTTAAAAAATCCACGCCTCATGGCCTTTGGTATCCTGGCAAAAATTCTTTAAAAAATCCACGCCTCATGGCCTTTGGTATCCTGGCAAAAATTCTTTAAAAAATCCACGCCTCATGGCCTTTGGTATTCTGGCGGTTCTGCCATATTTTCATATTATTTCCAGATCATTTTCGATTATCATCATACGGAATCCGAGCCCAACAACCTGAAATGAAAAAAGATAAATTAGAAATTTATAAACAAAATATTTTTTTCAAGCTTCTACAAAAGACGTGGATTTTTAAAAAATATTATTTTCAAGGTCCAATATAATTTTATCTATTTAACCTTCAATTGTCACAAGCTCCCCAGCTGTTAATCGGGTTGCCATCTAAGAAGGGTATCATCATAAATAATTCATAGTTTCTTTATTATTATGATTAAAAGCTAATAATGTTGTTCATTGTTGTTGTTGTTGTTTTTGCTTTATAAAATAATTACGGAAATTAAAACTAAAGTCATACCTCCAAAACCTTGTTAGGCGTCTTGGTGATGAATAGAAGCAGCAGCTCTAGTTTTAGTTGGCGGATGTATTGGTTTGTGTGTCATCACTTGATGGAACATTTCTTAAGGCATTAAAGATATAAAGGGGGAGGAGGAGGAGGAAGAGGTGGCTTAAATGCAGGCTTAATGCCTAAACTCATTGATGGTAATCAACGAAGTTTGTGAAGAGAGAGAAACATATGAATGAATGATTTGTTTCGCTCTCTTTGAAACGAATGCGAGCATAGGGAAGGTGGTATAGGTAATGGGGAAGATAAAATATCGATTATTAGAAGCGAATAGAATACCATATACAAATATTTTCCTCAACAGAAGACTGAGCCCAATTTTTCTAAATGAGTACAGGTGTTAAATGAATACCAAATGACCTCTAAGTGGAATCTCCATAGCCCACCCTCGTAACTGCAGTGGGGTATTTTTCTTCACTTAACTGAACATGATCGCCGCTTAGCACTTGCAATCATTGCCCAGAGCGCGGTGGTGGTAGTTCAGCTTTGTTGCAAGAGAGTGGTATTAAAACGGAAAACCGCAACAACAACAACAATAAGGTAGAGTACTCTTGTTACAACAAGAGTAACAACGACTGGGGTAAGACAGAGCCCAACAGGTGTTTTACAGCGCTTTAAACAATGGCGATGATGAGGTGAATAATGAAGCGGTATTTTTATGGTAGTGTTGGTGGCACAGTGTTCCAAGAACAATTTGAAGTAAAAAAATATTTTTTCCAAAGATTGGATTTTTTACAAATATTTTTTAATGTCCATAACCTAGGCCTGGTGGCAGATACAGACAGCGTACTGAGGATCTGCAAGGAGCATTTTGAAAACCTTCTGGTATCAAATAGTAGCGGTAAAGAGCATACCCCAGAACCAATAAAAGACGATGGTATAGAGTGTATACCACCTAGCCATGATGAAGTCAGAATAGCAATTAATCGGCTGAAGAATAATAAAGCAGCAGGTGCCGATGGGTTTCAATCTGGTGGTAAGATGGTGGTAAGGAGCATGCACCAGCTGATTAGTACAATTTGGCTAGAAGTATGCATGACCAAGGATTGGAACCTCAGCATCCTGTGTTACTTACTTAGCTGGCTTGAGACAGAACTTTCCTTCCATAAGCCGAGCTTAGAAAAGATTTCCATGCGCGTCGGTCTTTTGCGCAGTTTTTCCAATTTGAAAGAACATTATCGGCGATGTTGTCTTCGACTTGATCTTTCCAACGTATTCTTGGCCTTCCCCATCTGCGTGAACCATCAGCTGGTTCACTTTTATATGCATTCCGGACTGGGGCATCTTCATCCATTCTCACAACATGACCTAGCCAACGTAGTCGCTGCAGCTCAATTAATACAACTCATGGTTCATGGTTCACCGTCGACGCACATCGGCACGTAGATCTTTCGGAAAAAATTTCTTTCAAACACCCCAAGAGCTGCCTCATCTGCTTGCACAAGTACCCATGCTTCAGATCCATATAATAGCACCGGTAGTATCAGCGACTTATAAAGTGTGAGTTTGGCCTGGCGGGAGGTGGCCTTGTTTCTAAATTGCTTACTGAGGCCATGGTAGCATCTGTTGGCCATCACAATCCTTTTCCGAATTTCAAAACTGATGTCATTCGTTTTATTTATGGCGGTACCAAGGTATATAAAATCTTTTACTACCTGGAAGCTGTAATTCTCAAGTTCTACTGTTGGTCCGAGTCTACTGGACGTCTTGCGCGTTGATACCATCAGCTTGGTCTTCTCGCCGTTTACTGCCAGACCCACTTTGGTAGACTCCTTTTCAATTTTTTCAAAGGTGGCTGTTACCGCTCTCAATGTTCGACCCATTACATCGATGTCATCGGCGTAGGTGAGTAACATGTGTTGTTTGGTATACAGAGTGGCATTTCTGTTCACTTTGCCTCTCGTATGACCTTTTCCAGCAGGATGTTAAAAAGATCACACAACAAACTGTGACCTTGTCTAAATCCTCGTTCGGTATTGAAGGGCTCCAGTAGGTCCTTTCCGACTTTAACTGCTGACTTTGTGCCACTTAATGTTATCCTGCATAACAGTATTAATTTTGCAGGAATGCCAAACGTAGACATGGCTTTAAAGACCTCTGAACGGGTAGGGCTATCGAATGCGGCTTTATAGTCGACGAATAGGTGGAATTTGTCAATGTGTTTTTCGTGGGTCTTTTCCAAGATTTGGCGCAGAGTAAAAATCTGGTCAATGGCGGAATTGCCAGGTCTGAAGCCGCATTGGTATGGTCCAATAATGTCATTGACCATTGGCTTCAATCGTTCACACAACACGCTGGATAGCACTTTATATGCGATGGGAAGGAGACTTATTCCTCTATGTTTGGCACATATCGTCTTGTCTCCTTTTTTTGTACACGGGACACAGGATGCTTATTGGGCATGCTTACCTTTAGCCAAACTGTACTAATCAGCATGTGCATGATCCTGATCAGCATCTGACCACCAGTCTTGAATAGTTCGGCTGGTAACCCATCGGCTCCTGCTGATTCATTGTTCTTGAGCGTTTAATTGCTTTTATGACCTCATCTTGGCTAGGTGGTATACACTCTATACCGTCATCTATTATTGGTTCTGGGGTATCCTCTTCACCGCTACTATTTGATACCAGAAGCTTTTCGAAATGCTCCTTTCAGATCACCAACACGCTGTCTGTTACTGTCACGAGGTTTCCTTCTTCATCTCTACGGGAGGATGTGCCTGCACCAAAACCTTCGATTTGGTGTTTTACTCGTTGGTAACATTTTCGGACTTCATTCTGACTCCTGTACATCTCGATTTGCTCACGCTCACGTTTTCTTGTTCTTTCTTCTTTTTTCTGAAAACACGTTCCTCCTCTCTCCTTTTCTCTCGATAATTCTCCATCACATTACATGTTGCTACTGTCTGCTGGGTTGCCCTATACGCTGCGTTTTTCAGATCGGTAGCATTACGACACTCCTGATCGTACCATGGGTTTCTTGGTGGTGGTTTTTGGTACCCAAGTGTTGCTTTTGCTGCAGTTTGTAGGGAGTGGGCAATTCTTTGCCATTGTGCTTCTGTAGTATTATCGGGACAAGAAGTGCTTTCGTCAAGCTGGGTGCTACCTGTTGTGTTTTCAGCTTTTCAACGTCGAGTTTCCGTGTTGTGTTAGATCGCACCATTGCTGCAACATTAAGACAAGTGCGAATCTTGGCTGCCACATGGTAATGGTCCGAATCGATATTCGCTCCTCGGATCGATCGAACGTCTAATACACTGTATGAATGCCTTCCATCTATCACAACAAGATCAATTTGATTTCTCTTTGCTTGATCAGGAGAAATCCAGGCGTATATCGTTATGCTTAAATCTGGGTCTGCTAACTACCATGTTTTTTGCTACCGCGAAGTCAATCAACCTCATACCGTTGTCGGATGTTTCATCATGAAGGCTGAATTTTCCGACGGTGGGACCAAAAGTATTTTCCCTTCCGATTTTTGCATTAAAATCTCCTAGCAGAATTTCTAGGCGCTCATAAAATATGTCATCAGTCTGCTTAACTTTGTCTTCTGTCGTAGGATGTGCGCAAATAAGACTGATGTAGAAGAACTTCGCTTTTATGCGGATTCTAGCAATTCGCTCATCTACTGGAGTGAATCTG
Organism: Musca vetustissima; assembly: GCF_032173495.1. Taxonomy (NCBI): domain Eukaryota; kingdom Metazoa; phylum Arthropoda; class Insecta; order Diptera; family Muscidae; genus Musca; species Musca vetustissima. Next base: position 76,860 of record NW_026884888.1, on the reverse strand, counting down.
GAGACGAGGTCTTTTATTCTCCTGTTAACCATAAATCCGCAGCCAAATTCGTTTGCGGGGGACGTCAACACTAGGGGGGTTTGGTTTTCTTTTTCTTTGCTTTTTCATAGTAGGAGGGGTTTTCCGAGTGTGGGCAACTATCCCGACGCCTCAGCCCAATTTTTTATAGTTCTTATGGGTGTACTCGCGGCACATATTAGCTCACTATTTCAACCGGCGATGAAAATAGCTACCCCAGGTGACACCGCGGGTGACACCGCTGTAAGTGTCTACAATTGAGATGAAAGAGGGACCAAGATAATCCTGGACTTCGGCATGTAAAAGCCAATCAGAGCCGTTGCTTGGTATCTATCATCTCCTACGTCACCCTCACACAAGGCTTGGATTTTTACAAAATATTTTTTGGGTCTCAAACCAAGATCACTTGGTTTTTAACCACTGTTTACCCGGTTGTCATGGTATTTGTGCCGGTGTCGGAGCTACTGGTGGTTGTTTAGCTTCATAGCAAAGAAGTCATATCTTCTTCTTTCTACCCAAAACAAAAATGGAATAAAACATCATATCCAACGAAGAAAAAAATCTCTGAGGCGTAACATGTTACATTTGAAATTGTTCAGTTTTGAATTGACTGCGTAACGTTTAAGACGGGCTTTGTTGTTAAAAGCGGCGCAAACTGAAATCATTTTTTTAAATACAAAAATTGTGGAAAATAATTAAATTATTCTAGAATAAAATAATAAAATTCTAATATATTGAAATAAGGAAAATATTTAAAAGAATCAAAATAAAAATTCAAAATTCCCCTGAAAAAATCTCGCAATTAAAAATGCATAAAGTTCGGTCGTATGTTAAAGGATCGTTCATGCAGAACGTAAATCTTGCGCAAAACACTTTATAACAGTCCACAATAAAACTAACAACGGCAACAACAACAACAACTACAACAATATCATTAACTACATCAAAAACAACAACAACAACAACTAAAACGAGTCAAGAAAAGTGACGGCAATAACACCACGGCATGATTAAAGCCACGAAATTATTAAAGAAACCTTCAGCGGATTCATATCAGTCCAAAATAAATAAAATGAAATCGAACGAAAAGAATATTTCGGCCAACGATCAACAACAACAACACCAACAAAATGAAGATACCTTACATGGCACCAATTCCGATTCTTTGGGTTCTGGAGCCTCAACAATTATCGATCAGCAACAACAGCCGCTCAAAAAGTTTAGCTTGAAGGGAAATCAATTGAGCGGCAGTATTCTAATTGGAAATTATAATGTAAGAAAAAGGATAGGGAAAGGGGGAAAGGTAAAAAGAGGGAGGAAAGAGAAGCGAGGATGAAAGAAATTAAAAAAAAAAACAAAAAAATAGAAGGAGGTCTGAACTTCTATGGAAGAGGAAATGAGTGTTTTCAAAGAAGTCAAATTGGTGTTCCTATTGGAGACCAATTGGTGTTCTTTTAGGAGACATAATGACGTTCTTATAGGAGACCAATTAATGTTCGCAAATAGTCTTCTTATAAGAATGCAAACGATGTTCTTATGGGAGACAAATTAGTGTTCTTATAGGAGCCCAAAGCATGTTCTTATAGGATACCAATTCATGTTCCTATTGGAGACCAATTTGTATTCTCAAAGAAGTCAAATTGGTATTCTTATGGGAGACTAATTGGTGTACACATAGGAACCCAATTGTCTTTCTTATAGGAACTCAAATTGTATTCTTATGGGATACTAATTGCTTTTCTTGCTTATATGATACCAATTGGTTTTCTTATATGATCCCAATTGGTGTTCTTATAGGAAATCAAATCGGTATTCTTGTAGGAGACCCATTGATCTTCCAAAAGGATAAGGCGTGATGTTCTTATAGGAGACCAATTAGTCTGCATTTAAGTGACCAATAAGTCTCCTCATAGGGGTCCAATCGTCCTTCTTTTAGGTCACCAATTGTTTTTCTTGTAGGTGACCTATTGGTTTTCTTATAGGGGACCAAAGGAAACTGATTGGTGTCCTATAAGAGTTCCTATTACCAGTCCAATTAGTCTTCTTTTAAGTGACCAATAAATCTTCATATCTATCTATCTTCATATAGGAATTTTTATAATTCACCAATTGATGTTCACATAGGAGACCTGATTGCTTATAAGAGGTCAATTGGTTCCACAAAAGTATATAAATAAGTCTTCATATAGGAGTCCACTTGACCTTCCTTAAGTCACTAATTGTCATTCTTTTAGAAGTCCAATTGGTCTTCTTATAGGTTACAAATTAACCTGCCTATATGTTCTTATACGAGATCAATTAGTTTTAGTCCAATTGGCGTTATTACAGGTCACAAATTAGCCTGCTTATATGATACCAATTTTTAAGTGACCAATCGGTCTTCTTATAGGATACCAATGGCCTGTTTATATGAAACCAATTGGTATACTTATAGGTTACCTATATGATCTTGTTATGTGGGACCAATTGGTCTACTTGTAGGAGAGCAATTGGTCTTTCAAAAGAATATCAATTGGTGTAAGTCTAGTTATAGGAGTCCAATTGGACTTCTTATAGGACAACAATTACAGTTCTGATAGGAGATCAATTGGTTTTTCAATATAATACCAATTTGAATTTTTATAAAAGTCAAATTGGGATTCTTATAAGAGACCAGTTCGACTCCTTATATATTGGTCTTAATAAAGGAGACTATTAGTCTTCCTATAGGAGGTAAATTGGCCCGCATATTGGACACCAATTGGACCTTTTATCGGAGACCAGTTGGTCTTCTTGTAGGTAACCAATTGGTGTTCCTTTAAGTACGAGTCCAATTGGCTTTTTTAAGGTCACCAAATGTTCTTATAGGTCAAGTCAGTTGGAGTCCAATTTGTCTTCTTATAGAAGGCCAATTGTCGTTCTTATATGAGACCAATTAGTAATTCTTAAAAGTGACAAATATGTATTATTATAAGAGCTCACCAATGCGAGCTCTTATAGGAGATCTATCAGTTTTCTTAAAGGAGACTAATTGGTTTTCTTATTGGAAACCAATTGAACTTCCTATAACTGTAGGAAAATCTTATTAGATGGGGCTTGGTTTACATATTTGTCCAATAGAATGCCAATTGGACTTCTTATTGGAGTCTTGATGGAGATTCTACACGGAAAATTTCTATAAGCAGATTTCTTGGTCAAAACATGAGGTCAAATAAGTATTATGGAAGACCAATTAGTCTTATATTCCTATATAAGACTAATACGTTTTATATTGGAAACCAATTGAACTTCTTATAAGATAATAATTGATATTCGTATAGGATATCAGTAGGGAAATCTTATTAAAGGAGGCTTGGTCTTCTTATATATGTCTAATAGAAAACCAATATTACTCCATATTGGAGTCCTGAAGGTGTTTCTACAAGAAATTTTACTGAAAGCTGAATTCATGGTCAAAATTGGAGGCCATATAAGTATTCATAGAATAAATCAATTGGGATTTTTATGGAAGACCAATTAGTCATATATAGAAGACCAATAACTTGTCGTATTGGATATCAATTGAACTTCTTATAAGAATATAATTGATACTCGCATAGGATTTCGGTAGGAAAATCGAAAGTTAATACGAGAAAATTTTCTAAAAGCTGACTTCTCGGTCAAAATTGGAGGCCAAATATGTATTCATAGAAGAAACCAATTGGGTTTTTTTATGGAAGTCTAATTAGTCGTATATATGAGATCAATGAGTTTTATTATTATTATTATTATTGTATAAGCAGATCAAAATTGGAGGACAGTTACGTATATAGAAGTCTAAATAGTCGTATATAGTAGACCAATAAGATTGGATACCAATTCTTATAAGAGAATAATTGATATGCATTTAGGATATCTCTAGGAAAATCTTCTAGCTTTGTCTTTGCCTCATCTAGCTTTGTCTTTTTTATGTCCAATAGAAAGACAATTGGACATCTTATTGGAGTAATGAAAACATTTCTATAAGCAGACTACTTGGTCAATATAGGAGACCAAAAAGTATTCACAGAAGAAACCAATTGGGCTTTTTAAAGAAGTCTAATTGGTCGTATATATGAGACCAATAAGTTTTCTTATTGGAGACCAATTGCAATTTTTATAAGAGAATAATTGATATTCGTATAGGGTATCTGAAGGAAAGTTATTAGATGATGCTTGGTTTTCGTATACCTCCAATAGGAAACCAATTGGAGATATACGAGTTGGAATCTTGAAGAAGTTTTTACAATAAGATTTTCCACAAACAAACTTCTTGTCTTGGTTTACAATTTGTTTAATTTGTCTACTTATAAGGAACCAACAGATCTTCACAAAGACCAACTGGTTTTCTTATAGGATACCAATTGGATAATTTTTTGGGAGGCCAATGAGTATTTGAATGCGATACCAATTATGATTTTTATAGAAGACCAATTAGTCTAATATATGAGTCCAATAAGACTTCTTATTGGACACCAATATAACTTCTTATACTAGTCTAATTGATATTAGTTTGGGTTATCTGTAGGAAAATCTTCTCAGATGAGAATTGGTATTCTTATAGGTCCAATAGAAAACCTATTGAAGACTTGAAAACGTTTCTTTGAGGAGGTTTTCTATAAGCATACTTTTTGATTCAGCTTCAAAAAATTCCATCATTCCCCATTAACATTCCCTTTTGCGAAGTTTTCATAATTACATAATTTTCAGTTCGAACCTACAACAACAACAATAAAAACCAACAATGCGTAGATCACTTGTTATAAATGAACAGCAGTACCATCAAATCGGACTCATCTTCCTCTCTCTCTCTTAACTTATTTTTTGCAATCATATTTTAATAACCGCTCTCTTAATTTGCTCTCTCTTCAATAATGTGTGTTTCTCTCTCTTCTTAGTATTTGACCCAATTGGAGGTTAGTGAAAACGAAATGGAAGTCTTGGATTTAAGTTCTTTGGCCCAGTTGGAAACGTTAAAATGCAGTCACAATAAATTGTTGGAACTGATGATTAATGGCAGCAATTTAACCTCATTGGTGGCGGATTCGAATTGTAAGTAGTACGAAAGACCGACGAATAATCATAGAATTATGATTGGCGGTTTTTTGTTTAATGGAGTTTTGAATTTTCAATTGGAACGTAAAAGAAAAAAAACCAACAAGAATGCAAAGTGTCTGTCATCTTGACATGGTTAGGAACAGATATTTTATTGACATTGGAATTATGGGGTCTTGAAAATGATTGAAGACCTTTGATTACTTCAAGAAAAATATTTTTAAAAAAATCTACGCCTTGTTAGAGGTCCTTAAAAATATTTTTAAAAAAAATCTACGCCTTGTTAGAGGCCCTTAAAAATATTTTTAAAAAAAATCTACGCCTTGTTAGAGGCCCTTAAAAATATTAAAAAAAAAATCTACGCCTTGTTAGAGGCCCTTAAAAATATTTTTAAAAAAATCTACGCCTTGTTAGAGGTCCTTAAAAATATCTACGCCTTCTTAGAGGTCCTTAAAAATATTTTTAAAAAAATCTACGCCTTGTTAGAGGTCCTTAAAAATATTTTTAAAAAATCCACGCCTAATTGTACATTTTAAAATTATTGTGAATTGTTATTGATAGCGTCTTAACTATTGTGAATAATTTTATAAGGGTGGTTCACATTACTTTACATGTTTGATAGCAGTATTTTGTGGAAATCAAAGGAGGAATCCTTTCAAAAACTCCATTGTATTGATTTTTAAAATTATAATTAATTATTTTTCCTCTTCTTCCCTCTAGGTCTCCATTTGATCCACATTTCTCCGGTACCCAATAAATTGTACCATGTGAATATTTCCCATAATTATTTCACCGAGCTACCCAAATGGCTGAATGAATGTGAAATGCTGGAGACATTGGATGCCTCCCATAATCAGCTACAAAAAGTTACCGATTTTCTTTTGACCGGCAAAACCACCCGCCTACGACTACTCAATTTATCGTACAACAATTTAAGGATCATTGAACGATTTTCGGAACGCTTTCGCCTTCTTGAAGAATTGCAGTTGCAGAGTAATGAACTGCAACTGCTTACGGATAATCTGTTTGCCATAACCAAGGGTTCACTGAAGCTATTAAATTTATCCTGCAACAGATTGCAAATTCTGCCACCAATTGAGGAGCGGGATCTGAAAGATGCGGAATTTGTGCTGGAACGCCTTTTGGTGACCAGCAATAATTTGGATGATCGCATTTTCGAGTTACTCAAAGAGGCTAGAAATCTGAAAGTGTTCTATGCGGCCTATAATAAAATTTCCGCCATACCTGAGGGCTGCTTTGAGAGATTGGAAAAATTGGAGGAATTGATGTTGTCGGGTAATTTATTGCAACAGTTACCGCCCGGTATTTGTGAGCTAAGAAATTTACAGGTACTGAGGATCCATTCAAATCTTCTGTTAATTACTCCGCAGCTGAGTAAATTATCGACCTTACGAGTACTCGACTTGGCCCACAACCATTTGGACCACTTGGATTTGATGAGTTTGGTTCCACAAAATCTCAAATATTTGGATTTGTCTTGCAATCTCCAGTTGCAGGTGGATGAGCAGCAGGTTAATGTTTGCCGAAGTCAGCGAAAATGGAGTTTGGTGGATGTGTCGGGTAAGAATCGGATCAATTTGCCCACGAAGAAAAATGGGGAACCCAAGGATACCCATACGGGTCATAAACCACCTTGGCTGGTTGGTTTCTCTGAGACCCCGGGGAAATCTCGTAAACTGCTTGTGATTCAATTACGGGAAGGCAAGCTGCGTACCGATGAAGCCCTATTCGGAATGTTTATTAGCTCCAGCAACACTTCATCGCACATCTGTAAAATGGCGCAGATGATACCGAAATTATTGCAGCAGGAAAGGACCGTCAAAGAAAATATGGGAGATTATATGAAGTACACTCTACTGGCGGGGCAGCAAAAGCTATCAGATAAACCTCCAAGTGGCTCAATGTTGTGTCACATCTCGCGGGAGAATACCCGTAATAAATTCGATATGGTAAGGCCGCAAAAAACGAAACGTTATGTGCTGAGAGTTGCCAGCATTGGGGAGATTGGAGCATATTTAATAAGGCGTACGAATAATATACAGCTGATTGCCCGACCAGCCTCCCTCAAGTGTTCGAGTGCAGGGTCGCAATCACAAAACTTTTCAGATCCATCTGTGGCCGAATGGATACTCGGCAATGATGATGAGTACTTAGTTATTTGCAATCCAGGTATTCGCTCGGTACTCGATATCGATCGCATTGCAAGGGAGGTTCGCAAGGAGGAAAATGTTGTGTTGGCGGCCAAACGTGTTCAGGATATGGCCCAAAGTTTTGGTGCGGAGGGGAATTTAAGTGTTATTGTCATACGTTTTAAGAATATCGGTACGGATGTCGATCATCTGATCAAGGAATTGAAGCAGACTGTACGTCGTAAACCACAAAGTTTGGTGGCGAATTCCATGACCACAGGACTTCTGCCGAATGTTTGTAAGCGGGCTTGCTGTGATCGTAATCTAAATTGTCGTCATCGCTTTGGTGGCACGGTAACGACGGCACGACAGTTACCTTTAACTTCCGGGCGTCTTGGCAGTGATCGTTCATCACCGAGTGGTCAAAGTGATCAGGCTCTGAGTGTTGTGGCCAGTGCCAAACAACTCGATACCGATAATGAATATATTTTGGCTCATGCTCGGGTCCTGGAGGAAACCACCGAAATGGAAATGTTAGACGAAACTGATTCCGCCCTTTCGGAGGAACAATTTAAATGTTGGGAATATATGTTGGAACAAAATACCCAGCTACTCTTCGACAAGGAACTTAATACCATATCAAAGTCCTTCACGAAAAATCGCAACGCCGAACGTAAGCGATCTACCCCGGAACGTTATGATTATAAATCGAATTTGTTGAAAACGAGTACCCCAAAATTCATATCCACGAGTTCGCCGCAGCTGCTCTATTCGGAGGTAAAGAAATCGAATGTGGGCCTCTTGAATCCCGCAGCAAATCCATTGGCCAATACTTCGGCGGCCACAGCAACGGGTTCACAAGTTTCATTTCTTTCGAAACACTTCGGCAGTGCCCGATCATTTGGTACGGGTTATAATTTCTTTTCGGATTCTAAGAGTCGTGACTCGTTGGCCAGTGGTATTGGTTACAGCAAGCTAAGTGGTGGTCCGAATGCTGCCTATTTTGGTTCGCTGCAACGTCTTATGCCATACAATTTGGAATATGATTTTGCCGTAACCCAAGAGCGGAACTATTTAGATGAGGATGAAGACGATGATGATTTCAATGATCATGAACATAGAATGAGGAAATACTGGGGTGTGGCAACGACGGAACTTTAAAGCGAACTTTGTTATTAATGTGTTGTATTGGTATTATGTATATAGAAAAAATAATTACTAATTTTTAAGAATACTCATTGTAAAAAATAATATTAAAAATAAAAAATACAATAAATATATTAAAAATAAAAATCCGAAAAATTGAAAAATCCCCGCCAGAAGATAGGCCTTGAAAATTAAATTTAATTAATTACTGTTTTCTACTTGGTCTTTCCATCTAATACGTGACCTTCGCCTTCTACGGGAACCATCAGTAGGCTCGCTTTTATATGCCTTTTGAGCTGGGACATTCTCATTCATTCGCACAACATGGCCTAACCATCGTAGTCGCTGCAGCTCAATACGACTGACTATGTCGATGTCCGCGTATAAATGGTAAAGCTAGTGGTCCATTCGACGCCGATATTCACCGTCGACGTAGATCGGCCCATAGATCTTTCGGAGATTTTTTTCTCTCAAACACTTCAAGAGCTGCCTCATCTGCCTGCGTAATTACCTATTCTGCAAATCCATATAACAGCACGGGTAGTTTCAGCGTCTTGTAAAGTGTGAGTTTGGACTGGCGGGAGGTGACATTGTTTCTAAACTGCTTATTTAGACCATAGTAGCATCTGTTGGCCATCACAATCCTTCTCCGAATTTCACAATTGATGTCATTCGTTTTAATTATGGATATATCAAGGTATAACAAAATCTTTAACTACTACGTTTACTGCCAGACCCACTTTGGCAGACTCCCACTCAATTAGTTCAAAGGTGGCTGTTACCGCTCTCAATGTTCGATCCATTATATCGATGTCATCGGCGTAGGCGATTAACTGGTGTTGTTTGGTGTATAGAGTGTCATTTCGGTTCACCTTTGCCTCTCGTATGAACTTTTCCAGCAGGATGTTAAAAAGATCTCACGACAAACTGTCACCTTGTCTGAATAATCGTTCGGTATTAAAGGGCTCCGATAGGTCCTTTCCGACTTTAACTGCTGATCTTGTGCCAGTTAAAGTTATCCTGCATAGCCGTATAAATTTTGCAGGAATGCCGAACGTAGACATGGCTTTAAACACTTCTGAACGGATAGGTCGACAGCCCTGCGGCTTTATAGTCGACGAATAGGTGGAATGTGTCGATGTGTTTTTCGTGGGGGTTTTCAAGGATATGACGCAGAGTGAAAATCTGGTCAATGGTGGATTTGCCAGGTCTAAAGCCGCATTGGTATGGTCCAATAATATCATTGACCATTGACTTCAGTCGTTCACACAGTACGCTGGATAGCACATTATATGCGATGGGAAGGAGACTTATTCCTCTATAGTTGGACATATCGTCTGGTCTCATTTTTTGTGCATGGGACACAGGATGCTGAGGTTCCAATCATTGGGCATGCATTCCTCTAGCCAAATTGTAGTAATCAACTGGTGCATGCTCCTGACCAGCATCTGACCAACAGTCTTGAATAGTTCGGCTGATAACCCATCGGCTCCTGTTGCTTTATTATTTTTCGGACGATTGATTGCTATTCTAACTTCATCTTGGCTAGGTGGTATACACTCTATACCGTCATCTATTATTGGTTCTGGGGTATCTTCTTCACCGCTATTTTTACCAGAACCAGAAGCTGTTCAAAATGCTCCTTCCAGATCCTCAACACGCTGTCTGTATCCGTCACCAGGTTTCCTTCTTCATCTCTACAGGAGGATGTGCCTGGACATTCCTGCAAAATTAATTCGGCTATGCAGGATAACTTTAATTGGCGCAAGATCAGCAGATAAAGTCGGAAAGGACCTCTCGGAGCCCTTTAATATCGAACGAGGATTCAGGCAAAGTGGCAGTTCGGTTTGGCGTTTTACTCGATTTGCTCAGGCTCACGTTTGTCTTGTTCTTTCTTCTTTTTTTTTCTGAAAACACGTTTCTCCTCTCTCCTTTTCTCCCGATAATTCTCCATCACATTACGTGTTGCTACCGTCCGCAGGGTTGCCCTATACGATGAGTTTTTCACATCAGTAGCATTACGACACTCCTGATCGTACCATGGGTTTCTTGGTGGTGGTTTTTGGTACCCAAGTGTTGCATTTGCTGCAGTTTGTAGGGAGTGGGCAATTCTTTGCCATTGTGCTTCTATACTATTATCGGGACAAGGAGTGCTTTCTTCAAGCAGTTGGATAAGTTGAGCGGAGTATTCTTCTGCTACCTGTTATGTTTGCAGCTTTTCGACGTCAAATTTCCGTGCTACATTAGATCGCACCTTTACTGCTACATTAAGACGAGTGAGAACCTTGGCTGCTACAAGGTAGTGGTCCGAATCGATATTCGCTCCTCGGATCGATCGAACATCTAATACACTGGATGAATGCCTTCCGTCTAGCACAACATGATCGAATTGATTTCTCGTTGCTTGATCAGGAGTAATCCTGGTGGCCTTGTGTATATCGAGATGCTTGAATCTGTTGCTGCTAATTACCATGTTTTGTTGCTGCCGCGAAATCAATCAACCTCATGCCGTTGTCTGATGTTTCTTCATGAATGCTGAAATTTCCGCCTGAGGGGCCAAAGGTATTTTCCCTTCCGATTTTTTCCATTAAAATCTCCTAGCAGAATTTTAATGTCATGGCCAGGGCAGCGATCATATGCTGTTTCTAGGCGCTCGTAAAATATGTCTTTGGTCTGCTCATCTTTGTCTTCGGTGGGAGCATGGGCTCCAATAACACTGATGTAGAAGAACTTCGCTTTTATACGGATTATAGCAATTCGCTCATCTACTGGAGTGAATCTGGAAAATAGGTCTTTTATTCTCCTGTAAACCATAAATCCGCAGCCAAATTCATGTCTCGTTTCATGGCAGCTATAATACAGAGCGTAATCATCTGATTTACTTATGCCAGTCCCTTTCCATCGCATTTCCTGTAAGGCAATAATATCGGCTTTATACTTCTCTAGTACATCCGCCAAAGCGAGAACAGTGCCCCTTGTTCTGTACAACGTGCGCACATTCCAAGTGCAGATTTGCAGATCGTGGTCCTTTATACGTTTGCGGGGGTCGTCAACATTAGGTGGGTTTGGTTTTATTTTTCTTTGCTTTTTCATAGTAAGAGGGGTTTTCCGAGTGTGGGCAACTAACCCGACGCCTTAACCCATTTTTTTATAGTTCTTATGGGTCAACTCGCGGCACATATTAGCTCACTATTTCATCGGGTGATGAAAAATAGCTACCCCAGGTGACACCGCGGGGAGGTCAGTGTCCACATTTGAGATGAAAGAGTCACCAAGATAAGCCTGGACTTCGCCATGTTAAAGCTAATCAGAGCCGTTGCTTGGTATCTATCATCCCCTACGCCGCCTGAAGATAGACCTTGAAAAATAAATTTTAAAAATCCACGCCTGAAGATAGACCTTGAAAAATAAATTTTAAAAATCCACGCCTGAAGATAGACCTTCAAATAGACTATAAAATATTTTTTTTTAATCTACGCCTTAGTAGAGACTCTAAAAAATATTTTTAAAAACCCACGCCTAGGCTGAGGACCTGAAATATATTTTTAAAATAATACCCTGTACCACAATTCAATTTTCGACTTGTTGGGTCTCTGAAAAATATTTTTAAAACACACACCTTGTAGGGTCCCTGAAAAAAATATTTTTAAAAAATCCATGCCTTGTCGGAGTCGCTAAAAAATATTTTTAATTTTTTTTAACTAATTTTTCTCTTCGAGTGTAGTGTAAAAGTCATTGCTGGTTATAAATCAATAAATATTTGAAAATAAATAATAAAATCGCCCATTAAATATGTATCAAAAAATTGCGAAGGGGAGACTTCCTTTTTAAGTGCATGTGTACACAGACACACATACATATATACTTGTGTATATATGATGTATGTATATACATATATTTCTTATTTGTTTCGCGTTACCTTATCGATAAAGTGAAAGCTGTAACAAAAAAATAAATATATAGACATCAGTTGTGAAGTGTAAACATTAAGAAGTTCGGGAAAAAACCGAACAACAACAACTTAACTGACATTAAAAACAGATTTTTAGCAAATCCCACCTACCTTCCCCTCTAGAACCAAAAAAAAAAAAAAAGGAAATGCCCTAGGAATGAGTAATGGCCAAAGAATTATTGAAGACGCTTTGGAAACCCAAAAGAAGAAGAAGAAAACTTTGTAAATAAATAAAAAATCGCAATAGAATATGAAATACGATTTCAAGAAGGACAAAAAAACTCGCAAAGCAAACAAAAAATTATTGGCAGAGGAGAAGAAAATTCCGAACAGATTCAGCAATGCCATGGCTGAATGCTATGCCAAGGCATATCAGCAAAGATAAAGGGTTGAGGGTTCTCTAGCCAAGAGGGGAAAGTGTGTGTGCACTGCGCAGACGCTGGAATTTCGATTTTCTATTGCGGAACAAATAATTGTTTTCTTCTGTATTGACAACCTAACAATTATCGGTGGCTGATAAGATAAGCAGAAATCCAGCAGAGGGTGGGATTTCACTTTGCAGCCAAAAGGGGGTGGAGTTTCAAGCTCAGTGAACGGCTATGTATTGGTGAGTAGCTACAGAAGAGAGAGCAGAGGAACACAATATGAATTATTCCTTTACCAGAAGGGATTTCACACAGCTCTAGACTTAACTGCTCCATAACTTGGTGGTGGTCGGGTTCGGTCTTCCTTGGTGAGGGGACCAAAAATGGTTTGTTATTTTATTTTGTGGGTTGGCATCATTGTTGTCGTTTTACGTTTGTGCAACAGCAAGGATGTTAGCAACAACAACAACAATAAGAAGAAAGGATAACAACAATGTTGCGACAAACTACTGCTGTTGACTTGGGAATAAGGTGTCACAGTCTTGGGTAAAGCAGACACACATCCACATATACGTGCATATGGAAGTACCTCCATATGATTCAGGAGGAGCAGGGACACATACACACAAATAATATTCAACAAGGATGGTTACCCCACTAGTTATGTTCTCTTACAATTGGGAGATAGCACTCAGGAATCATAAAATGATGCGAGAGTTGCCAGGATGGATTTTTTAAAAATATTTTTTAGGGACTTTACTAAGGCGTGGATTTTTTAAAAATATTTTTACGGTCTTTACTGGGGCGTGGCTTTTTTAAAACTTATTGGTGCGGGCTGGGTTACTAAATTTTCTAAAAGTGATGGTGGAACTGAATATTCGATGGGCTGAATCTTTTCTGGTTCTTCCGAGGAATTTAACAATTCGCCGTAAATTGCATTTTCAATATTTTCAATAGACACGGGGATTTTGCTTACAGGGACTTCAGGAATTTTGGATTCAGCTACCTTTGCTGTAACTTCTTGAAGGGTTTTTTGCTCTCCAGGAGTGGATTTTTTTAAAAATATTTTTTTAGCTATCTAAACAAGGCGTGGGGTGACGTAGGGGATGATAGATTCCAAGTAACGGCCCTGATTGGCTTTAACATGGAAAAGTCCAGGCTTATCTTGGTCCCTCTTTCATCTCAATTGTGGACACTGACCTTCCCGCGGTGTCTCCTGAGGTAACTATTTTCATCACCCGTTGAAATAGTGAGCTAATATGTGCCGCGAGTTCACCCATAAGAACTATACAACAAGTGAAAAAGCGTTAAGTTCGGCCGGGCCGAACATTGGATACCCTCCACCATAAATATACTAAAAGGTAGTTGAAATGAAAATGTAGGGAAAATACCAAAAAGTGGACCTATACCGACATTTCTACAACTCGATTATGTAAACCATAATGTAAACCATGTTCCAGAAAATGTTGATTTCATCCAACCTGTGCCTATCTTATTATTCTTCCAAACTTAGTTCAGGTTCGAAGATGTGGACTATCGGTCCACTCCCTCTGATACCACCCACACAGGTGCTAGGGACTAAATGCGGGTTTTAGTTCATGTATAGTTCATTATCGAACCTTACGTTCTAACTTTATATCGATATCCTCCGCATGTTAAATGATTACGACAGACTCTTAGAACCAAATCCAAAAAAGGGGGTTATATGGGGCTACCCTAAAAAGGAGCGAATATAAAAAATTTTTGGTAGGGAGATTTGTTACCATATACGACTACAAAATACCAAATTGCAGCGAATTCGGTTGAAAAACGTGCTCAAGAACCCCAAAATACCGAATATTGGGGGTACCCTTATATGCGAACTATGCCTAAACGTGGACCGATATATCCTATCTTCGAACTTGACCTGCCTGCAGACAAAAGACAACCCTATGGAAAATTTCAGCACCCTATCTCAATTCCTTCAGAAGATAGCGTGATTACAACAGACGGACGGACGGACGGACAGACGGACGGACATAGCTAGATCGTCTTAGAATTTTACCCTGATCAAGAATATATATACTTTATAGGCTCGGAAATTAATATTTCGATGTGTTACAAACGGAATGACAAAATTAATATACCCTCCATACTATGGTGGAGGGTATAAAAATGGGTGGGAAAACCGAACCTACTATGAAAAAGCAACGAAAAAGAAAACCAAACCCACCTAATGTAGAGGACTTCCGCAAACGTATAAAGGATCACGATCTGCGAATCTGCACTTGGAATGTGTGCACGTTGTATAGGACAGGCGCAGTTCTCGCCTTGGCGGAAGTACACAAGAAGTACAAAGCCGATATAATTGCCTTATTGGAAATGCGATGGAAAGGGAATGCCCTAAGTAAATCAGATGATTACGTCCTGTATTATAGCTGCCATGAAACGAGACGTAGATTTAGCTGCGGATTTATGGTTAATAGGAGAATAAAAGACCTCGTCTCCAGATTCACTCCAGTTGATGACCGAATTGCTATAATCCGTGTAAAAGCGAAGTTATGTATTCTTATTTGCGGCCATGTTCCGACGGAAGACAAAGATGAACAGACCAAACACATTTTTACGAGCGCGTATAAACAGCATATGATCGCTGCCCTGGCCATGACATTAACATTTTGTTAGGAGATTTTAATGCAAAGATTGGAAGGGAAAATATATTTGGCCCCACCGTCGGAAAATTCAGCCTCCATGAAGAAACATCCGACAACGGCATGAGCTTGATTAACTTCGCGGCAGCAAAAAAACATGGCACCAGATTCAAACATCACGATATTCACAAGGCCACCTGGATTTCTACTGATCGAACAACGAGAAATCAAATCGATCATGTTGTGATAGACAGAAGGCATTCATCCAGTGTCTTAGACGTTCGATCGATACGAGGAGCGAATATCTATTCGGACCATTACCTTGTGGCACCCAAGTTTCGCACTCGTCTTAATGTTGCAGCAAAGGTGCGATCTAACACAACACGAAAACTCGACGTCGAAAAGCTTCCAACACAAAAGATAGCAGAAGCCTACTCCGCTCAACATACCAAACAGCTTGACGAAAGCACTTCTTGTCCCGATAATAGTATAGAAGCACAATGGCAATGAATTGCCCACTCCCTAAAAACTGCAGAAAAAGCAACAATTGGGTACCAAACATCACCATCAAGAAATCCATGGTACGATCAGGAGTGTCGTAATGCAACTGATGTGAAAAACGCAGCGTATAGGGCAACCCTGCAGACAGTAGGAACACGCAATGTGATGGAGAATTATCGGGAAAAAAGGAGAGAGGAGAAACGTTTTTTCGGAAAAAAGAGGAAAGAACAAGAAAAACGTGAGCGTGAGCAAATCGAGATATACAGGAGTCAGAATGAAGTCAGAAAATTTTACCAACGGGTAAAACACCAAATCGAAGGCTTTGGTGTAGGCACATCCTCCTGTAGAGATGAAGAATGAAACCTGGTGACAGATACAGACAGCGTGCTGAGGATCTGGAAGAAGTATTTTGAAAAACTTCTGGTATCGAATAGTAGTGGTGAAGATGATACCCTAGAACCAATAATAGATGACGGTATAGAGTGTATTGCACCTAGCCAAGATGAGGTCAGAATAGCAATCAATCGGCTGAAGAATAATAAAGCAGCAGGTGCCGATGGGTTACCAAACGAACTATTCAAGACTGGTGGTCAGGTGCTGGTAAGAAGCATGCACCAGCTGATCAGTACAATTTGGCTAGAGGAAAGCATGCTCACAGATTGGAACCTTAATATCCTGTGTCCCGTGCACAAAAAAGGAGACAAGACGATATGTGCCAACTATAGAGGAATAAGTCTCCTTCCCATCGCATGCTATCCAACGTGCTGTGTGAAGCCAATGCCAATGGTCAATGTCATTATTGGACCACACCAATACGGCTTCAGACCTGGCAAGTCCACCATTGACCAGATTTTCACTATGCGCCAAATCCTGGAAAAAAAACCCACGAAAAACACATTGACACATTCCACCTATTCGTCGACTATAAAGCCGCATTCGATAGCCCTATCCGTTCAGAGGAGTATAAAGCCATGTCTATTTTTGCCATTCTTGCAAAATTAATACGGCTATGCAGGGTAACTTTAACTGGCACAAGATCAGCAGTTAAAGTCGGAAAGGACCTTGCGGAGCCCTTTAATACCTAACGAGGATTCAGACAAGGTGATAGTTTGTCGCGCAACCTTTTAACATCCTTCTGGAAAAGGTCATACGAGACGCAAAGGTGAACAGAAATGGCACTCTGTACACCAGTTACTCGCCTACGCCGATGACATCGACATAATGGGTCGAACATTGAAAGCGGTAACAGCCACCTTTGAACAAAATGAGAAGGGGTCTGCCAAAGTGGGTCTGGCAGTAAACGGCGAGAAGACCAAGAGGATGGTATCAACGCGCAAGACGTCTAGTAAACTCGGACCAACTGTGGAACTTGAGAACTACTGCTTCGAGGTAGTCAAAGATTTTGTATACCTTGGTACCGCCATAAATAAAACCAATGTCATCAATTTTAAAATTCGGAGAGGGATAGTGTTGGCCACAGTTGCTACTATGGTCTGAGTAAGTAACTCAAAAGCAAGGCCACCTCCCGCCAGACCAAACTCACTCTCTACAAGACGCTGATACTACCCGTGCTATTATATGGATCTGAAGCATGGGTACTTGCGCAAGCAGATGAGGCAGCTCTTGGAGTGTTTGAGAGAAAAATTCTCCGAAAGATCTATGGACCGATCTGCGTTGACGGTGAATATCGCCGTCGAATGAACCATGATTTGTACCAGCTATTCTCGGACATTGACATTGTTAGACGTATTGAGCTGCAGCGACTACGTTGGCAAGGTCATGTTGTGAGAATGGATGAAGATGGCCCAGCCCAGAAGACCAGCCAGCTAAGTAAGTAACAAGGCGTGAATTTTAAAAAAAAATATTTTTTTAAGGGTCCGAAATATTTTTTTTTTTAATTTGGCAACCTTTGTATGTAATTCTCCTCCCTCCCCCTTATATTTACTCTCACCATCGACCCTCTCAGAGAGTTAATATACAACCATCAAAGGTAGTTTAGTTGCAGTTGAATTTTTATTTGGCCAAAGCCTTGGTCGGAATGTGGGTGGGGGTTGGGGGAAGGATAATTCACATAGAAATGTTTTCACTCATGAACTCTCTTCGCCAAAACAAATGATGACAATAATATAGAAAAAAAAAAACGAAGAAGTGGAAAAAAATATTAAAAAAAACAAGAACAAGAATTGTAGTTGTGTGTGTGCATAAAAGACTACATCTGTATTTGGATTCCTCCCCATTTTGGGGACTTGTAAGTTTTTTGTTGTTGTTGTTTATTTTTCTTTTTTTGTTGGGGAAAAAAAGTTAATATTTTCTTCTTTAACATTTTTCTTATGATGTTCGACAAAACACAAACACACACACATACTCACTAACAAAGATCTTCCACACAAAAAAAGCAAAACAAATATTGAATTGTAAAGTTTAGAGAGAAGTTGCAGGGCAAACAGAAAAAAATGGTTTCTGAAAAAAAAAATGGAAATGTAAAGAAAGTCACAAAAATATTTATTCATATGTATATATTGTGCATACATACAAACTATATATGTATATGATGCACACATGTATTCATGAGAGAGTATAGAGTATAAAAAAATGAAAGAAATAATAATACACATACTCCTTTAGTACATATCGATTTATTATGGTTGACAAAAAGGACCAGCGAGGAATATAAAGAAAAAAATAATAACAATAAACTGAATACAAGTCAGAAATATTTTCTGTTGAAAGAGAGAAAAAAACAACCAGTAAGGAAAGTAGTAAAGTCGCACTGGGCCGACTATATGATACCCTTCACCACTTTGTGTATATTGCACATATGTATCCTTACACTTGCATGCCAATGTTCCTTCGAAGGAACGCAGTCATGTCTTTATGCAACCTGTGGTAGATTAAATTTCATTCGGGCAGATTTAGAGTCGTCTGTGTACCATGGGACAAAATTATGGAAAACGATTTATAGCAAACTTGATAAACGCTATTCGGTACGCCGCACTGTTAAAAATGTAATTTCAATCAGACACCCCTTCGAAGTACATATGGAAGCTATGGCTGCATCTGCACAAGTCCCAATTTGATACGATATGCAAAATTTCGTGTTAATCGGATATATATGAATATGTGGGAGCTATACCTAAATTTGAACAGATTTTCACGAAACTTAACACACATCACTCTAGACTTTATGGAATACGCTATGCCAAATTTCGTGCAAATCCAAGGATATATAGGGACTATGGTGCACAATTTACCTAAAATCGTACGAAAATATATATGGGAGCTATATTGAAATCTGAACCGATTTTCCCGAAATTTAACACACATAATTCTAGACTCTATACAGTACGCTATGCCAAATTTCGTGCAAATCGAAAGATATATAGGGACTTTGGTACACCATTTACATTAAATCGGATGAAAATATATATTGGAGCTATATCTAAATCTGAACCGATTTTCAGGAAACTTAACAACCATCACTCTAGACTGTATGCAATACGCTATGCCAAATTTCGTGTAAATCGAAAGATATATAGGGACTTTGGTGCACCATTTTCATAAAATCGGATGAAAATATATATGGGAGCTATATCTAAACTTGAACCGATTTTCACGAAACTTAGCGCACATCATTCCAAACTTAATTCAGTACGCTATGCCAAATTTCCTGTAAATCGAAGAATATAAAGGGATTTTGGTGCACTATTTATCTAAAATCAGACGAAAATATATATGGGAGCTATATCTAAATCTGAACCGATTTTCTCGAAACTTGACACACACCATTCTAGACACAATTCAGTATACTATGCAAAATTTTGTGCAAATCGGAAAATGTATAGGGGCCTTGGTGCACCATGTACATAAAATCGGACAAAACTATATATGGGAGCTATTTCTAAATCTGAACCGATTTTCACGAAACTTAGCACACATCATTTTGGACCTAATTCACTGCGCTTTGCAAAATTTCGTGTAAATCGAAGGATATAAAGGGATTCTGGTGCTCTATTTACCTAAAATCGGACGAAAATATATATGGGAGCTATATCTGAATCTCAACCGATTTTCACGAAATTTAACACACGTCTTTCTATACTTAGTTTAGTACGCTATACCAAATTTCGTGGAAATCGAAAGATATATAGCCACTTTGGTGGACCATTTACCTTAAATCGAACGAAATTATATATGGGAGCTATATCTAAATATTAACCGATTTTTCCCATTTTCAATAGAGTTCGACCTTGGGCCATATAAATGAGCTGCGTGACAAATTTCTTCCAATTCGAATCAAAACTGCGACCTGTACTTTGTTTACAATTTAACACGGACAAAAAAGGAACCATGTGTCTATCTCGTTTCCTTTTGCCTGTTACAAAAATATGCACAAAGACATAATACCCTGTATCACAGTGTGGTGAAGGGTATAAAAAAGAGGTTTTTTTTTGCAAATGTATAGGTACAGTGGTTAGAAGGAAGAAAACTGAACTATTTTATTTTGAAAAAAAATCAACCATTTGACCAAATTGTGGATTTATTAAACATATTTTTTTCAACCAAGGCGTGGATTTTTTTTAAAAATATTTTCAAGGGTCCATAACCAAGGCGTGGATTTTTTTAAACATATTTTTTAAGGTCTATAACCAAGGCTAGCTTAAAATAATTTTTTAAATTCTCACATATAAAAATTTTTGAAATTGTTTTCAGAGCTCTCAAATTTATTTTCATACCACTGTAGTTTATTGCTTTTCAATATTATTTCTTTAATCCGCCGATGTTTGTGTGTATGTAAATTTATGCATACAATGCATTTGCATTAACAAATACAAAAAGAAAAAATGTTATTCAAATGATGTTTCTTTTCGCCTTGCAACATTCGTAGCCAATATTTATCGAACCAATAATGCTGGGCTGGGACGTATGCATAATGATGGCATGCAACATGAGAAAAAGGAAGAAGAAGAAAAAACATAAAAATGAACCACTTACACTTTAAGAAAGAGATGCGGTATTTTTAAAAATATTATTTTTTATTTTAAGTTCCCTGTGTGGACCCTTGAAAAGATATGTTTAAAAAGCCACGCCTTGATTATGGTCTTTAAAAATATATTTTTCAAAAATCCACGCCTTGGTTATTTACTTACTTAGCTGGCTTGTGACAGAACTTTCTTTGCATAAGCCGAGCTTAAAAAAATTTCCAGGCGCGTCGGTCTTTTGCGCAGTTTTTCCGACTTTGAAAGACCATATTCGGCAATGTTGTATTCTACTTGGTCTTTCCATTTTATTCGTGGCCTTCCCCTTCTGCGTGAACCATCAGCTGGTTCGCTTTTATATGCCTTCTGGACTGGGGCATCTTCATCCATTCTCACAACATGACCTTGCCAACGTAGAAGCTGCAGCTCAATGCGTCTAACAATGTCAATGTCCGAGAATAGCTCGTACAACTCAGGATTCATTCGACGGCGATATTCACCGTCAACACAGATCGCTCCATAGATCTTTCGGAGAATTTTTCTCTCAAACACTCCAAGAGCTGCCTCATCTGCTTGCGCAAGTACCCATGCTTCAGATCCATATAACAGCACGGGTAGTATCAGCGTCTTGTAGAGTGTGAGTATGGTCTGACGAGAGGTGGCCTTGCTTGTGAGATGTTTGCTCAGACCATCTGTTGGCCATCACTATCCTTCTCCGAATTTCAAAACTGATGTCATTCGTTTTATTTATGGCGGTAACAAGGTGTGTAAAATCTTTGACTACCTCGAAGCTGTAGTTCTCAAGTTCCACAGTTGGTCCGAGTCTACTGGACGTCTTGCGCGTTGATACCATTACCTTGGTCTTCTCGTCGTTTACAGTCAGGCCCACTTTGGCAGACTCCTTCTCAATTTGTTCAAAGGTGGCTGTTAACGCTCTCAATGTTCGACCAATTATGTCGATGACATCGGTGTAGGCGAGTAACTGGCGTTGTTTGGTGTACAGAGTGTAATTTCTGTTCACTTTTGCCTCTAGCAGGATATTAAAAATGCCACACGACAAACTGTCACATTGTCTGAATCCTCGTTCTGTATTAATGGGCTCCGAGAGGTCCTTCCCGAATTTAACTGCTGACCTTGTGCCACTTACAGTTATCCTGCTTAGCCGAATTAATTTTGCAGGAATGCCGAACGCAGACATGGATTTAAATACATCTGAACGAATAATGCTGTCGAATGCGGCTTTATAGTCGACGAATAGGTGGAATGTGTCGATATGTTTTTCGTGATTTTTTTTTTCAAAAATTTGGCGCAGAGTGAAAATCTGGTCAATGGTGGATTTGCCAGGTCTGAAGCCGCATTGGTATGGTCCAATAATGTCATTGACCATTGGCATCAGTCGTTCACACAGTACGCTGGATACCACTTTATATGCGATGGGAAGGATACTTATTCCCCTATAGTTTGCACATATCGTATTGTCTCCTTTTTTGTACACGGGACACAGGATGCTGAGGTTCTAATCATTGGGCATGCTTTCCTCTAGCCAAATTGTACTAATCAGCTGGTGTATGCTCTTGACCAGCATCTGACCACCAGTCTTGAATAGTTCGGCTTGTAACCCATCGGCACATGCTGCTTTATTATTCTTCAGTCGATTGATTGCTATTCTGACTTCATGTTGTCTAGGTGGTATACGCTGTATACCGTGATCTATTATTGGTTATTGTTCTATTTCATACCAGAAGTTTTTCAAAATACTCCTTCCAGATCCTCAGCACGCTGTCTGTATCTGTCACCAGGTTTCCTTCGTTGTCTCTACAGGAGGATGTGTCTGCACCAAAACCTTCGGTTTGGTGTTTTACCCGTTGGTAGAATTTTCGGACTTCATTCTGACTCCACATTTTTCTTGTTCTTTCTTCTTTTTTCTGAAAATACATTTCTCCACTCTCCTTTTCTCCCGATAGTTCTACATCGCATTACGTGTTGCTACTGTCCGCAGCGTTTTGCATATCAGTAGCATTACGACACTCCTGATCGTACCCTGGGTTTCTTGATGGTGGTCTTTGGTACCCAAGTGTTGCTTTTGCTGCAGTTTGTAGGGAGTGGGCAATTCGATATTCGCTGCTCGTATCGATCGAACGTGTAAAACACTGGACGAATGCCGTCCGTCTATCACAACATGGTCAATTTGATTTCTCGTTGCTTGATCAGTAGAAATCCAAGTGGCCTTGTGTATATCGAGATGTTTGAATCTGTTGCTGCTAACTACCATTTTTTTGCTGTCGCGAAGGCAATCAACCTCATGCCGTTGTCAGATGTTTCTTTGTGGTGGCTGAATTTTCCGACAGTGGGACCAAAAATATTTTCCCTTCCGATTTTTGCATTAAAATCTCCTAGCAGAATTTTAATGTCATGGCCAGTGCAACGGTCATATGCTGTTTCTAGACGCTTGTAAAATATGTCTTTGGTCTGTTCATGAATGGGAGCATGGGCGCAATTAAGACTGATGTAGGAGAACTTCGCTTTTGTACGGATTATAGCAATTTGCCCATCTACTGGAGTGTATCTGGAGACGAGGTATTTTATTCTTCTGTTAACCATAAATCCGCTACCAAATTCATGTCTCGTTTCATGGCAGGCTATAATACAGGGCGTAATCTTCTGATTTACTTATACCAGTCCCTTTCCATCGTATTTCCTGTAAGGCAATAATATCGGCTTTGTACTTCTTGAATACATCCGCCAAAGCGAGAACTGCGCCTGTTCTGTACAAGGTGTGCAGATTTCAAGTACAGATTCGCAGATCGTGGTCCTTTATACGTTTGCGGGGATCGCCAACATTGCGGGGGGTTTGGTTTTCATTTTCTTTGCTTTTTCATAGTAGGTTCGGTTTTCCGAGTGTGATCAACTAACCCGACGCCTCAAGCCATTTTTTATAGTTCTTATGGGTAAACTCGCGGCACATATTAGCTCACTATTTCATTGGGTGATGAAAATAACTACCCCAGGTGTTACCACGGGGAGGTCAATGCCCACAATTGAGATGAAAGAGGGACCAAGTTAAGCCTGGACTTCGCCATGTTAAAGCCAATCAGAGCCGTTTCTTGGTATCTATCATCTCCTAGGAATCCTAAAAAAATATTTTTAAAAAATCCACACCCTGTGTGGATCCCTAAAAAAATTTTTCCTATATTTTTATTTGTCATATTTTTTATTTTTCCTATAAGATAAGCCTGGACTTCGCCATGTTAAATCCAATCTGAGCCGTTGTTTGGTATCTATCATCCCCTACGATCCCTAAAAAAATGTTTTTAAAAAATCCACGGCTTGAGTGGATCCCTAAAAAATATTTTCCCTACATTTGTGTTCCCCCCTATTTCCTCACAAGCCATAAAACCGCTTAAAATTACTTAGCAGACGACCGTATTTGGCAAAATATCTGTCTATAACTTCGGGCAAATTTTTTCCGAATAAAATATTCATAAATATCATTTGAATTCACATAGTGTATATGTATGCGTGCATGTGTGTGTGTATTTATCTAAAATTGTATTGTAAAATATTTGGTGACCAAATGCAATGTTTACACACACACACACTATAACATACCTATGTATTTACATTTTCAATACAATAGAAGTTCCTTTTGCGGAATATGCCATCCATTGTTGTTTCCAAACATATTTCTGTCCTCTAAAAATAAGAAGAAGAACAGCAAAAAAAAACTAATAATGTTCTAGCTTAGAGTTCAACTATGTCAGAGACTTTATTCACATTGTCCAGGTCCAAAAGAAGAAACAAATACGGAACACACACACACCCATACACATACACCTCGACAATATATAAAGACATTATGATCTACACGATGTCCTTTGCCATGCCAGTGGAATTTAGCTCTTCCGAACAGAAGAGCTTTTGGTAACGTGCTGGTAATCTGATGCCATTTTCTATTTTTGTTTTGCTGTCAGTGCAATATTTCCATAATGTGCACACACACACATACGTGAGTGTTGCCATAATGTAAAATAGTATGTATGTATGTGTGTGTTAGTATTGGTCTGCATTAATGTTTGTTTAAGGTTTGTGTAAAGCACATTTCTGTTTTCCATTTTCTGTTTTAGTTGCATATTTTCACATGTATCAGTGTATTAGTGCTTCGGTATGTGTGTGTGTGTGTGAATGTCCTGCCGTTTCTGCTGATGTTGATGTTCTGCATGTTGTTGAATCGAATTTGTTTTTGTTGTTGTTATTGCTGTACTAGTTGTCGTATCATTTGTGTCACATTAAGATCAATTGGTAAATATTCAACAGCAACACAGCAACAACAACAAATACATACATACATACAAACATTTATACAACAACAATGACAGGATTTTATGTCCTTAGCAAAGCCAAGGATATAAAATGAGGAAAACAACTATGGACGACTTTGGGATACCGTACACAAGGCGTGGATTTTTTAAAAATATGTTTAGGGTCCCACCCAAGGTGTGGATTTTTTAAACTATTTTTTCAAGGTCCACACAAGACCTTTCAAAGTGACACCCCACTAATGCTGGGGTGTCATGCGACCTCGTGCCCATCAGAGTTCTACGGTTTGCAGTCAGGGTCCCGACTGTATTAGAACGGAGCCTTGTTGATACCTGGGCACCTCAACAAGCTAATTCAGGCTTAGCTGTCAAGTCCTTGCCATGGTCGACCTAAATCCCTCACATACAGCACATTGTATGGAGCCTCATGCCCAATTCTCGGATCGAATCTTTTCCTCAACTTAATAGAGGAAACCGGCTCCTTCCGTCTTACTGAGGAGATCATTCCGAATCAGCTCTGGGATGACTCACCCTTGTCAGACAAGGAAGACATCATGGAAACTACAGTGATTAGCGCTACGGTGTAGAGTGCATATCACCCAGCCAAGATGAGTTCATAAAAGCAATTAATCGGCTCAAGAACAAAAAAGCAGCAGGAGCCGATGGGTTACCAGCTTAAATATTCAAGACTGGTGGCCAGATGCAGGTCAGGAGCATGCACCAGCCGATTAGTACAATTTGGCTTGAGGAATGCATGCCCAATGATTGGAACCTCAGCATCCTGTGTCCCGTGCACAAAAAGAGGTGAACAGAAATGGCTCTCTGTTCGCCACACAACACATGTTACTCGCCTAAGCCGATGACATCGAAATAATGGGTCGAACATTGCGAGCGGTAACAGCCACCTTTGAACAAATTGAGAAGGACGTAAACCTGGCAGTAAACGGTTGAGAAGACCAAGCTGATGGTATTTCCACGGCCTGTAATGATGACTGTGGAACTTGTGAACTGCAGCTTCGAGGTAGTTAAAGATATTATATATACCTTGGTACCGCCATAAATAAAACGAACGACATCAGTTTTGAAATTCGAAGAAGGATTGTGATGGCCAACAGATGCTACTATGGTTTAAGTAAGCAGTTTAGAATCACACTTTCCAAGACGCTGATACTACCCATGCTATTATATGGATCTGAAGCATGGGTACTTGCGCAAGCAGATGAGACAGCTCTTGGGGTGTTTGAAAGAAAAAATTGGTTGAGGATCCGCGCACAATCTCCACGGCCTGTAGTGATGTCACGAGATTACTCAGGCAGTTGGCTGTCGAAGCTGATACTGGTACTGATAAGACTACCGTCGATAAGATGGATGATTGACCAGTACCAGTAACTGGTAGTCTAGTCCATGCCAAGGAGGTTGCTACCAAAAAGATGTACCGGAGAAACCGAGAAACCGGCTGGAACTCCTTCCATCACGGAAAGGAGTTCCTTTCCAATCAAGAGGAATTTCAAATTCATCCGGAATTTCTCCAGGAACTATACGAATGATATTGAGAGGGACTTCTTGATTGAAAGGATCCCCCAACCCAGTACGAACACTACCACGGTAGTCTCTTCAAAGGAGAAACATGTCGGAGGTTCTAGTACACCAAGGAAACTGGTGCCTGAGACTTCTAAGTACCCTCCAAGGGTAAACTGAGTACTGAGACGTCCCAAACACGAGCATCCACAAAGACGGAAAGTAGGGGAATGTCGAAGTCGGCACGAAGGAGAGCCGGTAAAAAGCCATCCACGAAGGTCATTAGGCACAACCACACTCTGTCAATCCACCCTCTGTCGAATTGCCGAAGTCGATACCCAATTGGGCAGTAGCTAGTGGATGCGCCAAAGGTAGCGAGCGCGAAGCAAATGCCTGCGTCGGCAGGGCCTATCTCTGCGGCGGTTGCAACTCCCGGGAATAAGGTCCTAGGAGGAACAACAACCTGTTGCAAATTTACCCACGCAGTTGTCAGCTGCACAAAGCTCTACTTCGTTTGCGTCGAAGAGAAACCTGCCAAGAGCGGTTCTTGGCAGGTTTCACGCGTGTCGTGAAAACCAAGCACGCTGTCTCGAATCAGGTAGCCCAGAAACTAGCTCTACTTCGTTTGCGTCGGTCGTTGCGTCGAAGAGTAACCTGCCAAGAGCGGTGAGCGTGTCGAAGCAGGTAGCCCAGAAACCTACTAGGGCGCACAGCGACTCTGCTGCTCCACAGGAGGTA
Source organism: Musca vetustissima (assembly GCF_032173495.1). Lineage (NCBI taxonomy): Eukaryota > Metazoa > Arthropoda > Insecta > Diptera > Muscidae > Musca > Musca vetustissima. Next base: position 49,498 of record NW_026884888.1, on the reverse strand, counting down.
CCGGATGATCTGCGAGTAGTAATCATGGACCGAGCTGACCCTGACGGGATCATCAGCGAGGATAAATGGTTGCTGGTCGACAGCTTCAGAACCTACGGTTTGGCCAGACCTCCTTATACAAAGGGGTCAAGGTTGTTAATTGTCGTACTAAGGAGACTGCGAACTTCCTTAAGAAGGTGATTTACAGCCTGGAACCTCTTTGGGAAGGTAGCAGACTGGCAGCTGTAGCGGTCCAAGAGATACCAAGCGGAATGGTAGCCTCTGTGTGAATCCCACCACCTTTTAAGGGGCTGGAGAACACACTAAGGTTAGTGGAAAAGCAGAACTACGACCTTCAGATGAGGAAAGGAACGGCGGTGTAGTCGCAAAGTTCGCTACCGATTCTGCTGGCGAGCAATACTTGAGCATGAACAAGGGAGAGTTGTTTCATGAGATGGGGAAACTTTGTTTATATGTAGTATTAAGCGAAGTGATGGAACGTGGACAAACTCTGGAAGTGAGACTCTAGTTCGAACGAGGGAGGAGGAGAAGTTGATAGAAACTATTATAAGCTACCCAAAACTGGTATGGGCGTGTACTATAAACTCAAAAGCAGTTCATGATTGCAAGTACGCTCTGAATGATATACGACAGATAGTTAGCCGGGACATAGTGACATTGAAGGAAATGAGATAGACTCTCGCAGGACATTTTTAGGGCTTGTCAATCGTACATACCTTCGTCTATTGAGAGATAACTGTGACCATCCTGTTGGCATATTTACAAAAAAGACTAAAATCCTCTCTTCCTTTCTACTCAAGACTTTAGAAAGGTTACTAGACTCAGAAATTAGAAACACTACTGACCAAAGCTAACTTAGCAATTCCCAGCAAGTATACATCAAAGGCAATTCAGTATATACAGACTTACATGAGGTGGTTGGATGCATCGAGAGAGAGAGAGATCCTCTGATACTTGTGGGGATCATAACATTGGTCAATTTTCAAGATGTACATCTCTCACATCGAAGTGGTATCCCCTCACTTCTAATGGACTGGATTGATAGAATGCTGGAAAGCAGAATTATCAAGTCATCCTTAGGATAGAGTTCCGTAAGGAAATCTGTCAACAGAGGCACATTACAGGTAGGAGTACTATCTCCCCTTCTGTGGTTTCTGGTGATAAATGATATACTGCTGAAGTTCGCTCATTTTAGGATAAAGATTGTAGCCTATGCCGATGATGTAGTCCTGCTGGTTGGGGTATGTTTCTAATGGCAATTGCAGGGGACCCTCCAGGATCCCTTTCAACCCTGTCTAACTGGGCATACGCCAAAGGTCTTGATGTAAAAACCACTAAGACATAAACAGTTTGGAAGATATGAAATTGACAATATAGCCTTCTTCTCTAAAGTAGACCCTAACCAGATCCTAGGCTTTGTCAAAAATCTGACATGTCTGAAATAACCATTTCTCCGCTCTTCTTCTATCGATATTTTTGAAAAATCCACGTCTTGTGTGGATGTTTGAATTTTTTTTTAATCCACGCCTAGACCTTGATATTTTAGGAGACCCTATACGGTCTCCTATCAGTTTGGCCTTTAGTAGGGCATTCAAATTACTTCTCTGTAGCATTCAAATGGCCATGTTTGTTGCTGTTGCCTGAGCATCGTCATCACAAAATCATTCCCTTACTGGCTTACCATGGCTGGCCATATCACCATCGCCATCATTGTCATCATCAACAGCAAATGCAACAACAACAACAACAACGATGACGACAAACAACAACATGGTCGTCAACAACACCAAACATCCTCATCATCCTTCTGTGGGGTCTTTTGTGTCATTCGTCCATTCAAATGCAATGCTAACAACAGCAACATGAGCATCAACATGTCGTTGGAACAGCAACAACAGCAGTGGCAGCAGCATCATCAGGACCAACGATAACAACAACAACAACGACAAATACAAAGCGAACAAATAAACAAAAGTACATTAAGAACTTTTCCGAATTTGTTTTACACTCCAATGTGAGTTAATGTTTGTTTGTTCATTTGTGTGTATGTGTGCGTTTGAGTGTGTGTGTGTTTGTGTGTCTGTCTGCCTCCATGTCCTTGCTTAACATTTCTCTTTCTCTCTATCGGTATAACGATGGGTACTTTTGGATTCCTTTTGGTTTTGCCTTTTGGGGTTTCAGTGTGGCTGGCTGCCTAGCTGACTGGCTGGCCATTAATGATGACCATTGTCGCTTCATCATCCTTCCGAACAGGACGATGTTGTTGTTGCTGTTGCTCTAAAACATTAACAACAGCTTGCCATGCATATGGACTATGACAAATACCAAAAGTATTGGCCAAAAGCTAGCTGGCTGATACTCCTCATGAATGGATGGCCGGGCAGGCAGGCTGACTGCCTGGCTGGCTGGCAGACTGACTCTTTGGCTGCCACCTCCTTTTGTTGGTTGGATGGTTGTACGGATGGATGTTTGGTTCCTTGTTGAGTAACCGTACCGTATTTTTTCCCTCTCGTTGTATGTGTGGTAACGGCGCACCGGTAGTAGTCTTTAACGTTTTACCATAACCGTAATGTAATGTGCGGAACCGTCGGTTAAACGGAAACAGACGGATATTGTTGAACAAATTACAACACTTCGTGTGTCGTATTTTCGTATTTCCTAGACGGTTGCTTGGCATATCTTTCCGACGGCATTGCGTACTCAACGAATAAATTTTTTTCCGCCATCTAGAGAAGAAACTGTTGCGGGGTATTACTGAAAGGAAGGAGAATGGCAAGGAAGTGAATTGAAGAAAAATAAAAATATGGATACGCTTATCTTAACCGTCGGCTTGGCGGCTATGTGCTTCGGTTCGGTCTATGCGTTGTAAAAAATATTGAGATTATGCGACGGCAAATTTTTTGAATATTGGAAAAAAATATATGAATATTGAAATCTGATTGTTGGATTATGAAATTATGGATATAATTATAAAAGGATAATTACAAAAAATTTTGGAGGATATTCTAAAAAAAAAATTAAAGGTGCTAATAAATAAAAAAAATCTAGGGGTATACCAAGGCGTGGATTTTTTAAAAACATTTTTTCAAGGGTCTATACCAAGGCGTGGATTTTTTAAAAATATTTTTTCAAGGGTCTATACCAAGGCGTGGATTTTTTAAAAATATTTTTTCAAGGGTCTATACCAAGGCGTGGATTTTTTAAAAATATTTTTTCAAGGGTCTATACCAAGGCGTGGATTTTTTAAAAACATTTTTTCAAGGGTCTATACCAAGGCGTGGATTTTTTAAAAATATTTTTTCAAGGGTCTATACCAAGGCGTGGATTTTTTAAAAATATTTTTTCAAGGGTCTAGACCAAGGTACAGTGTATTATGTCTCTGTAACAGGCAAAAGGAAACGAGATAGACACACGTTTCCTTTTGAAAATAAGCATAGAATCACTTTTTAAGTCGATTTATGCATGTCCGTCCGTCCATGTTATGTGTGTGTGTCCATGTTAAATTGTAAACAAAGTACAGGTCGTATTTTTGATTCGAAATAGATGAAATTTGGCACAGCTCCTTTATTCGGCCCAAGGACGAACCCTATTGAAATTGGGAAAAATCGTGGATTTTTTAAAAATATTTTTTCATATATATTTTCAAGGCGGATTTTTTAAAAATATTTTTTCAAAGTCCCTATATATCCTTCGATTTGCCCGAAATTTGGCACTGCCTACTGAATAAGGTCTAGAACGACATGTGTTAAATTTCGTGAAAATCGATTCAGATTTAGATATAGCTCCCACATATATTTTCGGCCGATTTAACGTAAATAGTGCACCAGAGACCCTATATATCCTTCGATTTGCACGAAATTTGGCACAGCGTACTGAATTAAGTCTAGAATGATGTGTGCTAAGTTTCATCAAAATCGGTTCAGATTAAGATATAGCTCCCATATATATTTTTGTCCGATTTTATTAAATGGTGCACGGAAGTCCCTATATATCCTTTGATTTGCCCGAAATTTGGCACTGCGTACTGAATAAGGTCTAGAACGACATGTGTTAAATTTCGTGAAAATCGATTCAGATTTAGATATAGCTCCCACATATATTTTCGGCCGTAAATAGTGCACCAGAGACCCTATATATCCTTCGATTTGCACGAAATTTGGAATAGCGTACTGAATTGAGCCTAGAATTATGTCTGCAAAGTTTCGTGAAAATCGGTGCAAATTTAGATATAGCTCCCATATATAGTTTCGTCCGATTTTATGTAAATGGTGCTCCAAAGTCCCTATATATCTTTCGATTTCCACGAAATTTGGCATATGGTACTGAATTGAGTCTAGAATGATGTGTGCTAAGTTTCATGAAAATCGGTTCAGATTTAGATATAGCTCCCATATATATTTTTGTCCGATTTTTAGTAAATGCTGCACCAAAGGTTCAAAGTAAGGTCGATTGACACGAAATTTTGCATAACGTAGTGAAGTTAGGTCAGCCTAAAGTGTACAAAGTTTTTTTTTAAATCGGTTCAGATTTAGATATAACTCCCATATATAATTTCTTCCGATTTTTAGTAAATGGTGCACCAAAGGTAGAAGCCTAACTTCTACCAAATTTTACTGAAATCGGTTTAGATTTAGATATAGCTCTCATATCTATTTTCCGATATGTACGAATGGATTTAAGTCGGTTCACATATGAATACACATCTCATATTTACTTTAATTCAATTTCATCTCAAAAGTCCTTCACAAAAATAAATAAATATAACCAAAATGGTAAAGGGTATCATATAGTCGGTCCCGTCCGACTTTTCTATTTTCCTTTCGTGGTTTAAAAATCATAACAAGGCACAGAGTTTTTATACCCTACACAACTATGTTGTCAGGGTATTATAGATTTGTGCAGCTCTAAGAGTTTGTAACGCCGCGAAATATTGGTCCTAGACCAACCTTTAAGCATACCGATCGTCATATCTCGACTAGCTGAATCGATCTAGACATGTGTGTCCGTCCGTCTGTCCATTATAATTTGTAAACACGATAAAGGCCATAGTTATGGACCAATCTTCACGTTTGGAAAAGATCGGTTAATATTTAGCGGATGAAATGGACCAACAACTTTTTTGTCCGATTTTCTGGTCATTCCAGAGGCCGCAATTATGGCCCAAACTTCGCCAATTTTTATACAGAGAAGGGAATCAGGCCAAAGAATAAGCATGCCTGCTTTCATAAAGATCTGCCAATATTCAGCGGGTCAAATGGACCTGACTTTTGTGTGAAAAATTACAAGATTTGTATTATGGTGTAAATATTTACTCCTGAAGGACATAGAGCCGAGAAGCTGATAGTATATCCAAGAGGTGTGTGCTCGGATGTGGGATTTACACTTAAATATTTACAGGTTTCACAGGTTCAGATATTATTTAGTAGCCCATTTCCACACTTGAGGGCGGAAATATAACGTCAATGTGTATTTGGAGGCAATTAGGCCTGGATTTTTAAAGAATATTTTCAGGGACTTTTGAAGCCAATTAAGCGTGAATTTTTAAAGAATATTTTGAGGTGTTTGGGAGCCAATTAGGCGTGGATTTTTAAAGAATATTTTGTGGTGCCTAGGGAGGCAATTAGGCGTGGATTTTTAAAGAATATTTTGTGGTGCCAAGGGAGGCAATTAGGCGTGGATTTTTAAAGAATATTTTGTGGTGCCTAGGGAGGCTATTAGGCGTGGATTTTTAAAGAATATTTTGAGGTGCATAGGGAGGCTATTAGGCGTGGATTTTTAAAGAATATTTTGAGGTGCATAGGGAGGCTATTAGGCGTGGATTTTTAAAGAATATTTTGAGGTGCATAGGGAGGCTATTAGGCGTGGATTTTTAAAGAATATTTTGAGGTGCATAGGGAGGCTATTAGGCGTGGATTTTTAAAGAATATTTTGATGTGCATAGGGAGGCTATTAGGCGTGGATTTTTAAAGAATATTTTGAGGTGCATAGGGGGGCTATTAGGCGTGGATTTTTAAAGATCCGCTGATCCGCTCACTGGTTTTGCTATACTATTTTCCAAAGGGATATACCCTTTTTTTCAAACCCCAACCGTTCGCAATGTAAACATACCAACATTTCTCAATACCTTTACATACCATCCGAAACCATTATCTACGATAATTTGCACAACAACATGATTTTGCCATTTCGAAGAGCTACCATCTTTAAAATTTAGTTTTCACAACATTTCAACATGTTTTTCCATTGACACATACCTCTGAAAAGGTATGTCATGTAAATTTTTTCTATCAGATAGCCCAGTTCGTATTTCAAACATAACAGCTTTTTGAAGTGTTTTCCATTCGAAGTAATTTTTATGCAGCAAAACAAATATTGTTTTCTGTTTTTCAGAAATCGGTAAATTGCTACAAATTTTAGGTAGCAAAGCAATCTTGAACAACAACAGCAGCAACAATTATTGAATAAAATCACAAAAACAACAACAACAACGACGAGTCAGAAAAAAAACACAAACGACAAACAATGCAGAACAAAGTTCGAAAAATAATATTTCGATAACGAATATTGTTTGGAAATTTTATCTATGGTTCGGGTAACATAGATAGGCCGGAATGTATCCATTATCGTAGGAATCCAAAACAAAAAATTCTTTAAAAGAAACATCGAACCCTCTCCCTTCTTTAGAGGTAGCTTGAATTCGACATACGACATATATAAATTTTAAGTTAGTAAATGTCTGAATGAATGTTTGCCAGCATGGAGGAGGGGGTATGTGTGTGTGTCTGTATGTGCTGACGTTATTTACTGTTGGTGGCATAAAAGGGTTCCCATGTTGTAGCCAGAAACAGAAGTGCTGCACTATTCCACTGCTGTTCGAATCACTTCAAGGTGATAAGAAGAAGCTACTACCAGTCAAATTGTCAACCTAAATGGCTAAATAATGCTATACGTGGTGGGAGGTATAGGGACAGCAGGGGGTAAATTTAAGTTCCTGTCAAAGACGTCGATTCTTAAAAATATTTTCTAAGGCCATCTACGCCTTGAAAAAATATTTTCTAAGGCCATCTACGCGTTGAAAAAAACTACGCCTTGAATTTTTTTTTTAAATCTACGCCTTGAAATTTAAAAAAAATACGCCTTGAAAAAATATTTTCTAAGGCCAACTACGCCTTGAAAAAATATATTCTAAGGCCAACTACGCCTTGAAAAATATTTTCTAAGGCCATCTACGCCTTGAAAAAATATATTCTAAGGCCAACTACGCCTTGAAAAAATATTTTCTAAGGCCAACTACGCCTTGAATTGTTTTTTAAAAAATCTACGCCTTGACATTTTTTTTTAAAAATCTACGCCTTGAAATTTAAAAAAAAAATACGCCTTGAAAAAATATTTTTAAAAAATCTACGCCTTGCAAAAATATTTTTAAAAAATCTACGCCTTGAAAAAATATTTTCTAAGACCATCTACGCCTTGAAAAAAATATTTTCTAAGGCCATCTACGCCTTCAATTTTTTTTTTAATCTACGCCTTTAAAAAAATATTTTCTAAGGCCATCTACGCCTTGAAAAAATATTTTCTAAGGCCATCTACGCCTTGAAAAAATATTTTCTAAGGCCATTGCTTTGAAAAAATATTTTCTAAGGCCATCTACGCCTTGAAAAAATATTTTCTAAGGCCATCTACGCTTTGAAAAAATATTTTCTAAGGCCATCTACGCCTTGAAAAAATATTTTCTAAGGCCATCTACGCCTTGAAAAAATATTTTCTAAGGCCATCTACGCCTTGAAAAAATATTTTCTAAGGCCATCTACGCCTTGAAAAACATATTTTCTAAGGCCATCTACGCCTTGAAAAAATATTTTCTAAGGCCATCTACGCCTTGAAAAAATATTTTCTAAGGCCATCTACGCCTTGAAAAAATATTTTCTAAGGCCATCTACGCCTTGAAAAAATATTTTCTAAGGCCATCTACGCGTTGAAAAAATATTTTCTAAGGCCATCTACGCCTTGAAAAAATATTTTTAAAAAATCTACGCCTTGAAAAAATATTTTCTAAGGCCATCTACGCCTTGAAAAAATATTTTCTAAGGCCATCTACGCCTTGAAAAATATTTTCTAATGCCATCTACGCCTTGAAAAAATATTTTCTAATGCCATCTACGCCTTGAAAAAATATTTTCTAAGGCCAACTACGCCTTGAAAAAATATTTTTAAAAAACCTACACCTTGAAAAAATATGTTTAAAAAATTTACGCATTAAAAAATATTTTCTAAGGCCATCTACGCCTTGAGAAAATATATTCTAAGGTATACGGGCAGGGGGGTAAATTTAAGTTCCTGCCAAAGACGTCGATTGTTAAAAATATTTTTGAAGGTCATCTACGTCTTGAAAAAATATATTCTAAGGTATAGGGGCAGGAGGGGTAAATTAAAGTTCCTGCCAAAAACGTCGATTCTTGAAAATACTTTCTAAGGCCATCTACGCCTTGAAAAAATATTTTTAAAAAATCCACGCCTTGAAAAATATTTTTAAAAACACTACGCCTTGAAAAAATATTTTTTAAAATACATGCCTTGAAAAAATATTTTTAAAAAATCTACGCTTTGAAAAAATAATTTTAAAAATCTACGCCTTGAAAAAATATTTTTAAAAAATTTACGCCTTGAAAAAAGATTTTTAAACAATCTACGCTTTGAAAAAATATTTTCTAAGGCCATCTACGCCTTGAAAAAATATATTTTAAACCAGTGAGCGTAGCAGTATAGTCGGACGCGGACGACCATACGATACCCTACACAACCACCACAGAACCCTATCTTTCTGCGGATTTTTATTCCGAGCCTGGGTAATATTTCGTAATAGTTGCACCCTCTTGCCCGATTAGAGGTCAACAACGACTCTTCCTTACACTGAAATATTTTCCAAATATTACCAATATTCAGTATAGCCCTGCTAAGTACTTGTCCAGATTCTCTTCACCGTGGGTTGTGTTGTGATGTTCGACTTATAATTGTAGCCTATAGATCGAATCGAAAAAACACAAAAAATAAGTTTTCGGTCCATTTTATCCCAATATTATTATCTGATCATCACCGAAAATTATTGGTGTTGTCCTTGATCATACCTGGATCCTCATGGAAATTTTTAAAGCGATCAGCGCTATATTTCTGCACTCCAGTGTGGTAATGGGTTACTAAATAGTATAGGAATACGTAAGGACCTGTAAAGATTTATGTGTAACTCCCACATCCGAGCACACACGACAGTATTATTGGTATCAATTTAAAGGCCAACCACTCCTCTTTGATATACTATCAGCTCTATGTCCTTCAGGAGTAAATATATACGCTATAGAATACAAATTTTATAATTTTTCACACAAATATTGCCCGATCTTTATCAAAGCAGGCATTCTTATTCTTTGGTCCAATACCCTTCTCCGAGTAAAAAGTCGAGATGTTTGCGGCCTCCGGAGCGACCAGAAAAACCGACAAAAATTTAGTATTTGGTCCATTTCATCCCAAAAATATTAACTGATCTTTGCCAAAAACAATAGGGGTTCTCATTGGTCAGAACCCATCATACATGCAAAATTTCGAAGATGGGTCCATAATTGGGGCTTGTATCGTGTTTACAAATTATAATGGACAGAAGGACGGATGGATAGACACACATGTCTAGATCGACTCAGCTAGTCGAAATATGAGGATCGGTATACTTAGGACCAATATTTCGCGGCATTACAAACTCTTGGGGCTGCACAAAGCTATAATACCCTGACAACATAGTTGTGTAGGTTATAAAAATCCACGCCTTGGGTATGGCCTTTAAAAAATCCACGCCTTAGGCATGGCCTTTAAAAATCCACGCCTTGGGTATGGCCTTTAAAAACCCACGCCTTGAGTATGACCTTTAAAAATCCACGCCTTGGATGTGGCCTTTAAAAATCCGAGCCTTGAGTATGACCTTTAAAAAATATTTTTAAAAATCCACGCCCTGTGTAGGTCCATTAGAACATATTTTTTAAAAATCCACGACTACCTTTTGTTTACCCATTTTCCATATCTATGAAACCTCCCTGTCATTAAAACAAATAAATGCAACGAGTAGTAGTGTAAAAATAACAACAACAACAAAAAGAAGTAATGCCAGCCGACTAGTAAAATATATACCGAAAAAAATGATAACAAAAAATAGCAATCGTACTTTGCGGCTTCTTGGTAAAATCGAAAAAAAACAACAACAACAAAATGCGGTTGACACTTTTTTTGTGCAGTTGCATCGGTGTGTTAGAGGACAGCGGTGTTGAATGATGATAATGTGCATTCGTATGTATATATGCCACGATGTTATATTTGTATGGGCCTACCGAAACGATAAACAGCAACAAAGACGACGACTTCGACGACGTCAGTGACAGTAACAAAAACAAATACTGTTTTGAAAAAACGAAAACTAAATACTTGGAGCTATGCAATTTTCTATCCCAACGGTATTACGTGTTCGGTGCAATCAAACCTCGGTATCCAGTGCAAACGACGACAACGACTATTTTACCGCTAAACTGCATTGTCGTGGAGGACAACATACTCGTAGAACGCGCCGTGGTGCTGCAATGACTTCGTAGAAATTAATGTCGTCCGACTAATCAGACTAGACAATCAATCAAGTAAATCGTCGTTAATCCGCTGCTTTCGTAAATCGTCTGTCTATCGTGTCGATTAAAGTTAACGAAGTGCGAAATAAAAATAAAAAAATCGATTCGAAGTGGAATTAGAAGTGTGTTTTCAATCAATTTGGTGTTTAAATTGGTTGTGGAGTACCTAAGTGAAACTTTCGGGACCACAAAAAAAAAAAAATAGGCGTGGATTTTTTAAAAACATGTTTATGGGGTCTATTGATAGGCGTGGATTTTTTTAAAAATATTTTTTGGGGGCTATACTAAGGCGTATTTTTTGGGTTCTATACCAAGGCGTGGATTTTTTAAATATTTTTTGGGGTCTATACCAAGGCGTGGATTTTTTAAATATTTTTTGGGGTCTATACCAAGGCGTGGATTTTTTAAATATTTTTTGGGGTCTATACCAAGGCGTGGATTTTTTAAATATTTTTTGGGGTCTATACCAAGGCGTGGATTTTTTAAATATGTTTTGGGGTCTATACCAAGGCGTGGATTTTTTAAATATTTTTTGGGGTCTATACCAAGGCGTGGATTTTTTAAATATTTTTTGGGGTCTATACCAAGGCGTGGATTTTTTAAATATTTTTTGGGGTCTATACCAAGGCGTGGATTTTTTAAATATTTTTTGGGGGCTATAACAAGGCGTGGATTTTTTTAAAAATATTTTTTGGGGGCTATACCAAGGCGTGGATTTTTTTAAAAATATTTTTTGGGGGCTATACCAAGGCGTGGATTTTTTTAAAAATATTTTTTGGGGGCTATAACAAGGCGTGGATTTTTTTAAAAATATTTTTTGGGGGCTATAACAAGGCGTGGATTTTTTTAAAAATATTTTTTGGGGGCTATAACAAGGCGTGGATTTTTTTAAAAATATTTTTTGGGGGCTATAACAAGGCGTGGATTTTTTAAAAATATTTTTTGGGGGCTATAACAAGGCGTGGATTTTTTTAAAAATATTTTTTGGGGGCTATAACAAGGCGTGGATTTTTTTAAAAATATTTTTTGGGGGCTATAACAAGGCGTGGATTTTTTTAAAAATATTTTTTGGGGGCTATAACAAGGCGTGGATTTTTTTAAAAATATTTTTTGGGGGCTATAACAAGGCGTGAATTATTATACCCTTCACCACACTATGGTACAGGGTATTACGTCTTTGTGCATATGTTTGTAACAGGCAAAAGGAAACGAGATAGACACATGGTTCCATTTGAGAATATGCATAGAATCACTTTCTGAGTCGATTTATTCATGTTCGTCCGTCTGTCCGTCTGTTGATGTAAAATTTTAAACAAAGTACAGACCGAATTTATGATCCGATTTTGATGAAATTTTGCAAGGCTCACTTTTTTGCTCACGAACGAACCCTATTGAAATTGAAGAAAATCGGTCCAGATTTAGATATAGCTCCCGTATATAGTTTCGTCTGATTTAAGGTAAATGGTGTACCAAAGTCCCTATATATTTTTCGATTTGCGTGAAATTTGGCATAGAGTTCTGAATTAGGTCCAAAATCATTTGTGCTAATTTTCGTGAAAATCGGTTCATATTTAGATATAGCTCCCATATATATGTTCGTCCGATTTTATATAAATGGTGTACCAAAGTACCTATATATCTCTCGATTTACACGAAATTTGGCATAGCTTACTGAATAAGGTCCAGAATGACGTGTGTTAAATTTCATGAACATCGGTTCAGATTTATATATAGCTCCTATATATATTTTCGTCCGATTTGAGGTAAATGGGGCAACAAAGTCCCTATATATCTTTCGATTTGCACAAAATTTGGCATAGGGTACTGAATTAGGTCTAGAATGATGTGTGTTTAGTTTCCTGAAAATCCGTTCAGATTTAGATACAGCTTCTATATCTGACCGAATGAAAAATTTAGTATCGGTTGCAGAGTGAAATGTTTATGGATCCAATTTCATTTAACTGGTCCTTTAAAAATGTGACGTCTGTTAGGATTCATTTGTTGAGTATACCCAAAGTGGTGAAGGGTATCGTAAAGTCGGCCCCGTTCGACTTTACTGCTTTCCTTGCTGGTTTAAAAGTTAATTTTTTGCGTCCTTAGCCAAGGTGGGGATTTTTTAAAATTATGTTTTTTTTGCGTGAATTTTTTAAAATTAATTTTTCGAAAAGCAAATAAATTCCTCATTAAATTCGTTATGGCCAAGGTCACAGAGTGAAAAAATGAAATGAAAACACCCGAACAAAACAAATTTTTTTATAAATGAAATATAAGCCAAAAGGCTATACAGAACGTCGTCTGTATAAAGCCATCACAAAGTGACAAATAAATCCATCAGAAAGCATAAAAAAATAAAACGAGACGAAAAAAAGTGCGTCAAAACTTCTCCGCCACCCATAAATGTCGGTAGGGGATACTGCAGACGCCCTAAGCTCTCTGATAAATGATTGACAGTTTTTGGATTTTTCTGTGAACCCCACAAAATTGTGTCGAATCTCGAGGCATTTATTTCCATTTGCTCTTCGTCATCGTCATCGTCGCCAAAATTCAACGAAAGTGTTTGTATTACGACAGCCGAGCTTATCACGAGGCTTTATGCATCTCAGTTTAGCAATGATGCAAACTTTGAAGCCTCCACCAACGGCGTCATTGCTTCATCACAGCCATCCACATCATCAGCACCATTCTCCGCATCATCATCACAACCACCTGCACCACAATCTTCCAGCACATGGCCAGCTACTGCCGCCACCACCACCATCATTACCTCCACCTCCAACGCCCACCACAATGTCCATGTTGCCACCGCATTTGACACCTACACACGGTGGCAGTGGCCAACATATGGGTCTGTTGTGTGGTCCACCCACGGCTCATCTAAGCGGGAGCGGCAGCATGGAGGCTTCTCTACAGCTTCTGCAGCAACAACAGCATCCATCATCACTGTTATTACCACCACCATCACCAGCAACCACAACAAATGGTCATCCTGCCCCGCTTCTGATGGGCAATGGGCCTCAACTACAATGTGCCACCTCGCCGTGTTCCTCCGCCTCAGCCATGGCCTCCACACAGGTTTCCCCAACAACAGCCGGAACAGCAATGAATTTGGTTGATGGCAACAATTGTGGTAGTGTTGGTGTTGGCTTCCAGCAACAACAACATTTGTCCGTTGCTGAGATTAGCAACAGTGCCAGCAACACCATCTCCACCAACAACAACAGCAACAATCACCAATACCAAGATGACCCAAATCCTGAAATGATATTGGCTTTAATCTCAAGGAATAGAGAGCTGGAAGGTAAGTCACAATTCATTCTGGCTAGTAGTTGGGGGGGGGTTTGGTTCGAATTTTCTTCATCTTAACTAAAAATATTTTTACTCCCCCCCTACCTCACTCCCCACCCTATCCGCACTTCACCACAATGTCTTAGAGTATATATTTGTTTATTTGTGTGTGTGTGTGTGCTGTCCTTCATCTTCGCCGGATTTCTTAATCCTGTCGAGAGTTTTTGAGTTTCAATGATGTTGGCATTTCGGTATCCACAGCTTAGAGGCACATCAACCAGTCATGGAACCGAACAGCCAACCGAAGCAAGCAACCAGCCAGTCAGCCTTCCATCCTGGCATAGCAATTATGTATTTGTTGAATTACTGATAAGGCCATGTCAGCTTGAATGTAGGCTAAGATTTTTTGTTTGACAGGACTTTAAGGAAAAGCAAGCAACACATACATACAAACATTCAGGAAAGGGGAAATTAAAGAAAAAATTTAAAGGATGATTTTTATACCCTACACAACTTTGTTGTCAGGGTATTACAGCATTGTGCAGCCCCAAAAGTTTGTAACGCAGCGAAATATTGGTCCTAGACCCATCTTTAAGTATGCCGATCGTCATATCTCGACTAGCTAAGTCGATCTAGACATGTGTGTCCGTACGTCCGTCTGTCCATTATAAATTGTAAACACGATACAGGCCGCAGTTATGGACCAATCTTCACGAAATTTTGCATGTAGGATTTTGCATGTAGGGTTTGGCCGAATTTTTACATGGAGAAGAGGATCGGACCAAAAAATAAGCAAGCCTGTTTTATTTATATTATATTTAGCAGGTCAAATGGACCCCGATTTTTGTGTGAAAAAATTACAAAATTTGTATTCTATGGCGTATATATTTACCCCTGAAGGACATAGACCCGAGTCGATCACAACACAACCCACGATGAAGGAAATCTGGACACGAGGGTGCAAATTGCGCGAAATATTGCCCAAGCTCAGAATATAGAACCGCATAAACTTATATTTCCGTGGAAGTTGTGTAGGGTATCATGTGGTCGGCCCAGTCAAACAAAAAATTGTAAACAAAGAACAGGTCGCATTTATGATCCGATTTGGATGAAATTTGGCACAGCTCACTTATTTGGCCCAAGGGCGAACCCTATTGAAATTGGGAAAAAATGGGCCCAGATTTAGATATAGCTCCCGTATATAGTTTCTTCCGATTTAAGGTAAATGGGGCACCAAAATCCCTATATATCTTCCGATTTGCACGAAATTTGGCATAGCGTACTGACATGAGTCTAGAATGATGTGTGTAAATTTTTTTTGAAAATCGGTTCAGATTTAGATATAGCTCCCATATATAGTTCCGTCCGATTTAAGGTAAATGGGGCACCAAAGTTCCTATTTATCGTTAGATTTGCATGGAATTTGGCATAGAGTTCTGAATTAGATCCAGAATGATGTGTGCAAAGTTTCGTGAAAATCGGTTCAGATTTAGTTATAGCTCCCATATATATTTCCGTCCGATTTTATGTAAATGGTGCACCAATGTCCCTATATATCTTTCGCTTTGCACGAAATTTTGCATAGTATACTGAATTGTGTCTAGAATGATGCGTGCCATGTTTCCTGAAAATCGGTCCAGATTTAGATATAGCTCCCGTATATAGTTTCTTCCGATATAGGGTAAATGGGGCACCAAAGTCCCTATATATCTTCCGATTTGCACGAAATTTGGTATAGCGTACTAATATGAGTCTAGAATGATGTGTGTACATTTTCTTGAAAATCGGTCCAGATTTAGATATAACTCCCGTATATAATTTCTTCCGATCTAAGGTAAATGGGGCACCAAAGTTCCTATTTATCGTTAGATTTGCATGGAATTTGGCATAGAGTTCTGAATTAGATCCAGAATGATGTGTGCAAAATTTAGTGGAAATCGGTTCGTATTTAGTTATAGCTCCAATATATAGTTTTGTCCGATTGTATGTAAATGGTGCACCAAAGTCAGTACATATCTTTCGATTTGCCCGAAATTTTGCATGGTATACTGAATTATGTCTGGAATGATGCGTGTCAAGTTTCGTAAATATCGGTTCAGTCTAGAATGACGTGTGCTAAGTTTCGAGAAAATCGGTTCAGATTTAGATATAGCTCCAATATATATTTTTGTCAGATTTAAGGTAAATGGTCCACCAAAGTCCCTATATATCTTTCGATATGCACGAAATTTTGCATAGTATACTGATTTGTGTCTAGATTCGTGTCAGGTTTCGAGAAAATCGGTCCAGATTTAGATATAGGTCCCATATATATTTTTAATTTAAGGTAAATGGGGCACCAAAGTCCCTATATATCTTTCGATATGCGCGAAATTTTGCATGGTGTACTCAATTCAGTTTAGAATGACGTTTGCTAAATTTCGAGAAAATCGGTCCAGATTTATATATAGCACCCGTATATATTTACGTCCGATTTAAGGTAAATGGGGGCTCCAAAGTCCCTGTGTCTTAAGTTTCGAGAAAATCGGGTTAGATTTAGATTAAGTTCGTTCAATTTCTGTCAATGAAAAGGCTACGTCTGTTAGTTGACACATATGTAGAATATACCTAAAATGGCGAAGGATATGATATAGTCGGCCCTGTCCGACTTTACGACTTTACTTACTGGTTTAAAAATATATTTTAAAATATTTAAATGATTTTTAGCCAATACTTTTTTCTGATGAATTATCCTGCATTTATCCCTGAGTAAAGGGAAGCAATTCTTCGAATCCATTTACTCGCATACGCACACATTTACAATTCACTACAATATAAATGATAGGCCGGCAGACAGATAAATAAATACTTGTAAAAATGCGCCATTTGCTCTCCACTCACTCCCCTACCAAGTAATGTTGCGGGTTTTGGCTGTTCGCTTGGATACATGTTACGACCTATGTTAGAGGTGGTCTACATGCGGCTTAAATACAACATCGATGGTTACCAAATGGCTGCTTGGTTGGCTGCTTCAATGATTTGCTTCAATTCCATTTTTGGGGCGGTTGGCTGTAATGTAACCATTCGAGGAGTAAGGGGTAAAAGTGAGGAAGCCATAGCATAGCAGCGAACAACATAACTGTCAAAAATGATATAATTTAATAAAGTTCACAGCAGGATATTGTCTTCTTTCAAAAAATATAGAATATATCCTTACAAATTCTTCTCCATCCCAAAAAAAAAGGAAATGTTAAAATGCTTGTCACATTACTGGCATCTCTGCAACGTTCTTTGCATTTGTATTCTGGTGGGGGGTAGGGGGAACTTCATACTACATAGGCCATAAATTCTATTCTATTCAACTTTTATTTTACATTTCATATTCCAACAACTACAACGAAAAATTTATTTGACTGTCTACCGAACGAGCTGAGCCTATAAAAAATCCCATTGGAATATAAAACATTTTGTTTCTGAGTTTTTTTCCACGACTTCTTCTTTTCTTCGACTACTTTATTGAAATGTTCCAGAAGAAGAAAAAAACGACTAGAACTACCTATCATGACAGTTCTGACATTTTCTTTCCTTTATTATTATTGTCTTCTTTTTTATTTTTTAAATATTTGGCATATTGTCAAAAAAAAAAATTTGCAAGCAAAAATCTGTTGGCAAATTGCTGGAGTTATAAATTCAAATGGGGTTTTTATATGAGGCCGTTTTAAGGTTATAAAAGACTTGATGGCTGCTTATTGCCTATAGCAGATATTATGCAGATATTTATAGATGAGGCATTTTTTAAAAATATTTTCCGGACCTTCAATTTGGAAATAAATTTCTTCGGAACTTACTTAATAAGTACACGATCTTCCACATTCGAAAATCTACTCCTATAAACCTTTGTTATAATTTTAGGCTATGGAGGTAGAAAAATCCACCCCTGCAAATATACCCCAAAAAAATATTTTTAAAAAATCCACCCCTTCACCCACCCCTGCAAATATACCCCAAAAAAATATTTTTAAAAAATCCACCCCTTCAAATATACCCCAAAAATATTTTGTAAAAAATCCACGCCTGTAAATATACCCCAATAAATATTTTTAAAAAATCCACGCCTGTAAATATACCCCAAAAAATAATTTTAAAAAAATCCACGCCTGTAAATATACCCCAAAAAATAATTTTAAAAAATCCACGCCTGTAAATATACCCCAAAAAATAATTTTAAAAAAATCCACGCCTGTAAATATACCCCAATAAATATTTTTAAAAAATCCACGCCTTTAAATATACCCCAAAAAATATTTTGTAAAAAATTCACGCCTGTAAATATACCCCAAAAATATTTTGTAAAAAATCCACGCCTTTAAATATACCCCAAAAAATATTTTTAAAAAATCCACGCCTTTAAATATACCCCAAAAAATATTTTTAAAAAATCCACGCCTTTAAATATACCCCAAAAAATATTTTTAAAAAATCCACGCCTGTAAATATACCCCAAAAAATATTTTTAAAAAATCCACGCCTGTAAATATACCCCAAAAAATATTTTGTAAAAAATCCACGCCTTTAAATATACCCCAAAAAAATATTTTTAAAAAATCCACGCCTGTAAATATACCCCAAAAAATATTTTTAAAAAATCCACGCCTGTATGCCATCAACTTCGCGGCTCTATAGAAAATCGAATTTGTCATTTTTCACACTAAAGTCAGGGTCCGTTTGACCCGCTAAATATTGATCGATCCTTATCAAAACAGGCATGCTTATTCTTTGGCCCGAACCCATTTTCCATGTAAAAATTCGCGATGTTGGGCCATAATTGCGGCCCCTGGAGCGACCAGAAAAATCTACAAAAATTAAGTATTTGGTTCATTTCAATAGGGCCAGAACCCATCCTACATGCAAAATTTCGTGAAGATTGGTCCATAACTGTGGCCTGTATCGTGTTTACAAATTATAATGGACGGACGGACACACATGTCTAGATCGACTCAGCTAGTCGAGATAGTACGATCGGTATACATAAAGGTGGGTCTAGGACCAATATTTCGCGGCGTTACAAACTCTTGGGGGTGTACAAAGCTATAATACCCAGACAACATAGTTGTGTAGGGTATAAAAATCCACGCTTTTGTAAAGGAGCCCAAAAATATTTAAAAAAGAAATCGATGGCTTTGGTAAGGAGCGCGAAAAATCTACGCCTTGTGTGGATGCTTTAAAAATATTTTTAAAAAAATCGAAGCCTTTTATTTTTTTTTTTAATCTTCGCTTTGTATAGGTTCCTGAATAGTCTTTGAAAAAAAATATTTTTTTTTTAAATCACTTTTCTTTTGTGAACCACTGTTCACGTCCTCCCTCCTTCCATATCCTATCTTCTACCACAAACAGTTTGTATAATATTCGAACTGCAAAACTGTGTATAGGCTAGCAACAATAATGGCTGGCTGACTGACTATCAGACAACGGTATTACCTTATCCATGGCTGCGCGGCTTCTGGGCACGATGTGGGTATTATGCAGTTGTGCTCAACGATTTTTGATTTGAAAAAAAAAAACTGGAAAAATACCAATTCTCTGGAGACATGTTTAGCTGGTATTTATGAAATAAAATACTAAGGTAGGGGTGGGGGCAAGGCGTGAATTGGGGGAAGGGAGAAACAATTGAGACTCTCTCTCCATATATGGCCATAATAAGCTCCATTTTTATTTCAGTTTAGAAACATTCTTGGTAATGCGTTACCAGGTACAGTAAATATTAGAGGTGTGTGTGTGAATGTATGTGTGCGTTGCTTGTAATACCAGTCAGTTTAAATCCTTAGAACTGCCATTGAAGAATTCGTCCTGTTGGAAAAAATATTATCTTCGTTGTTCTTATTTAACGATTAACTGTTAAGGTAACCGGTGATTTAGATTTGAATATTCACTCCACTTTATGCGTGTAATAACAAATTATGTTGTAAACAATTTTTGAGGTTGGGATTTCGAGGGATTAGTCGAAGACAAAATTTTATGAAAAAATTAATTTTGGTTGGGCATTTGGGTCAATTTAAAAACTATAGCAACATTTTGGAGGAAGAACATTTTGATGAACTTAGAAAAAATAGTAAAGTGATTGACTGACTGACTGATTTAACGATTCATCAACGCCCAGACGAAACGGTTGAAGCTAGAATCTTGCTATTTTGGCTGAGAGTCACTCTTGGTCCAATGGTGACAGATAAGGCTGGGTTTTTGGAAATTCGTACTAGAACGATACGAACAGTACAAAAAAAGTACTAAATGTAATACCATTTGTATTTCGCGAACCGATGGAACTAGAACTCTGAAATTTGGATTGGTGGTCGTTGATGGAGTGTAGAATTGATATAGCAAAGGGGTTTTTGGACATTCGAACTATAAGTATTCGGATAGTACTAAAATGTACTAAATTTGGTACAATTTCGTAGCATGTGGAATGGATAGAGTTAAAAACTTGAAATTTGGAATGTGAATAAGGGTTGAGATGTAGGTTCTATTTAAGGAGATGGTTTTGAAAGCGTGTACTCATGTGTACGAAAAGTACTATATGGTACTATATTTTGTACAAATTTAATTTGTATATACAAATCGAGTTGGAATCCTGGAATTTGCAATTAACATTACCGTAGGGTTGGGATATGACCGTAGGTTTGGAAATTTGTTACTTATGTGTACGAAAAGTACTTTATCGTACTATTATTGGTACAATTTAGATTTGTGCGAATCGATAGAGCGGGAACAATGAAATTTGCAGTCAAGATCACTGAAGGGATGTAGGATTGGGGTCAGGATTCAGTTTAAGAAATTAATACTTATCGTTACTAAATGGCACTAAATTTGGTACAATTTGAATTTTAGGTGAACCAATAGAGCTAGAATTATGGAATTTGGAGTCAGGATCACTGTTGAGGTGTAAGATTGAAATATGTAAAAGTTTTAGAAATTTGTACTTCTATGTACTGAATTTGGTAAAATTTGAATTGTGGGTGAACCGATAGAGTTGGAATCCTGAAACATGGATTTGGGATCACTGTGGGGGTGTAGGATTGGGGTATGTAGGATTTTTTGGAAATTGGTACTACTGTGTACTAAATTTGGTACAATTTTAATTGTGAGTGAACCGATAGAGTTGGAATCTTGGAACTTGGAGGGGGTGTAGGTTTGGTGTCAGAAAGAGGTTTTAGAAATTCGTACTACTGTGTACTAAATTTGGTACAATTTGAATTGTAAGTGAACCAATAGAGCTAGACTCATGAAATTTGGAGTCAGGGTCATTGTTGAGGTGTAAGATTGATATATATATATATATATATATATAAAAGTTTTAGAAATTTGTACTAATGTGTACTAAATTTGGTACAAGTTGAATTGTGAGTGAACCGATAGAGTTGGAATCTTGGAACTTGGATTTAGGATCACTATGGGGTGTAGAGGTGTAGAGGATCACTATGGGTGTCAGAAAGAAGTCTTAGAAATTCGTACTACTGTGTACTAAATTTGGTACAATTTGAATTTTAGGTGAACCAATAGAGCTAGAATCATGAAATTTGGAGTCAGGATCACTGTTGAGTTGTACGATTGAGATATGTCAAAGTTTTAGAAATTTGTACTAATGTGTACTAAATTTGGTACAAGTTGAATTGTGAGTGAACCGATAGAGTTGGAATGGGGTACTACTGTGTACTATATTTAGTACAATTTGAATTGTCGATGAACCGATTGAGTTGGAATCCTGAGTAGGAAGTTTGGGTTAAGTAGGAAGTTTTGGAAATTCGTACTACTGTGTACTATATTGAGTACAATTTGAATTGTGGGTGAACCAATAGATTTGAAATCCGGAAATTTGAATATCGAATCATTGTGTAGGATCGGGGTATGCAGGAAGTTTTGTTGGATAGTCGAGGAAGGTACTTATGGAAATAATGTGTGCTAAATGGAACTAATTTTCGTAAAATTTGGATTTAAGTGAACCTTTAGAGCTCGATTCATGAAATTTGGTACTAAATGGTACTCAAATTCATTTTATGGTCGATATTAATTTGTGGATTTGTTATATGCAGTTTTCTGTGAAAATAAAATAATATGTTAATAAATGTTTAAATATTGCCCACATTCGCTAACGAAGTAGCGGGCATATGCTTCGTATATGGGTAATATATATAAAATGCAATACTTCATTCAATAATCTATTCGAATTTTTTTTATCATTTTTGACCCTTTCATGAGAAGACCAATAGATAGATGGGTCTCACAGGAGGCCCATTCTTATCCCCTCAATTCCGCTCATTGTACCATTTGTCCCAGAGGATTCATGGGGAAGAAAATCGCCCATGAAGCTCTACAAAAGCTTCTGATAATTATTTTGATTATCTTCGGATTACAATGGCGAATTATCGAGGTATTGTGTTATCCTTGATACATCCTGCCAGACATCCTTTTCGATGTTCGCGAACAAGTGTTTGGATTAATGGATAGTTTGTAAAGATTTTAACCGCCTCCCAAACAAAGGCAAATCATACAAGCCTCTTGAAAAAGGACTTAATGATACATCAAAGGACACGTGACCAAAAAAAAAAAATAATAATAATAATCGAACATGCCTTTTGGAGTACGAAATGACATTTTCAACACGAGGCTGGAAAAGTGCGCTTTTGTTCAAAAAGGATAAAAGGACATGCAATGCATGTTTAGGCATAACAGGATAACAAATCTATTTTCATGTTTCAAATAAAAACCAGCTGGTCTTCACTGCCTGGCCTTTCTAAGGATGCTGTTCTACATTACAGCCTTAATTACAAACAAATAAATATTTTGGTTAAATCCCATTCCATATTTGCCAAGGGGATTTCGACGACGAGGACGACTGGCAAGTGGCTGCTGCGACATGTCAGTTCGCCTGTTTACTTTTGTTGCAAACTAAACGCCCTGGCACACTTTTGAGAGTCCATGGCACACGCTCGATCCCACCAGCCAACCAACCATCCAACCACATGGCAGGAAGAACAACAAGAAGTGAGGCATCCTGATGGCCAACGTGTGCCTTGAATTTAACGCCTCTAAAGCCGGCGGGGACTCATGTGGACAAACTTCACTTGTTTTAAATAAACTCTGTAGTTCTCTCTTTCACCCTCCCCCATCTCTTTCCCTCTCTCTCGTTCCCTTGTTCCCCGCATGGCAAAGGATCAACAGGCACGTGCCGTTAATTTCGATTCGTAGTATTTTTTCACTCTACGACTAATTCAACAATGGAAACAATTCCCAATGGTGTTAAACGCCGGTGCTGGGCACACATCCATGCGTGTGCCTGCACGCTCACCCGCTCAGCGCAAAGCGTTTTGCAAAACGAGCAGAAAAATTGAATTATGCGGCCGTAAGGCTTGTTTACTTGTTATGGTTTCCTTATTGGCAGAACAGAGTACTCCAGTTATCCTTCCCACCGTCCATCAAATGCGGCGGTTCGTCGCTGTAACCGGAAACTTGTAACCAGAAACAAATATTATTTTGTTGGTATTTGTTGTTCGATGTTGTTGTTACCGGTTATTACAAAATTTGATACTCGTGGAACTGTCGTTTGTTCCTGGTCGGCAAGGTTGGAAGGGCGGTAGGGGGGGTTGAATTGTTTTTGTAAGGATGTTTGATGGTTGATTAATGGGAAATATTTTTGTTCACGATTTTTGTTGTTGGTTACAGTCATCATTTTCAAGTGTGTGAGTGTGTTTGTGTGTGTACCACGATTTTTATATCCCAAAAACTCACGTTGTGTGTTGATTGAAAATAATTGTTTGTTCACTGTCAAAAATTTAGTAAATATGTTTGTCATTTCTCGAATTCTTGCCTGAGCACTTGCGGCACTTAACGAGCACTTCACAAGGTACTCGGGAAAATGGAAGGGGAGTGACAGTGGTATACGATAAGGTCCTTGAGAAATGATTCATCAGAACAATACAAGAGTGAGAGTAGAGTCTTTATCAAGGCGTGGATTTTTAAATATTTTTTGGGGTCTATACCAAGGCGTGGATTTTTTAAATATTTTTTTGGGGTCTATACCAAGGCGTGGATTTTTTAAATATTTTTTGGGGTCTATACCAAGGCGTGGATTTTTTTATATATTTTTTGGGGTCTATACCAAGGCGTGGATTTTTTAAATATTTTTTGGGATCTATACCAAGGCGTGGATTTTTTCAATATTTTTTGAGGTCTATACCAAGGTGTGGATTTTTATACCCTTCACCACACTGTGGTACAGGGAATTATGTCTTTGTACAATGTTTGTAACAGGCAAAAGGAATCGAGATAGACCCATGGTTCCTTTTGAGAATATGCATAGAATCCTTCCTGAGTCGATTTAGCATGTCCGTCCGTCCATCTGTTGATGTTAAATTGTAAACAAAGTACAGGTCGCATTTATGATCCGAATTGGATGAAATTTGGCATAGGTCACTTATTTGGCCCACGGACGAACCCTATTGAAATTGAGAAAAATCGGATCAGATTTAGATATAGCTCCCATATATATTTTCGTCCGATTTTATGTAAATGGTGCACCAAAGACCCTATGTATCTTTCGATTTGCACGAAATTTGGCACAGCGTAATGAATTACATCTGGAATGATGAGTGTTAAGTTTCGAGAAAATCGGTTCAGATTTAGATATAGCTCCCATTTATATTTTCGTCCGATTTTCAGTGAATGGTGTACCAAAGTCCCTATATATCTTTCGATTTTCACGAAATTTGGCGCGGCGTACTGAATTAGGTCTAGAATGATGTGTGGTAAGTTTCGTGAAAATCGGTTCAGATTTATATATAGCTCCCATATATATATTCGCCCGATTTAATGTAAATGGTCCACCAAAGTCTGGTGAATTCCAGAATGATGTGTTTCGTGAAAATTGGTTCAGATTTACATACACCTCCTATATAGGTAAAGATCACATATTTAAGTTCGTTCAATTTCATGTCAATGTTCTTTCGAAAAGGCGGCGTTTAGGATACATATGTAAAATATACCCAAAGTGGTGAAGTGTATCATATAGTCGGCCCAGTCCGACTTTACTACTTTCCTTACTGGTTTTTAAATATTTTGTCTGCTCCTTTTTTAAGGCGTGAATATGTTGTTATGGTATTATAGCATTGTGTAGCCGCGAAATATTGGTCCTAGACCACTTTTATGTATACCGATCGCCATATCTCTACTAGCTGAGTCGATCTAGGCACGTGTGTCCGTCGGTCCGTCTGTCCATTATAATTTGTAAACACGATACATGCCACAGTTATGGACCAATCTTCACAAAAGTTTGCATGTAGGATGGGTTCGGCCCAATGAACACCACTATTGGTTTTGGTAAAAATCGGCAAATATTTAGTGGATGAAATGGACCAAATACGTGACTTTTGTCTGATTTTCTGGTCGCTCCAGAGGCCGCAATTATTGCCAAAATGTCGCGAAATTTTACATGGAGAAGAGGACCGAGTCAAAGGATAAACATGACTGTTTTCAAAAAGATCGGTCAATATTTAGCGGGTCAAATAGACCCTGACTTTTGTGTGAAAAATGACAACATTTGTATTCTCCTGAAGGACATAGACCCGAGAAGTTGATAGTATATCCAAGATGAGTGGTTGGGCTTTAAATTGATACCAATATTATTGTCGAATGTACTCGGATGCGGGGCCCCCAGGACCGCCCCCTGCGTACGTCCATGGTGTAGGGTACCGTATGGCCGGCCCAGTCCGACTATACTTCTTATACCTCAAGTCGTAATCCAAAAATATTTTTGTAGAACCTGCAACCACTGTCTTGTCTAATGTATTCCCTCGGCACACTCATAAATACTACACATATATTCAACAAGACACCAGACGTTGTTGTTGTTCGTTCATCCATAATCCATAACTGCGGAGACTACCTAGCGAGAAGGGTGGTTTTTTGATCTCTTGTAATTTGTTTTATGTCAACAAATTTTTGGGTCGTAGAGAAACAACTTCTTAACTTCTTTCTGCGTAAAAGAATTGTCTAATGAGTGGATGACTGACAGTCTGACTGATGGTGTCTATGTTCGTGGTTACACTTATTCCGAAAAAAAACACATTACTCCTTGTAACATAAAGCCAAGTCATGTTAAAGTTAAGCGGAACGCTTTATATTTTCATAGAGAGGGGGTTGGTTGGTGGTGGCTGGTCCTTGTTACCACTCTGTAGCATAGGTGAGTTCCACTCTGTAGATTTTGTTGAGTTCCCATCCTTTTTTGTGGCAGGAGATGGCAACGGGGAATGTAGAAATTATTGGTTGTTAACTTCACTTAAAGCCGGAAGGTGGCTTGTTGGCCGGACGGATGGATGACTTGGCAGTTTGGTTGCTTGATTCTCCGTTGAGTGGTTGCAGACAACCAGTCTCCCTTTGACTCTACACCGAACGCAGACAAAACCCTTGAGCGTTTGGTGGTTGCGATTTTCTGTTATTGTTGTTGTTATTTGTTCTTCTTCTTCTTCATCGTATTTCTACTTGGGCTTTATTAGTGTTATTAAAAGTTATTAAATTTAAGTGCGTGACTGACTATTGCCTGGGATTGTTGTGAGGGGTTCACTTTCCAGTTCTGGTTTTCAAGTGCTCGGGATTACCAACCAAGTGTGGTAATTGAATTATACCAATTGTATGAAGATATTCTCTACGACACCCCCCCACCCAACCAACCCTTCGTCCTATCAATGTTTATATTACGAACAATGTTTATTTGTGCCATATTGCTGGTATTGTTGTTGCTGTCCTTGTTATTGTTTTTGCTTTATGAAATGTAAATACAATTAACTTGTTTTCATAATGTCATTAAATATTGGTTCGGATTGGAACTGAAAAGGACTAAGGTTATGCTAAAGGGGGGACTTTGATTTAACTTTGATTTTTTGTGCAAGGAAAAATTTAAATAATCCACGTCTACGTATGGACCAAGAAAACATATTTATAAACAATTCCCAACTCTTAAAACCAGTAAGGAAAGTAGTAAAGACGGACTGGGCCGACTATATGATACCCTTCACCACTTTGGGTATATTCTACATATGTATCCTAACAGACGTCGCCTTTTCGAAGGAACATTGACATGAAATTTAACGAAATTAAATCTAAATCTAACCCGATTTTCTCGAAACATAACACACAGGGACTTTGGAGCCCCATTTACCTTAAATCGGACGAAAATATATAAAATATATGCTATATATAAATCTGAACCGATTTTCTCGAAATTTAGCATACGTCATTCTAAACTCAATTGAGTACACCATGCAAAATTTCGCTCTAATCGAAAGTTATATAGGGACTTTAATGCACCATTTACATAAAATCGGACAAAACTATATATGCGAGCTATATCCAAATCTGACCGATTGTCTCGAAACTTAGCACACGTCATTCTAGACTCAATGCCAAATTTCGTACAAATCGAAAGATATATAGGCACTTTGGTGTTCCATTCACCTTAAATCGGACGAAAATATATATTAGGAGCTATATCTAAATCTGAATCGATTTTCACGAAACTTTGCACACATCATTCTAGACCTAATTTATTACGATATGCCAAATTTCGTGCAAATCGAAAGATATAGAGGGACATTGGTGCACCATTTACCTCAAATCGGACGAACATATATATTAGGAGCTATATCTAAATCTGAACCGATTTTCAGGAAACTTTACACACATCATTCTAGGCCTAATCCGTTACGATGTGCAAATAGTAAGGTATATAGGGACTTTGGTGTCCCATTTACCTTAAATCGGACGAACATATATATTAGGAGCTATATCTAAATCTGAACCGATTTTCAGGAAACTTAACACACATCATTCTAGGCCTAATTCATTACGCTGTGCCAAATTTCGTGCAAATCGAAATATATAGAGGGACTTTGGTGCACTATTTACATTAAATCGGACGAAAATATACATGGGAGCTATATCTGAATCTGAACCGATTTTCCCAATTTCAATAGAGTTCGTCCTTGAGCCAAATAAGTGACCTATGCCAAATTTCATCCAAATCGGATCATTAATGCGTCCTGTACTTTGTTCACAAAAACACATGGACGGACAGGCGGACATGCGTAAATCGACTCAGAAAGTGATTCTATGCATATTCTCAAAAGGACCCATGTGTCTACCTCGTTTCCTTTTGCCTGTTACAAAGTGTGGTGAAGGGTATAAAAACCAACGCCTGGTGTAGGTCCCTGGAAAAATAGACCATTAAAATTTTTTTTAAAACATCTTTTTATTTTTAAATCCATGCCTTGGTTAGGGACCTCAAAATCTATTTTTTTAATCCACTCCTTGGCTGAGGACCTCAAAAAATATTTGTTAAAATCTAAGCCTTGTTTTGGCCCCTAAAAATATTAAAAAAATCTACACCTTCGTAAAAATCTTAAAAAAGAACATTAAAAAAATCAAAGCCTTGTTTATTTTCAATGAAAATGTGTGTCCCCCACACACAAAAAAATTCCTATTCAAAATCCACGCCTGGTGTAGGTCCCTGAAAAAATAGATCCTTAAAAATATTTTTGTTTTTAAATCCATGCCTTGTTTAGGGACCTCAAAATCTATCTTTTTTTAATCCCCGCCTTGGATGGGGACCTCAAAAAGTATTTTTCAAAATCTAATCCTTGTTTGGGCCCCTTCGTAAAAACCTTAGAAAATATTTAAAAAAATCCACGACTTCTTTATTTTCAATGAAAATGTGTGTCCCCCACACACACAAGATTGAAGATAAAGAAAATTGACTCAAATTCATGGCATTTTCAAATTTGTATTTTTTCAAAAATAAAAAATTCATGTTTCCCCATTTTGTTTATCTAGAAGATACAGCATTCCCCCGGACGACAACATCGAAAGATTATCAGAAGTCAATAGACGTGAAGAAAAAAAAAACACAAAACTATTCCCCACAATATTGAGATTTCCATAGGCATGCCACCGATAAATAGATAACCAATATTGTCTGGGGGAATACTACTTTTTTCCGGTACCCAAAACTGTTAACAGCAACCTCACAGCAATGTTACCAAATATTTGCTTTTTCGAAAAAACATGGAAAATTGTAAGAACAAAATTTTTAGTAGTTATGCTCCAAGGCAGTTAGAGAAAAAACCCCAAAACCGAACCGAACATGTATTGTCGAACAAATAACAACGGCAACAACAACAACGAAAGACTAGGTGACAAAGTACTGCTGCGGTTGCTATTTCAGATAAGAAATAACATGGGACACCTAATTGCCTCTAGATAAAAAAAAAAATAAAATAAAAACAACAACAGTAACAATAACACAACTGAAAACAAAGGAGCTAACCAGAGCTGTTGGTTCACCACAGGCATAGGAGGTACCCACACTCACAAGTGGTGAGTGAACCGAAGTGAGGTCCCAAGTACATCTTAAAGTGCCACTGCCAACCCTCCAGCCAACTAATGAACCACCAATTGATAACTTTGTAACTCTAAAGTATTTTGTTTTGAATGTGAAGCCTTGTTTTGAAAATTATTTCTGAAAGTCCATAAGTATTTGAATTCTGTAGATAGCAGATATTTTGCAGGTTTTAAGACCTTGTTTAGATCTTTTATAGACATAGGAGATATACTACCATGATTCTGTGATGAGATCAGGATTTACATACTTGAGGAATTTTACATAGTGTTTTATAGAATGCAGATCCTGGTTATATGGAGGTCCTATATACTCAGAGTAACTTTATATAGAGGCCATTAAAATACGTAATACCGCAAGTTCAAGTCGTAAGCCATGGCTGGATTTGTTTAAATATTTTCAAATAAAGAATCAAGACATGGATGTTTAAAAAAATATTTTTTCAAGCCATAACCAAAATCGTGGATTATTTGAAAAATCCACACAAGCCGTGCATTTTTTTTCAAATACTTTTTAAACATCCACACAGACCGAAGATTTTTTTAAATATTTTTTGAGGGACTTACAACTAAACAAGGCTTTGATTTTTAAAATATTTTTAAGGCGCCTCCACAAGGCATGGATTTAAAAAAAAAAACTTTTTTAAAGACCTCAACAAGGCGTGGATTTTTTAAAGACCTCAACAAGGCGTGGATTTTTTAAAGACCTCAACAAGGCGTGGATTTTTTAAAGACCTCAACAAGGCGTGGATTTTTTAAAGACCTCAACAAGGCGTGGATTTTTTAAAGACCTCAACAAGGCGTGGATTTTTTAAAGACCTCAACAAGGCGTGGATTTTTTAAAGACCTCAACAAGGCGTGGATTTTTAAAGACCTCAACAAGGCGACGTGGATTTTTTAAAGACCTCAACAAGGCGTGGATTTTTAAAGACCTCAACAAGGCGACGTGGATTTTTTAAAGACCTCAACAAGGCGTGGATTTTTTAAAGACCTCAACAAGGCGTGGATTTTTTAAAGACCTCAACAAGGCGTGGATTTTTTAAAGACCTCAACAAGGCGTGGATTTTTTAAAGACCTCAACAAGGCGACGTGGATTTTTTAAAGACCTCAACAAGGCGTGGATTTTTTAAAGACCTCAACAAGGCGTGGATTTTTGAAAGACCTCAACAAGGCGTGGATTTTTTAAAGACCTCAACAAGGCGTGGATTTTTTAAAGACCTCAACAAGGCGTGGATTTTTTAAAGACCTCAACAAGGCGTGGATTTTTTAAAGACCTCAACAACTATGTTGTCAGGGTATTATAGCTTTGTGCAGCCCCAAAAGTTTGTAACGCCGCGAAATATTGGTCCTAGACCCACCTTTTAGTATACCGATAGTCATATCTCGACTAGCTGAGTCGATCTAGACATGTGTGTCCGTCCGTCCGTCTGTCCATTATAATTTGTAAACACGATACAGGCCACAGTTATGGACCAATCTTCACGGAATTTTGCATGTAGGATGGGTTCTGGCCAATGAAGACCCCTATTGTTTTTTTGTAAAGATCGGTTAATATTTAGGGTATGAAATGGACCAAAAACTTCATTTTTGTCGGTTTTTCTGGTCGCTCCAGAGACCGCACTTATGACCCAAACACCGCCAATTTTTGCATGGAGAAGGGGATCGGACCAGAGAATAAGCATGCATATTTTGATAAAGATCTGTTATTATTTAGCGGGTCAAATGGACCCCGACTTTTGTGTGAAAAATGACAAAATTTGTATTCTATGGCGTATATGTTTACTCCTGAAGGACATAGACCAGAGAAGTTGATAGTATATCCAAGAGGAGTGGTTGACCTTTAAATTGATACCAATTATATTGTCGTATGTACTCGGATGTGGGAGATACACTTAAATATTTACAGGTGTTTACCTATTGATATAGTATTCAGTAACCCATTACCACACTAGAGGGCAGAAATATAGCGCTGATCGCTTTTAAATTTTCCATGAGGATCCAGGTATGGTCAACTACTACGGCTATAATTTTCGGCGATGATCAGATACTAATTTTCGGATGAATTAGACCGAAAACTTAAATTTTTGGTGTTTTTTAATCGAACTGAAAGCCGAACATCACAACCCAACCCACCGTTATTTAAAAAGGATGGGAATCTGTAGTCAATATTAGTAATATTTGTTGACCTCTAGCCGGTCAAGAGGGTGCAAATATCGCGAAATATTGCCAAGATCAGAATACAGAACCCCAGAATGTTAGATTTTCGTGGAAGTTGTGTAGGGTATCATATGGTCGGCCCCGTCCGACTATACTGCTCCGCTCACTGGTTTAAAGATTTTTTCAAGTCGTTACCAGAGACGTGGATTTTTTAATACCATTTTTTAATTTAAAAATATTCTTAAATATTTATCGGTACAATATTCAAGCCTTGTACCGACATTTTAAAATAAAGATATAAATATTAAAAAAAAATTCCCCGACTTATAAAACCTATATAATGCTTTAATGCTTTAAAAAATATTCCTTTAAATCCACGCCTTGTATACGACTTCGAAACAAAATATTTCTTAAAAAAATTGGCAGTATACCTCCTTTTATTGTTCTGCGATGCGAATAAAAGAAACATTTTATTTTCTTTATTGAGTCACCGAATGTGGTCCCAATTTACCCTGCAGGCATTGCATATCCTCGACAGTTGTCTATTGTCATGACATAAAATATGTATTAACTTATTCTAATTTATTTGTTATGTAAACATAAAAAATACTGACATTTTGTTATTGTCGTTGTTGTTTTTTTATTGTTGATGCTCCTGCTGTGTATTTTGTGGCGGCATGGACTACCTGCTATTTTGGCATAGCTTGGCATAAGTCGAAATGGAGAAAAAAAATTATTTTTTATAACAAAGCGTTTGCCAAGAAAATCGTTTAGTAAACCTCTAGGCTTAGAAGGGGAGGGAGTGGTGATGGTTTGGGGTATACCTTTGTTGCCTGTTTTGTTTTGGCAACCATCTTTAATTCCAAACCTTACAGGAAAACATTTAGATGCACAACTTTTTCTGGGTCCATAGCTTCCATTTGATGGTGTTTTTTTTTCTGTGAGAGATTTGAGATCACAGTCGTCAACTGGCAATTGTGTAGGATATTTAATAGTCCATGGCCTGGGAATGACTATGCCTTATATATGTGCTCATAATGAAGCCATTATTTAGCCTCAAAACTAAATTGAAGAAATTAGGATAACATCCTTTGTAGACAAAATTTTGTTATAGAATAAGTCGGTCACTCTAATGACCAACAAAGGAGGCAGGATATTCAATTCGGTAACTGTAAGGACCAACAAAGGAGGCAGGATATTCAAGTCGGTCACTCTAATGACCAAAAAAGGCTTTTCGAAAAAAATAATTGTTATTTCCAATTTTGGTCCGAATCCAACCAAATCTCTCACCCTACATTTTGAACTACATTTAGAATAAATTTTATTACATAAAAACCTTACACACACACGTAGCATTTAGATTGTCGCCATATACCAACAGTCATATATTCCGAAAGCATTTATTGTTGTTGCTGTTATATGACTAAATTTTGTTTCACATAAGTACACACACACACACATTATTTACCCAGCCAACTAACCGACCAACCAATCCGCCAACCAACGATGCAAAGCAAATAAAACCTGTGCGACAATACAAAGGTAAAGACGGGCCAAACCGAAAAAAAAACTTCGGTACACATTCTCATTCACGGCCCACAGCCACCCACACACATGCATGGAACGACCACTCACCTCCTCCAGGTGAGTTTGTTTTTATAATGCAAACTTGTTTACATTCTGGAAAATCTTAAGAATTGCCAAATTCTCAAGTACCAAAGCTAAAAATAAACAGCACACATCAGGTAGGTAGGTAGGTCGGAGGTACCTATTCACGGATTCTAATGCCAAAAATAAAAACTTTTGGCATGCAAGCCCATAAAGAAGATGTGACCGATTTATTTGTTAGCATTTGCTTTGGAGTTATAAAAATAATATTTGGAAAATTATGCTTTCATGGAGGGGTATAAAAATAACAATTTGGGAAAATATAACAACAAAATGGGTGTGTTTGTTTATGTCATGAAATATTTATAATTTCCGATCCTTAAAAATATTTTTTTCTGCAAAAAATATTCTTAAACCAGTAAGGAAAGTAGTAAAGTCGGACTGGGCCGACTATATGATACCCTACACAACTTCCACCAAAAATCTAACTTTCTGTGCTACTACATTCTGAACTTGGGCAATATTACGTGACATTTACACCCTCTTGATCGGCTGGAGGTCAACAAATATTACTAATATTCAGTAGAGCTCTTCTAATTACTTGTCCAGATTCCCTTCAGCGTGGGTTGTGTTGTTATGTTCGGCTTTCAATTGTGGTCTATAGATCGACTCGAAAAAAAAAACCAGTAAGGAAAGTTCAAAAGTCGGACGGGGACCACTATATGATACCCTTCAACACTTTGGATACATACAAGAGATGCTAATATATACAATATCCTGTAGATAGAACAGACATATCATTTTTGGAGGACCATTGAATGGGGCGAAACTAAATGTGTAATCTACATAGATATTTGACCTATTAAAAAACCCATGCACATACCATTTTGAAATCTATGAACATTTCTATGTCAATCGGATGCTTTTGTGTACCATTTGAATGAAATCGAGCAAAATTATGTGTGTGGAGCTATATGAGAATCCGAACCTAATTGAGCAACCGTGGCATATGGAACAGACGTAGGCTCCTCGGTGCACCATTTACCAAAAATCGGATGGAACTATATATTGGAGCCCTATCTGAATCTGAACCGATTTTTCACAAAACGTCGTATACTTTAATAAGGACCTATCTCAATACGTTGAGCAAAATTTTGTATCAATCGGACAAAACTTGGGACTTTGGTGGACCATTTACCAAAAAATCGGTTTAGCGGAGATATATCCAAATCTGAATCGATTTTCACAAAACTTTGCATACATCAATCAGGACGTAATTCAGTACGCTGTGCAAAATTTTGTTTCAATAGGACAAAAATTGCGAGTTTGTTGCACAATTTACCTAAAATCGGATGAAACTATATATGGAAGCTATATTTAAATCTGAACCGATTTTCACAAAACTTCGCACACATCAAACTGAACTTGTAAAATTGGACTGTGCCAAATTGTGTCTCAATCGGACAAACTTTGCGAGGTTGGTGCACAATTTATCTAAAATCGGACGAAATTATATATAGGAGCTATATCTAAATCTGAACCGATTTCCACAAAACACATCAAACTGGACTTGTAAAATTAGGCTGTGCAAAATTGTGTCTCAATCGGACAAACTTTTCGTGTTTGGTGTACAATTTATCTAAAATTGGACGAAATTATATATAGGAGCTATATCTAAATCTGAACCGATTTCCACAAAAATTCGTATACATCAATCAGAACCTAATTCAGTACGCTGTGCAAATTTTTTTCAATCGAAAAAAATATTGGAAGTTTGCTGCACAATTTACCTAAAATCGGAAAAAATCATATATGGGAGCTATATCTAGATCTGAGCCGATTTTCTTCAATTTCAATAGGGTTCGTCCTTGGGCCAAACAAATGGGATGTGTTAAATTTCATACAAATCGGATCATAAATGCGACATGTACTTTGCTCACAAAAATACATGGACGGACGGACGTACATACGGACATGCATAAATCGACTCAGAACGTGATTCTATGCATATTCTCAAAAGGAACCATGGGTCTTTATCGATTGCTTTTGCCTGTTACAAACATATGCACAAAGACCTAATACCACAGAGTGGTGAAGGGTATAAAGGGAAGGGTATAAATTAAGTTTTCGGTCCACTTCATCCCAATATCGTTATCGCCGAAAATTATAGGCATTGCCCTTGATCGTACCAGAATCCTCATAGAAAATGTCAAAGCGATCAGAGCTATATTTCCGTCATCTAGTGTGGTAATGGGTTACTAAATAATATCTCAATACATAAGTACCTGGAAATATTTATCTTTATCTCCAACATCCGAGTACATAGAATAATATAATGGTATCAATTTAAAGGTAAACCACTCCTCTTGGATATACTATCAACGACACATCATTCTAGACTTAATTGAATACGCTATGCCAAATTTCGTGCAAATCGAAAGATATATAGGGACTTTGGTGCACAAGTTACCTTAAATCGGACTAAATTATATATGGGAGCTATATCTAAATCTTAACCGATTTTCACGAAACTCAGCACACATCATTCTACGCTCAATTCAGTACTCTGTCCCAAATTTCGTGCAAATCGAAAGATATCTGGGGACTTTGGTGCATCATTTCTATTAAATCGGACGATCTGAACCGATTTTCACGAAACTTAACACACATCATTCTGCACTTAACTCAATACGCTATGCCATTTAGTACATAAAATAGGACGAAAGTATATATGGAAGCTGTATCTAAATCTGAACCGTAGATCACATCACTCTAGACTTAATTCAGTAGGCTATGCCAAATTTCGTGCAAATCGAAGGATATATAGGGAATTTGGTGCACCATTTACATAAATTCGGACGAAAATATATATGGGAACTGTATCGAATTCTGAACCGATTTTCCCCTATTTCAATAGGGTTCCTCCTTGGGGCAAACCAATGAGCTGTACCAAATTTCATCCAAATTGGATTATAAATACGACCTGTACTTTATTTACAATTTAACACCAACAGACGGACGGACATACATAAATCGAATCAGAAAGTGATTCTATGCATATTCTCAAAAGAAACCATGCGTCTATCTCGTTTCCTTTCGCCTGTTACAAACATATGCACAAAGACATAAAACCCTGTATCACAGTGTGGTATAAAAATTACTTCTCAGGAGGAGAAGGAGGTCATGAAGATATAAAAAATATTTTTAAAAAATCCACGCCTTTTATAGGACCCCTTAAAAATATTTAAAAAAAAATAAATCCACGCCTTGAATAATAACTGAATAATGACTTATTAATTCCATTACTAGAAAGTGTTCAGTGAGCACTGTTCACAGGAGCATTAAATATATTTCCATAACTAACTAACAGGTCAAAGTACCCTCAGTGTCATCATTAGTCAATTGGAACTTCTACGCCCCAATAATAGTAAGGCCATCGTATAAAAATAGTCTTAACTAATCACCACTTGAGTTTCAATGAACTGTTAAAAAAATACCCTCTTATCTCTACCTCTGATTGGTTAATCAATGACGTCTCATCGCGGTAACCTACTGCGTATTTGTTGTTCGGGTTTCCATTGATCTAGCCGACCCAAAGGAAATAGAAGAAGAAGCAGAAGCAGAGACAAGATAAGATTCTCAAATCAATGACCATTAACTATTAAATTTTGACATATCGAAAATTCTATTGCCTTATAATGACAAAATTTATTATTTTTGGACTTCGATAAGAGGGGCGTTGGAGTAGTGTCGATGAGGGGTTTGAGGGTAGTAACTGTGGACACAAGATGTATTTTTATTGTTGTAATTTTAAAATCATAATTTTTATTTATTGTCATATTTTTTATAACGTATTTGCTTGAGAGTTAATTTTTTTATGGACTGACTCTTTTGTGTGATGAATGGCTGAAGGTTCGGAAGGAAGGTGGGTGGTTTATTGCCGGGCATATGTGACATTTTTATGACAAACCATAAAAAATCTCTGTAAAGTCAATATAAAATACAATAAAATGAAAAGAAGGCTTATGAACTACTTAGAGTTTTATATCCTTTTTATACCCGTCCGTCCATCCGTCTGTCTGCCCATGTTAACTTGTAAACAAAGTACAGGTCGCGTTTATGTTCAGAATTGGATAAAATTTGGCATAGGTCACTTATTCGGTCCAAGGACGAACCTATTGAAATTGGGGAAAATCGGTTCAGATTTAGATATAGCTCCCATATATATCTTCGTCCGATTTAAGGTAAATGGTACACCAAAGTCCCTAAATATTTTTCTATTTTCACGATATTTGGTATAGCACACTAAATTAAGTCTAGAATAATGTGTGCTAAGATTCGTGGAAATCGGTTCAGATTTAGATATAGCTCCCATATATATTTTCTTCCGATTTAAAGTAAATGGTGCGCCAAAGTCCCTAAATATTTTTCTATTTACACGAAATTTGGTATAGCACACTAAATTAAGTCTAGATTAATGTGTGCTAAGATTCGTGGAAATCGGTTCAGATATAGATATAGCTCTCATATAAATTTTCGTCCGATTTTATGTAAATTGTGCGCCAACGTCCCTATATATCTTTTGATTTGCACGAAATTTGGTACAGTGTAATGAATTAGGTCTAGAATGATGTGTGTTAAGTTTCGTGAAAATCGGTTCAGATTTAGATATAGCTCCCATATATAATTTCGCCCGATTTTATGTAAATGGTGCACCAAAGTCCCAATATATCTTTCGATTTGCATGAAATGTGACACAACGTACTAAATTAGGTCTAGAATGATGTATGTTAAGTTTCCTGAAAATTGGGTCAGATTTAGATATAGCTCCAATATATATTTTCGTCCGATTTAAGGTAAATGGTGTACCAAAGTCCCTACATATCTTTCGATTTGCACGAAATTTGGCACAGCGTACTGAATTAGGTCTAGAATGATGTGTGTTAAGTTTCGTGAAAATCGGTTCAGATTTAGATATAGCTCCCATATATATTTTCGTCGGATTTAATGTAAATGATGAAGCAAAGTCCCAATATATCTTTCGATTTGCACGAAATTCGGCATAGAGTACCAAATTAAGTCTAGAGTGATGTGTGCTAAGTTTCGCGAAAATCGGTCTAGATATAGATATAGCTCTCATTTATATTTACGTCCGATTTAAGGTAAATGGTGCGCCAGAGTCTATAAATATCTTTCGATTTGCACGAAATTTAGCATAGCGTACTGAATTAAGCTTAGAATGATGTGTGTTAAGTTTCGTTAAGATCGGTTCAGATTTAGATATAGCTCCCACATATATATTTTCGTCCGATTTTATGTAAATGGTACACCAAAGTACCTATATATCTTTCGATTTGCAAGAAATTTGGCATAGCGTAATGAATTATGTCTAGAATGATGTGTGTTAAGTTTCCTGGAAATCGGTCCAGATTTAGATATAGCTCCAATATATATTTTCGTCGGATTTAAGGTACATAGTGCACCAAAGTACCTATATATCTTTCGATTTGCACGAAATTTTGCATAGCGTACTGAATTGAGTCTAGAATGATGTGTGGTAAGTTTCGTGAAGATCGGTTCAGATTTAGATATAGCTAACACATATATATTTTCGTCCGATTTTATCAATGTGGTGAAGGGTATCCTATAGTCGGCCCAGTCCGACTTTAGTACTTTCCTTACTGGTTTAAAGTATATTTTTGAGGTCCTTATCGAAGGCGTGAATTTTGTAAAAATATTTTTGGGGTCCTTTTCCCCTCCTTGCATATTCGAAATCGCAAGCCATCTTCTTTCCTGACTTTTATTTTCTTTAATGAAATGTAAATAAATATTTGTGTAGTAGGTTTGACAGTCATGTCCGTCTCAATCTCCGGTACTTGAGGGATAAATCTGTTGTTAATTGTTGGTATTACCGTTGAAGTACAACAATGAGAAGGCAAATGGACAATATTTACATTTGCCACATGGCGAGCAATGCTGCTGTTATTGTTGTTATCAACCTGGTGGGTTGTAATGCCGAACAACTACAACAAAAAGTTCCATTGGAATCAGAAAATCAAGCTCCGATTCTTTTTTATAGCAGCCGGGGTTGGTTGTCCGCCAATGTCTTTTTGTTTTCATTTATTGTTAGAACGGGGTAATACTCCTGCCAACCAACAACCACCACCACCAGCACCAACCCAGCACACAAAGTAGTTCAAATCATTAAACAAATATTGTTTTTCTTGTTGTTGTTGTTGCTGTGCTTCTAAATAAATATCTCAAGACAAAATATTTACTTCGTTTATTGTAAATACAAACAAACAGAGAGCATAATCTAATTCTCCAGATCTGGAAACCAAAAACAAATATCAGCCACACAACCAGAACCTAGACGAGGCTATCCATACCTATGTTCGGCAAAAGATGAAAGGTAAGGGTTTTGAACGAAAAAAATAGTCTTAATATTTATTTATTTGTTCTGCAATTGAAAATGTCACATTTGAAATGGAATATCTATAGATTTTGAAATGCCAGAACAGAAGAAGAAGAAGGAAGGTGCATTATCTGCCGCCGAACATTGCGACGCACTATTTGCCTTACTTGTTTTTAAAAATAGAAGAGATTGTCCAACTTTAGTGACACAATACGCACAAGCACACACACACACCCCCTACATACACCTATTGACAATAGTCAATCTCAACATAAAAGTGTGTTGATTCAATACTTATCGGATTGAATGATTGGGTTATGATTTGTGCGGAATAGAAGTTTCTTGTGGTTAGTTACCGATAGCAGGGTCTTATCGGTAGCCATAGGTCTTGAA
This sequence comes from Musca vetustissima, assembly GCF_032173495.1. NCBI lineage: Eukaryota > Metazoa > Arthropoda > Insecta > Diptera > Muscidae > Musca > Musca vetustissima. The sequence goes on along the minus strand of NW_026884888.1, from coordinate 9,565 downwards.
GAGGAAACTACTTCGTGTTTTATTCATGGTAGTAAAAAATTCTAGTTTGGCAAAAAATACTCAAAGGCATGAAATCTTTATCAAGATTGCGGGGCAGAGATAAGGGGTTTTTTAAATCAAGGGGAAAATATGTATTTTTAGCCGGAACTACACTGAAGAAGACAAATTTTGCAGAAGTCAGACGACTTATCTTCCACACCCCATGATCTCGGGATATTTTTAAACAAAAAATCTGACTTCCGAACCGTCAAAATAAGAACGAGATTTTTTGGGATATCCACATTCTTTATTCATCTGCAAAAATATGTGTCCAAATGTAAATAAAAATATGGCAACAGTTTGATAGCCAAAACGTGTTGCAACTGTTCGATGTTGAAAGCCATCCTGCAACTCAACACGTCCTCGATTTGTTGTTGCAATCACAGAAATGCATGTTTAAGTAAATTTTTGTACAGAATATTTCCACTAAAGAAGCTGATTTTATAGCGCGTTGCGGAACGTGTTCAAAAAAAGAGATTTTTCTACTGGCTGTGATGTGTCACTTTGTCTCTATGGATTATGGATTTTTATGGAGGAGGAAATACCTGACAGGAATAAATGGCTGAGATTTGGTGGTAAGCAAAGGATACCTAATGAGGATATGGACTTAAAAAAATATGTTTAAAAAAATCCCCACCGAGTGTAGGTCCCTAAATTTAAAAAAGTCCCCACCGGGTGTAGGTCCCTAAAAAATATTTTTAAAAACCCCAAGCTTTGTGTAGCACCCCATAACTACTTACTTTACTTACATAGCTGGCTTGTAACAGAACGCTTGTTCCATAAGCCGAGCTTAAAAAAGATTTCCAGGCGCGTCGGTCCTGTGCGCATCTCCGCCAATTTGAAAGACCACGTTCCAAGATGTTGTTTTCTACTTGGTCGTTCCATCTGATTTGTGGCCTTCCCCTTCTACGGGAACCATCAGTAGGCTCGCTTTTATGTGCCTTTTGAGCTGGTACATTCTCATTCATTCGCTCAACAAGGCCTAGCCATCGTAGTCGCTGCAGCTCAATACGACTGACTATGTCAATGTCCGCGAATAAATTGTAAAGCTCGTGGTTCATTTAACACCGATATTCACCGTCGACGCAAATCGGCCCGTAGATCTTTCGGAGTATTTTTCTTTCAAACACCTCAAGAGCTGCCTCATATGCTTACGCAAGTACCCATGCTTCAGATCCATATAAAAGCACGGGTAGTATGAGCGTCTTGTAGAGTGTGAGATTAGTCTGGCGGGAGGTGGACTTGTTTCTAAACTGTTTACTTAGACCATAGTAGCATCTGTTGGCCATCACAATCATTTTACGAACTTCCAAACTGATGTCATTCGTTTTATTTATGCCGGTACTAAGGTATATAAAATCTTTAACTACCTCGAAGCTGTAGTTCTCAAGTTCCACAGTTGGTCCAAGTCTACTCGACGTCTTGCGCGTTGATTCCATCAGGTTGGTCTTCTCGCCGTTTACTGCCAGACCCACTTTGGCAGATTCCGTCTCAATTTGTTCAAAGCTGGCTGTTACCGCTCGCAATGTTCGACCCCTTATATCGATGTCATCGGGGTAGGCGAGTAACTGGTGTTGTTTGGTGTACAGAGTGTCATTTCTGTTCACTTGCCTTGTCTGAATCCTCGTTCGGTATTGAAGGGCTTCGAGAGGTCCTTTCCGACTGCTGACCTTGAGCCACTTAAAGTTGTCCTGCATAGCCGTATTAATTTTGCACGATTGCCGAACGTAGACATGGCTTAAAACACCTCTGAATGAATAGGGCTGTCGAATGCGGCTTTATAGTCGACGAATAGGGGGTATGTGTCGATTTGGCGCAGAGTGAAAATCTGGTGGATTTGTCAGGTCTAAAGCCGCATTGGTATGGTCCATTAATGTCATTGGCCATTAGCTTCAATCGTTCACTCAGCACACTGGATAGCACTTTATATGCGATGAGAAGAAGGCTAATTCCTCTATAGCTGACACATATCGTCTTGTCTCCTTTTTTGTGCACGGTACGGGAAACTAATCAGCTGGTGCATGCTCCTGACCAGCATCTGATCACCAGTCTTGAATAGTTCGACTAGTAATCCGTCGGCTCCTGCTGCTTTATTGTATTTGAGCCGATTAATTGCTTTTATGACCTCATCTTGGCTAGGTGGTATACACTCTATACCATCATCTCTTATTGGTTCTGGGGTACCTTCTACACCGTCACTGTTTGATACCAGAAGCTTTTCAAAATGCTTCTTCCAGATAAACACGCTGTCTGTATTTGTCACCAGGTTTCCTTCTTCATCTCTACAGGAGGATGTGCCTGCACCAAAACCTTCGGTTGGTGTTTTACTCGTTGGTAAAATTTCCGGACTTCATTCTGACGGCTGATCCACGGCTATGGTGGAACCTCGCATTGTGTTCATCTTATAAAATATTTTTAAAAGATCCACGCTTTGTATATGGATCTTAGAAATATTTTTTTTTTAAAAACCGTCTTTTTTTCTCTTTGTAGACCCCCTAGGGGTCATATGCTTGAGTTGCAAGTTCGGGCTTTGTTTTCCATGGAACTTTTGTTTTTTTTTCTCTTGTTCCACTTGTTGTTTTGCGGGTGTCATTGTTGATGTGTGCCAGGCACATGCCGTGATACCACCTGTTCAAAAAAACAAAAATTTCGCCACCGCATTCATCTCTCATCTCGTTCGACGTCATACGGCTTTTGTTGTTCTTCATACGCCATACGGACACAATGGACGCCGCGTACATTGAAGCGTAAAACAATCAAAGTCATCGTCGTTGGCGTAATGGTACATTTGTCATTCATAAAAGTGGTTCGGTTCGGGGTACTTTGGCGATACGACCGGGCATGGCAAGCCAGGCATTTATGCCAATTTGCAGTGTCGTTCTTTTTTGTCTGAAAAAAGGGGTTGTGACGACAGCGACGACTGGTCTAAATAAACCCCGGACTGAGTGACTAGCCAAGGGTGGAAATTAACAAACAGAACAACAACAACAGTGACGACTACAATAGAATAGAACAAGACTCGCATAGTTGTTTTTGTTGCTGCCAAATGGGTGCCCAGACAAAGGCCACTCGACTTTAATGGACAGAGTGCGTCAAAGGAGAGCATGGAGAGGCTTTTTGGCTTTCAGCAGCATCAATAATGAGGACACAATGGTGTTTTGTTTTCATTCTCCCCCTCCTCGCGATGTTTGCGGATATTGTTCGCTCGTAATTATTGATGCTCTATGACAGATCACCGCCGATCTTGATTCGAAACCAGTCAACGGGAAACATAAACAACAGATTCTGATGATTAAGTGATTATCTTATTTTGAAGTGCCTAACTTTTTTTGTTGTTGTATTGAATACCATCAATATTGGAATTGTTCTTGGCGTTGTCGTCGTCGAAGCGTGCCGAATCGCGTAAAAGGTTTTTGTAATTTGCTACATATGTTTGGAAATTTTGTTACAGTTTTTTCTTTTTCGATGCGGATTATTCGAGCATTTAGTTAATTGTTGGAAACATTTAACAACAGCTTTGAATAAAAAGGTCTCAAATACCTACCCTACATAAGTGCGGATTTTTAAAAATATATTTTTCAAAGGTCTACACAAGGTGGAGATTTTTTACCCTACACAACTATGTTTTCAGGGTATTATGGCTTTGTGCAGCCCCAGGAGTTTTTAACGCAGCGAAATATTGGTCCTAGACCCACCTTCAAGTATACCGATCCTCATATCTCGACTAGCTGAGTCGATCTAGACATGTATGTCCGTTCGACTGTCCATTATAATTTGAAAACACGATACAGGCCACAGTTACGGACCAGTCTTCAGGAAATTTTGCATGTAGGATGGGTTCTGGCCAATGAAGACCCCTATTGTTTTTGGTAAAGATCGGTTAATATTTAGGGGATGAAATGGAGCAAATACTTAATTTTTGTCCGTTTTCCTGGTCGCTCCAGAGGCCGCAATTATTGCGCAAACATCTCGAATTTTTACATGGAGACGGGGATTGGGCCAAGGAATAGGCATGCCTATTTTAATAAAGTCGGTCAATATTTAGCGGGTCAAATGGACCCTGACTTTTGTGTAAAAATTTTTAAAATTTGTATTCTATAACGTATTTATTTGCCCCTGAAGGACATAGACCCGAGAAGTTGATAGTATATCCAAGAGGAGTGGCTGACCTTTAAATTGATACCAATTATAGTGCCGAACGTACTCGGATGTGGGAGTTACACTTAAATATTTACAAGTGCTTACGTATTCATATATTATTTAGTATCCCATTACCACACTAGAGGGCGGAAATATATATTGAAATTTTCCATGAGGATCCAGGTATGGTCAAGGATAACGGCTATAATTTTCGGTGATAATCAGATAATAATTTTTCGATTAACTGGAGCGAACAGCCGAACATCACAACACAACCCAAGGTGAAAGGAATCTGGCCAAGTCAAGAGGGTGCATATATCGCGAAATATTGCCCAAGCTCAGAATATTGAAACGCAGAAAGTTAGATTTTCGTAGAAGTTGTGTAGGGTTTCATATGGTCGGCCCCGTCCGACTATACTGCTCTGCTCACTGGTTTAAAAATGTTTTTTGAGGTCTAAACCAAGGCGTGGATTTTTTTTAAATATTTTTTTCATAGTCAGTCATAATTTTTATACCCTCCATCATAGTATGGAGGGTATATTAATTTTGTCATTCCGTTTGTAACTCATCGAAATATTCATTTCCGACCCTAAAAAGTATATATATTCTTGATCAGGGTAAAATTCTAAGACGATCTAGCCATGTCCGTTCGTCTGTCTGTCCGTCCGTCACGCTATCTTCTGGAGGAATTGAGATAGGGTGCTGAAATTTTGCATAGGTGTGTCTTTTGTCTGCAGGCAGGTCAAGTTCGAATATTGGATATATCGGTTCACGTTTAGGTATTTTGGGGTTCTTGAGCGCGTTTTTCAACCTAATACGCTAACATTTGGTACATTGAGTTCTTATTGACTACTAAATGTCTCCACAAAAAATTATAAATATAGGTCCACTTTTTCTGGTAGACCCCATATAACGGTACCTTCTAATTTTTATTATTTTGGGGGTTTTGATCGTATTTTTTCCACCGAATTGGCTGTAATTTAGTATTTTGAGTTCTTAATAGGTACCAAATCTCTGCACAAAAAAAATTCAAAATGTAGGTCCATTTTTTCGCATAGCCCCCATATAAGATTACCCCCAATTTTCGGTATTTTGGGGTTCTTGAGCGCGTTTTTCAACCGAATTCGCTGTAATTTGGAATTTTGAGGTCGTATATGGTAACAAATCTCCCTATCAAAAATGTTTAATATTCGTCCCCTTTTTGGGGTCGTGTCCACATAACCCCCTTTTTTATATAAAAATAGTTAGCTGATTTATTTCGCGTTTTGGGTTTGGTTCTAAGACTCTGTTGTAATCATTTCATCTGTGGAAGATACGAAAAAAAGGTAGAACATAAGGCTCGATAATTAACCTTATATATATATATATATTCATATATATGAACTGTAACCCGCATTTAGGCCTAGCCACTGTGTGGGAGGTACCAGAAGTAGTGGATCGATATTCCCCATGTTCGAATTTGATCTAATTTTGGAAGAAATAATAAGATGGGCAAAGTTTAAATGAAATCAATTTTTTTTGAAACAAATTTGGTCCAAAGAAACATGGTGTCTATCTATATATATAAAAGAGCTTAGTGTTAAGTGAGTGAGTGAGTGACTGACAGATCATCGCCCAGACGAAACGGCTAAAGCTAGAAGCTTGAAATTTTGAGTGTGGGTTGGTGTTGGTGTGTAGGCGTGAGATAAGGCTGGGTTTTTGGAAATTCGAACTAGAAGGGTACGAAAAGTACTAAAATGTACCAAATATGGTACCCTTTGTATTAGGTGAACGGGAAGAGCTAGAATTCTGAAATTTGGAATGTGGGTCACTGATGTAAAGTTAGGAAGATGTACAAAAGCGTTTTTGGAAATTCGTACTAGAACGGTACAAAAAGTACTAAATGTGATACCATTTGTATTTGGCGAACCGGTAGAGCTAGAACTCTGAAATTTGGATTGGTGGTCGCTGAGTGTAGGATAGATGTACCAACGGGTTTTTGTAAATTCGAAATAGAAGGGTACGAAAAGTACTAAAATGTACTTAATTTTGTACAATTTCGTAGCATGTGAATTGATAGAGCTAAAAACTTGAAATTTGGAATGCGACTTAGGGATGAGATGTAGAGTCTATTAAAGGAGATGGTTTTGAAAGCGTGTACTCATGTGTACGAAAAGTACTATATGATACTATATTTGGTACAAATTTAATTTGGAGATACAAATCGAGCTGGAATCCTGAAATTTGAAATTAACATTAGGAGTTGGACATCTGAGTGTAGGATTGGGAATGTACGTAGTTTTGGAATTTTTTTACCCAGTTTCAGTAATTTATATTCATGGGTACTAAATGGTACTAAATTTGGTACAATTTGAATTTTATGCGAACCAATAGAGCTAGAATCATGAAATTTGGAGTCAGGATAACTGTTGGGGTGTAAGATCGAGATATGTAGGAAGTTTTAAAAATTTTTACTAATGTGTACTAAATTTGGTACAATTTGAATTGTGGGTGAACCGATAGAGTTGGAATCATAAATCTTGGATTTACGATCAGTCTGGGGGTGAAAGTTTTGGTTAAGTGGGACGTTTTGGAAATTCGTACTACTGTGTACTAAATTTGGTACAATTTGAATTGTGAGTGAACCGAAAGAGTTGTAATCCTGAAACTTGGATTTAGCATCTCTGTTTAGGGTAAGTAAGAAGTTTTCGAAATTCGTACTACTGTGTACTAAATATCGTACAATTTGAACTGTAGGTGAACCGATAGAGTTGAAATCCAGAATCTTGGATTTAGGATCACTGTGAGGGTGTAGGATTAGGGTCTGTAGGAAGTTTTGGAAGTTCGTACTACAGTGTACTAAATTTGGTACAAATTGAATTGTGGATGAATCGATAGAGTTGGAATCTTGAAACTTTGATTTAGGATCACTGTGGGGGTTTAGAATTGGGGTATGTAGGAAGTTTTGGAAATTCGTACTACAGTGTACTAAATTTGGTACAAATTGAATTGTGGATGAACCGATAGAGTTGGAATCCTGAAACTTGGATTTAGGATCACTGTGGGGGTGTAGAATTGGGGTATGTAGGAAGTTTTGGAAATTGGTACTACTATGTACTAAATTTGGTACAATTTGAATTGAGGGTGAACCGATAGAGTTGGAATCCTGAAACTTGGATTTAGGATCACTGTGGGGGTGTAGAATTGGGGTATGTAGGAAGTTTTGGAAATTGGTACTACTATGTACTAAATTTGGTACAATTTGAATTGAGGGTGAACCGATAGAGTTGGAATCCTGAAACTTGGATATAGGATCACTGTGGGGGTGTAGGATTGGGGAAAACTCCTATTTATGTGTACGAAAAGTAATAAACGGCACTAGACGGATAGGGCTGTATTCTAAAATTTTGAATTAATATTACAGTTTGAGTGCAGAATTGAGATATGTCGGTAATTTTTTAAAATTCGTCATTATGTGTACTAAATGGTAAAAAAATTGGTACAATTTTGATTCGAGTTAACGGATAGAGATAGTAAACGTAAATTTGTAATTAAAATTGCAAGATTAAGGAAGTATTGGAATTTCGTACCTATGGATACGAGAAGACCTAATTGGTACTAAATATGGTACAATTCGTTTTGTGTGAGCGGTAATCCTAATATTTGGACTTAAAAATAATTTGGAACAATTTGGACTTTGGTGGAAGTAAGATTAGGATTGATGGATTGATGTAGTTTTAGAAATTCTTACCTATGAGTATGAGAATTACTAAATGGTACTAAATTTGAAACAATTTGGATTTGGTTGAATCTTGAGATTTGGAACTTAGATTACTGTTGAAGTGTAGTATTGAGCTATGGAGACAACTTTGGAAACTCGAATTTATGTGTACCAATAGTATAGAATAGAAAATTCACTAAACTTGGATAACGGAGAGAGCTGGAAACCTAAAATTTGGAATGTTGGTCATTGACAGAGAGTTAGAAAGAAGGACCAAAGGGTTTTTGGTACCAAATTTAGTGGAGGTGACGGTGTTCGAAAAGTTCTAAATGGAATTACATGTGGAACCTGTACGTTTTTGCTAAAGTGTGGATTTCGGAAAATAGTGCTTATGTGTATGAAGAGTAATTAATGGTAATAAACTTGATATTAAATGTAGGAATAGAGGTGGAATTCAGAACAATAGTACAACTAATTATACGGTATTCACCATTTCCATATGAAATATTTTTTTATTCCCTTTCCGCATACGAAGTAGCGGGTACTTTGCTAGTGACCAATATTTAGAACCATAATCCATAATTGGTATGCTCCCTATATTTTTATTTCAGATACCTGTCAGTATATCTATGGTGGAGGGTATCCAAAGTTCGGCCCGGCCGAACATAATGCTTTTTTCACTTGCTAAAAATTATATTCGTCACCTGTATTATCCTTACGTCCTTCCTACACCCTTCCTCAGCATCACTTCCATTAATACCAACCAATTGCAAAAACCTCAGCTAAAAGGTCACAAAGACATTAACCTCCCCTCCTCCTCCTACTACCAATAAAACAAAATTTCACAGTTCATCCATTTTATTTGATTGTTTTAAATGCATACATATGTAACTATATTTATTTAGTTATTTATGGTGCTGTTGTTGTTGCATTTCCATTGTTGCAAAATTATGACAAATGACAAAAACAAAAAAGGTTGGAAATGCATCTAAAAATTCCTAAAAACCAAAAATTGATTTTCTGAGGGTTGTGTCAATAAAAGCACTCTAACAATTAAATAAAATCCTCCTCATTCCATTTGCCAGCAAAAACTACCACCCCTTTTCCCCTCGCTCGCCATCTCCCACACTATGCCCAGGGGACTAATCCACTACTGTGACAAGACCAGCCATAGAGCCATAGAAACAAGTCGTGGGTATTAAACGCTTTAAATGCGACAACATTTTCGCACTCAATTACTTACATTAGCGCCGGTCTACAACAACAACAGCAACAACAAAAATAGAATATATTTAAGGATTTGTTGTCGTCAACGTTCCATTAAAGTTTTATTTCCGCAATATATGTATAGAGAGAGAGAAAGGGATTAAGGCATTTTGACATTTATTTACTTTTATTTGTTTTTTTTTTTCAGTGAACGAGGTGTGGGTAAGGGAGGGTGGGAAGAGGATTTTTTAAAGAGAAGAATAATTTTTAAGCTGAGGATTTTTAGAAAAAATATTTTTAGGCATCTACACAAGGCGTGGATTTTTTTAAAAATTATTTTTAGAGACCTACACAAGGCGTGGATTTTTTAAAAATTATTTTTAGAGACCTACACAAGGCGTGGATTTTTTAAAAATTATTTTTAGAGACCTACACAAGGCGTGGATTTTTTAAAAATTATTTTTAGAGACCTACACAAGG